>NC_034592.1:78831410-78878815 GCF_900095145.1 Mus pahari
CCCGGATGGGGTAGTCTCTGGATAGTCCATCCTTTCATCTTAGCTCTAAATTTTGTCTCTGTATCTATATCCTTTCATGGGTATTTTGTTCCTTATTCTAAGGAGGAATGAAGTATCCACACGATGGATAGAGGCTGGGAGTCCAAGCTTAAGATGGCAGTAGTCATGGGCTGGTGTGGTGCCTTCTTCCTTCACATAGTGGGAAGGACAAACGCCTCTCTTAGGTCTTTTATTAATTTTCCATTTGCCTGATGGCACTGGAGACCCTTTAATAGTTTAGAACCTGGACCAATATGGTTTGCTTTCTGATACCTATCGCCTATACCATGCCTCTGCTTCCCCTGAGGAGCCAGGCCCTTGCTTACTCTCACAAAGAACCAGCTCTGTTTTGTAAAGTTCTCATTTTCTAGCACACGGATAACTGCTCTCCACTCTCTGTACCCACTCAGGGCTTCGCCTTCTCTTCTTAGGTAGGTGCTCAGACCATTTTAAACCTTTCCTTTCTAGTTTAAGTAATTCAAGTCAGGTCTGCCTCTTGGGATGCCATGAACACATTTGGTACTTTTGATCTTAACAAGCTCAGATGTTTTGTGTGTGTGTGTGTAACAACCCAGATATTATTTAGAAATATGTTATTTAATCTCCAGCTACTAGGGATCTTCTCAGATATTTATTACCAATTTCTGACTTAATTACACTGTGTTCAGATGATGTAGTTCTTTTTTAAATAAAAAATTAAATTGCATTTCATCAATTGTGTGTGTGTGTGTGTGTGTGTGTGTGTGTGTGTATTCATACATGCAAACCACAGTACGGGCGTGGAGACCAAAGGACAATTTGTGGGAGTTGGTTCTCTTCTTCCATTATGTAGCTCACAGTCAGGCATCAGATTTGACAGCAAGCACTGTTATCTAGAACCATCTCATTGGCCCAAAGAATGTATTTCTATGTTCTCAATGTCTCTAAAGTTATTGAGGCTCCCTTTTGGTGTACCACATTTGGGGTGTGCTTACATGCAATTTTGAGAATTGTATCTCAGCTTCAGTAGAAGATTCAGGTAAACCACAGCGTTTGACAGCGTTGCTCGGGTCATCTGTACCTTTCTATTAACTTGTTTCATTAATCACTAACATTGTTGAGATGTATTACACAATCCCATGTTCTGTTTTTTTTGTTTTTGTTTTTTTTAAAAAAAAAACTTGGTTTTGCTTTATATATTTTGAAGCAGCTATTTCTTACATTTACTGATATATTGATAAATTGACTCTTTATCAATATTAAATGTTTCTCTTTCTCTCTAGAAATATAATCACTCCCACTTTTTAAACTTAAATGCATCTTACTTTCCTGAGAAGAGTGGATAATTAATTGCTCTTGTTGTTTTGGTTGCTATATATAAAAAAAAAAAACCCACCACAGATTGTATCCATTATAAAGGGCAGAGGTGTACTTAACGTATAGTTCTGGAGACTGGCATCTTTTTGGCTTCTGGTGAAGGCCTTCTTATAACTTCATAACATGGCAGGAGACATGGCCAAAGAAGATGAATTTGCCTTATGGCAACTCCAGAGAATTAGAACTCACCCACTTCAACACCAGTAAATCAGAGGTAAGGTTTTACACAAGGACAAGAGAACTTAGTAAAGTCACAGCACTCCCTGATGATCTCTATAATTTATTCATAGTGTTTAGGTCATTTATATTTAATGTAATTATAGGTATGTTTGCATTTAAATAAATTATATTTGTTTGTTTCGAATTGTCTGATTTGTTAATTATTTACCTTTTCCTTTTTCTCTGCCTTAAAATGAGTACTATATATACAATTATATATATATATATATATATATATATATATATATATATATATATATATATTAGATTTACTTATTCCAGGCATATAAGTACACTGTTATTGTCTTCAGACACACCAGAAGAGGAGGGCATCAGATCTCATTACAGATGGTTGTGAGCCACCATATGGTTGCTGGGAACTGAACTCAGGACCTATGGAAGAGTAGTCAGTGCTCTTAACCACTGAGCCATCTATCCAGTCACATTTTTGGTATTTCATTTCCAATGTTGCCTTAGCAACTGTGTTCTTAAAAATATTTTACTGTTTGTCTTACCATTTATGTATTTGTAACTTATCTCAGCCTGTCTTACAGACTTCTCATTTTTTCTGCCTAATCTGTCACCAACCCCCCAGTCTCCCTTTCTCACCTCCCTGGTAGCGAAAGAGCAGACTGCGTGCTGAGACCCTTTCCTACCAGTTCTGATCCTCAGTAACCTCATCTAGTCCTATAGTTTTAAATCCCATTTATATATTTTTTAAAGATTTATTTATTTTTATTTATATCAGAACACTGTAGCTGTCTTCAGACACACACCAGAAGAAGGCATCAGACCCCATTTCAGATGGTTGTGAGCCACCATGTGGTTGCTGGGAATTGAACTCAAGACCTCTGGAAGAGCAGTCAGTGCTCTTAACCGCTGAGCCATCTCTCCAACTCCCCATTTATATTTTTAATACTAATGTTTCTTCTGAGTGCCAGGTATCCAACTGTTTAAATAACAACACCCCTTAGATTCTCATAGACATCATAATGTTGCACAAAGATGAAAAGATATTATTAATTATTTTTGTGTGTGTGTGTTTGTGTGTGTTTGTGTGTAGGGGGTTGTGCACATTTGTGCACATGCAGAGGCCAGAAGAAGGCATGGATCCCCTAAAAATTGGAGTTGCAGGTATTTGCAGGACACCTGGCTTGCTATTTGGTGGCAGATATCCTGACTCTGGTTGTCAAGATTGCACAGTAAGTGCTGTTAACCGAGGAGCTGTCTCTCCAACCCCAGAGGGACACTCTGGACATTCCCTCTCAGTACTCCAGTCTGTCATTTTCTCCACTAATAGTTTCACTTTCTTGACTCAGGATAAAAATCTTGGAGCCATCTGTAAGCCTGTATTTCTCACCTCCTATCTTTGATTTCACAATACACTCAGGAGACATTCCAGGCTGTTTAAGTTCTCACCACTCATGCTCCCATCCCGCTCCAGCCTTTGCTAGCTCTGACTCAGAATAAGACAGCAACATGGCTTCCTTCTTCAGTGCGTGGTCCCTGTGATTTATTCTCCACGCAGTAGCTGAAATGCTTTATTTTAAAATGCCATTCAGACTGGTCATTCCTCTGTTTAAACTCTCCCAGTATCTTCCCTTTACACGCATAACACGAATGCAGGCTCCTTTTGGCCTACATGGTCTTTACACCATCGGGTCCTGGTTTATCTCCCTGTGATCGCCTTCCAGCACATAGTCTCTCCCTTTGTGTGTAAGCAGTGGACACACACTGGTTCTTAGGCTAGCTCTTCTCTCAAGTCTGGTATCTTCATGGTTTGGTGCTTTTCACAATTTAAAGATTTGCTTAAAATGTCCTCTCTAGCCACCCTTCACACAGTACTTTTCTGTACCTTGGTCGCTACTTGTCTCCAGCATTCTGCATTCTAGTTGCCATAGTATCTATAGACATTTGAAATTACTCTTTCATGGTTGTCTACCATCTCAGATTCTTGGACTGCTGTTAGCAGGCACGTGGTTTTGCTCAATGGAGTGCCCTCCCAGCAAGAATAGAATCTTACACATAATAACTCAATAAAGATTTATCAACTCAATGAATCCATCACAGTAGGCTTTTCCTTCCTCCCTTCCCTCCTTTTTTCATTTATTCTTTCTCCCTAATCAAGAGAATCATTAATAGTCAACAGAATAAAAACACAGGAATGAATATTTACTTTCTCCTGGTCCTTTCTCTAAAGATGAATTAAATCTCACTGATACAGTTCTCTTAACAGACTTTGGGGGCCAGTTGGAAAAGATGTCTCCAAGTGAGCGCAGCCTGATCTGTCCTGAGAGGAGGATGATGCTCTCTCTGATGCTTGGTCTTAGTCTAGTGACTGAGAAGTGATAGGATGTGGTCATAAACCTAACTTCAAATGGACAAGACTGGGTCCTAGCGATGGTCTCTGGGATTGTTTTGGTCCATTGTCCAAAGCTAAAGAAACCAAAACCCTCTTGAGAGAGATCCTTGCTCAGGACACTCCTCTTACCCACACATTCATGTGCACAGCTGCCAGATTCACACAGACAGCATGAGGCTGAGAGACACATCTTTATATGCATAGCAGCTATTCATCCTTATAACTGCCGAGCCAGGGCCAGGGAAGGGGAGAAAGGCATTGGTTCTTGGATCTCCCATGCATTGGGGAAGATGGGGTTAATGAAATCCATACTTAGCCATGTTGTCAAGATATCAAACCAAACTGGTGACAAGATCAAGGCTGTTAGGAGGGAAATTGCTGGGCCTGTGTCCAGAACACCAGGACAGGGTACTTGGCACAGAGCAGGCAAAAGGGAGATGAAGGTGAGTCCCACAGGATCTACCAGAGAGAGACTATTGGAAATCCTAGAGGGGCTCTGCCACCAATGCACAATTTTCCTTAATTTCCTCAATTGTGGCTGTTATCCCCATAATGAGAAACACAACTTCACTTCTAAGCAGGCAGTGAGGCTGGCAGAAAGCTGAAACCTGAAAATCAGCAGATACAGGGCTGCGTACAGCCTTTTCTATTGAAATTAAGCCACATCCAAAACATAGGGAAAGGGCTCCAAATAGCTTCAGACAGCAGCCAGCCAGCCAGGGCCCTTACCAGGCACCGGATGGACGCTCTGTGGACTCGTCAAAAGAGGCCCAAATCACAAGTGCTCATTTCAATAACATAAGAAAATAAACATGGGCCTTATTTATAGCTCAGGAGAGGGACTGGGGCAAAAGACTGCTCATTTGGTAATCCACCCTGATAGGGCAGACAGGATCCAGGCCCCCAGGCTCTCTAGTAACAGGGTAAGTTGGGAAAGGGGCCAGAGGAAGGCTGGCAGCCAGCATCACCAGGTACAATCTGGAAAAGACTCAGGTAAGACAGAGGTCTGTGACATCCTGCTGTCTCTGTTCTGACTGAAGGAAAGAGAACCTACGAGTAGATGGCCTTCATGCACTCAAGGGAAGGTGTATGAAACTTGGAAGTAAAGGAACCTTCCAAAATCCTCATAACTGGGGCAGGTACCAGTGCTCATATACAGCTCAGACATGTCCCAGAGTCTCTGCTCATAGCTGAAACATTCACCGATTCCTGACACACAGCTGGGACAGACACTTAAGTCCCAGTGATACTGCTGAGACACACACTGGACACCCTAGTACAGCTTGGTACCCTAGTACTAGTACTTGCATACCTAGTACAGTAGGATATGTGGGGGAGTCCTCTGCATAAAGTTGGGATGTACACTAGGTACCAGATTAAGGGTGGGACTAAAACACAAATCCCCAGAGACTTGGCCAGTGATGGGCTTGGGATTTAAGCACAGCCCAAGATTAGCAATCCCTGCGAGCAGGGTACGATATCAAGTACATAGTGTAAAGGACAGTATGCTGCTGTGGTAAGCCTGTGTGCATGATGCTGTTCTGAAATCCCTGGGTCAGACCTGGCTACTTTTCATCTGTACTCCCAGAATACCATGACTCCTGAATTTATCTTTGGTATAAGAGGTAGTGACATCAGCTTGCAGTTGTGAGAAGTTTTTCCAGCAAGGCCCCGTGGCGGCAAGGCAGGGTCTGGTCTAAGTGCCACTAAGTTCCACTCTGTGGCAACTCTCATTCACGTGTACCTCCTGAGAGGTGGTATAAGAGTTGGTGTTTGCTGAGCAAACCTGTAGCAGCTCAGCTGCCTTTAGGAGAGGAAGAAAACCTCACTCAGAGGTCTGGCCAAGCCAGAAGACAAGACAAAGCCACAGGAAGGCCGCACACTTTGAGGCTGGACACAATGCTGGTTATGAGAAAGAAGCCCAGAAGCTGGGAGCTGGGGGAGTCGGTCTCACTCAGCTCTCAGCTACAGCACTGGTGAGCCTGACTTTAAAGCCCATGGTAGCGGGCTACCTATGACGCCACCCTTTCCCAAGGGACATGGGGGCTAAGCTAATGCAGGTAGAGGAGGGCTCTGAGCCTCTAAGTCTTCAGATGAACCCCCAAGAGAAGGGACAAGGCTTTACAGTCTACAGGGAGTCCTGCCTGCCACACCCTATGGTGAACAGCATGGTGCGGGGTGGGGCTTGTTTGCAGGCCTTCATCCCATCATGGTTGGTACACACTAGCTATGGAAGGTAGCCTCTATGTTTTCTCAGAGAAAGGATGAATGGTCAACAGTGGCTGGGCTGGGAACCCCTGGGCTTGGACAGAGCTCTGGGGTGGGCAGCTGCTCAAGCTGAGTTCAGAGCCTCCCTGGATGGGAGTCATCTGCCAGCATGGTGTGCATTCCTGCTAGAATCTCTCAGGAAGTGGCTGGGTTTCATGCTGGTCAGCCCACTCTCCCTCCCTCTTGGCCTAAGGTAGATTCCCTGGACTACCTGGAATAATAATAATAATAATAATAATAATAATAATAATAATAAAGCAAACCTGGGAGACTTATGGCACTGCAGTGTGGATGCGGGTTAGAGGTGTGGCTCAATTGATATGATGTAGTCTCGCCTGGGAGGATCGGAAATTCAAGGTCACCCTCCAAGGACCTATTGAGTTGGAGGCCAGTCTAGGGAAGACCCAGTCTAGAAAACAAAGCAACACATGCGATGTCGCTCGCCCTGCCCCCTGAAAAAATAAAAACAACAAAACCATACAGTGGTGCTGGTGAGGCTCAGCAGCCACAGGTGTTCTTCTCCTAGTAGGACCACAAGTTGTAGACCCAACGGAAACCTTGGTCAAACCCAACCATGTCCTTACTATGACCTCTGCATTTTGATTTTGCCTTGGTCAGGGACCATCAAAGGTTCATGCTTCCTTGCCACTTGAGGTCAGATCATCACAAAAGATGCTGGGATCCAAGGATTCTAAGTCAGTCCCTCAGCTGACGTGGGCAGAGGAGTCTGCCTCTTCTAGTCCTGCCTAGCACATCCCAGGAGATATTCCCTTCCCCATAGACAGAAGAGAGCTCAGCACCTCACATCTGAAACCACGAGCTCAAAGGACCAAGTGTGGCAAGGCTGGAAGTCAAAGCAGTCAGGGTCGACAGCATTCCAAAGAGAGACCAAAAGAGCATCACTGAGCTGAAAAGTTAGAGAAGAGGGTGGCATTTTCACTCAATTTTTCCAGAAAAAGGTTTTGGCCTACGCCTGTGCAAGACATGATAAAATGAATAAAAAGCAACAAGAAGAAAACAAAACCAAAAAAAAAGCAAACATAAAACCAAAACAACAAAAACAAAACAAACAAACAAAAAACCAAACCCCCCAAAACAAAACAAAAAAACCAACTATCAAACAAACGAACAACTATCTAAGTAAAATTAATCAGAAAAAAAAAGGGTTTTGCATCCCTGCCATTCTCGAAGGCACATCTCAGCTGGTCCCTGGGGAGAGCAGTGGCTCAGTGCACACAATTGGGACAGATCCAGGGCCAGCTTGGTTCCCCTTCTCATAGGCCAGCAGGCTGTAGTTCCTTTAAAAAGATGTCTTATTTTGGAACCAGCTGTTGTCTGCTGTAGGCCAGAACATGGCGTTTTAATTAGCATTATTGTTCTGCTTCTGAAACCAGGCTCTGTGGCGTCCCAAGGGCAGATGGTTCTGACCCAAGCTTAGGCAAGGCTTGCTGGCTAGGCTTGAGGACATGGGGGAGGGTTACAGCCCCTTGTCCTCCTAAGTCCCCATTGCTAGCTATGTTTTCTGTCCTATGTTTCTACCCAGAGAAGCAGCTGTCCTTGCAGACAGAAGCTTGGATGTCTGTGTTGGGTCTAAGGTAGAGTTCTGTGCTGTAAAATCTAGCCCCGCCCTTCCTGGCAGCCATGGGGTAGTTTGTGTGGAGTGCTACTGTCCAGTGGACAGTCATATGATCCTGGGGGCTTCCAACATCTCAGATTACAGTTACTCTTCAAAACCAAAGTTCTTTTTTTTTTCTTTAAAATATTTTTGTGATGTATTGATTTGTGTGCACGTGCTCAGACATGAACGTGCAGGTCACGTGTGCACGTGGCGCACACAGGCCAGTCTCTGGTTGTGTCCTCACTTTCTCCTTGTCTTTTGAGCCATGGCCTTGAGTTTTCACCCCGAATGTGATTTGGTTGGGACGGCTGGCCAGACAGAATCTCCTGTTTCCACCTCCCTGGCAAAGGGGTTGCAAGCGTGTAGTGCTATACCTGGTCTTCTACAGAGAAGAGTTTTGTGGATGAACTTGGCTCTGTATGCTTGTGTTGCAGGCACTTTTTCAAGTCCTAAGTCTCCTCACTTAAAAAAAAAAAATGCAGACAGTTGAGGCAATTGTGTGCCTCGGTGCACGTGTGGTCAGGAGACAACTTTCATGAGTCTTTCCCTGAAATAGCCAGGCTAAGAGTGATGGCACTTAAGCTCACCATGAGCACAGTCCCTGGCTCTCTGCAGGGATTTCAATGTGTCTCCCTGTTCTCTCTATAGCCCATATCCCTCATTTTGTGCAGGCAGGTGACCCCTTAAAATGTAGACACACACACACACACACACACACACACACACACACACACACACACCAGTATTGCCAGCTTCAAGGATCTGGTGACAAAAGAAAGCTCTTTCTTTGGCTTCAGCTGCCTCCAGTATTTGCGTGACACCGCAAAGCTTCCATGCCCTCTGCTGACCACCGTAAACACCTGTAGTCCACGGAACAAGGCACAGCTGGAGCGTTTGCATCTGCAGCATGTGTCCTTACCCCTTCCAGAAGTACCCCAGATTTCACCCTCTGCTAACATCAAATCCTCTAGATTTATACCTCCAATTGTGCTGTTGCAGAAACTTTCCCCTAGCCTCTCCATTGGTAGGGATGCATAAGGGGACCTTCTAAGGAATTGATTCACTTCGTGTGAGTGTGAGTGTGTGTGTGTGTGTGCGCGCGCGCGCACGTGCACGTGCGTGTGCCAACCATCAGAGGAAACTTATGGGGTGGATTTCCTCATCTCACTGGGTTCTGGAGATTGGACTCAGGTTATCAGGGCTTCATAGTAAATATTTTGATCTTGCTTGCTCTGGGGTGACTCAGGACCACTGTGTAAGTCAGCGTTCACCACACTGCTCCACAGAACAATGGGCGGTGTATGAGCAGCGATGACTGGCATACAACTAGGTTTCTGTAATTATATCCATATTCTAAGCAAATTGTTATGTATTTTGTATTCTGGGGACATATGTTATGGCTAAAGCCCAAACTGTGGCTAATCTTAATATTAGACCCAGATAAATCTGTTTCAAATATATAACATTTAACATTTGCCAGAGTAGATTTGTTCATCAACTGGGCTTAAAGAGGTATAATTCACACATGTGCAGTATTAGGAAATGCTGAAATGTAATGATTTAAATATACCGGCAACTGCTGTGACATGGTTACTGCGGAAGTATTTAACGATAGCCAGAACCCCTGGCCATTGTTACAGCTACGGCAAAAGAATAAGGGATCCTGGGCATCCCTTTGGGTGGGGTGAGGGTCATGGTTCTCTCCCTGCCCTCAGCTCTTATAACATGGTAGGAGCTAGAGGGACCCGGGGGTGGCAATCAGAGGGACACCTATGAAATACCCAGGCTGAGGGAGAAGGACACACCTGCTGGACCCATAACTCTCATGACACTCATGGGTCCTTCTTACACTTGATGCAAATGGAGTTGGGTCCTTTTGGCTTCATCTTTCTGGATGGTTCTTAGTACATAGGGTAGGGGTATATGCACAAAACAAGGAAGGGTCCTTGGATAACCAAGAACCAGCATTCTAGACAGAAGCAAAAGGAGTAAAAAATAATTTTAATCATATCAAAAAGCCAAAACAAAGAGTTGACCAGGGACTGTCAGGACACATCTTGGCAGCCTGTGCTCTGCTGTGTATCTGGGCTCGTGACTCGGGTCCCCAGCACAGTTCGTTCCGACCCTCAGAGGTATTGGGATCTGCAGCCCGTGTTAGGTTTGCTTTCTCCAGAGTCTGCATGTGTGAAGTGACGGCAAGGCTCTGCTGTGACTCCTGGGATCTAAAACTGGACAGCTGACTCCTCTAAGGCAGTTGTAGGGCCAGTGAGATGGTGAACTGCGCCAGCAAGCCGAGAGTGATGTCCTGGGCTCCAAGCTGCAGCCTGTCCCTGAGGCTTCCTTCCTTTTCACAGAGTCCACGGAGGACAAAGCAGGCTGTGTAGCTCAATGAGCTCCAGTGTGTTTGGGGGAAGTTGGACCCAGGCTGGCCTCCCTCATCCTGTAGTTAGTGTCCTAGGGCTCCTCCACAGCCCTGGGAGGAGGGAGGGAGGCGCTGCAAGCTTCATAAGCTTCCAATGTTGGGGAAGCTCTTCAGTTTCTCAGGGAAGTCATCTTTGTAGAGTACAGGGTCTGCTCGGTGCTCCACCACCTTGAGGGGCATCGTTCCGAAGACAGAAGCAAACTTGTTGATGCACTCAGACCTGTGGGGTGAACGAGAGGGTGGGATGAGCAGAACGGAAGTGGTAAGCTATGGCAAGGCAGCAGAGCCCAAAGCAGCCACTGTCCACAAGAAACTGAAGATGCTGAGAGGGCACCCAGCCCACTACTGGCTCTGCAAAGGGCTGGGATGGCAAGCAAGGTGACTCGAGGCTCCTGGGTGGAGGGAGAAAGTGAATAGGGCCTGCTGTCTGTCTGCTGGTTGCTGGCTGCAGGTCAGAACTTCTGCCCCTCCCCCTCAAATTCCAGTCATTTTTCCAGCACTAGCAGGCCTCAAACCTAGGTGGATTAGCTCCAACAATCCTTAACCCCATCTCTGCCAGTTACAGGGAAGGAGAGAGGATGACAGAAAGGAAACTGACTCTGCTGGCTAAAGCTGATGAGGTAGGAGAAAGGGTCCTGTCCACGAAAGGCAAAGGAACGAAGGGACTGGTGACTCTGAATTTCAAGCAATGAGCACTTAGCTCCCCAGCACTCATGGATGGAGTTGAAGCAATGAGCATTTAGCTCCCCAGCACTCACAGGTGGCCTGTAAATACCCAGCCATAAGCATGCCTTTCTGACAGCCCCAGCTCACAGAGGGTTTCCTGTGTAA
Source organism: Mus pahari (assembly GCF_900095145.1). Lineage (NCBI taxonomy): Eukaryota > Metazoa > Chordata > Mammalia > Rodentia > Muridae > Mus > Mus pahari. The sequence goes on from NC_034592.1 coordinate 78,842,526, forward strand.
CTGGTACCACACTAGAACCTGGAGCAAGAGCAACTTGGTGACAAGAGCTGGACACAGCAGAGCAGGTCTTCCTCCTCTCCCCGCTGACCCCCTGCCCTCAAAGCTGAGCCTCTCCTCAGAGTAGAGGGTCAGTCAGGCCAACTGAGTGTGTCAGCAGGGTGACCTGGATGGGTCAGCACCAGGCCAGAGGGGACAAGCAGCCTGGGAAAAGCTCATTTCAAGCTGGGACCCAGAAGGATGGATTTCAGAGGGGCAGTTCCGGCTTAGGCAGCTGGCCCTGAGAGCTATGGCAAGCAAGGTTGAGAGCGTCACAGGGCAGGGGCTGCTCCAGGACACTCACTGCCACCTTTCTCCAGAGATGCCATGAGCTGCTTCCAAAAGATGGAGACAGAGAAGAGCTCTGGGCTTGGGAAGGCATGGCCTTTGTTAGGTGTCATCAGCTCTCCCTGCCTTCTTACACTTTGGAAAAGCCTGTGCCACAGAACCATGGACCTAACAGACACCAGTGTCACCAGATCACCAACATCACGAAGAGGTAATGGTCGTTACAGGCTCCTCTCGGAACGAGGGCTCACGATAGCCTTGGTGCCTCCTCTGTCCCAATCTCTAGTGGGAAGGCTGAGACATTAAAAGGTTAATGTGCAAAGCTAAAAATGAAATGAAATGAAATGAAATGAAATGAAATAACATTAAATGTGGCAGAGCCAAACCTAGGGGTTCTAGTTCTTGAGATCAAAGACTGAGTGACAAGATCCAAATTTACTTACTAACCTAACTGTGTGGCCCAGGAGGAGGGGGAAAGGCCACAACTCCAGAACCTTGGCTCCATGGCAGATAATTTACCTTACATCTTACTGATTTCTTAAAGCCCTCCTCTCCCATTTTTGACTCTCTTGCCCAACGCCTGAGTTTGTATTAGCCTCATATTATAGGCGAGGAAAATAAGATTCAGAGACGTTAAGTAAGTTGCCTGAGAATGATGGGCTAGCAAGTTGTGGAACTGGGATTCAAACTCAGGCTGGCACTAGCTCTGCTCTCCGCGGTCTCCACCACTCTGGGGCAGCTGGGTCTCTGGGACTCAGCATGGGAGACACCTCAGGGAGACTAGTAGAGGGGTGACCTCTTTTTTTCCCCTCTCTCTAAAATGCTCTTACTAACTAGTGGGCTTCCATAAGGCTTTCCATACATCCTTAGTTTCAGCTGACTGTCCCACTGCCCCTTCTCTCGCTGTTTTAACCCTTTAACCCCCAGTATTTCCCCAACTTCTTTCATTTCAAGTGTATTCTATGGAATTACCATCCATGGGCAGACAATATTACTCAAAGAAGATATGGGTCATTCAGTGAAAATTTCCATACAAGGCATGGGATGTCTTCCTATAAGTTAATAGTCAGTAAGGGCTTCCTAACAACACAGGCTATTGCTACTGCCCTTGATAACACACCTTAAAACCACAGGGTCAGACCTTATTGCTGAAGACACTATTCATGTTGGCTAGAGGACAGAAAAATTAATGTCAAATGGATGGGGCACTGGCACCTTGCTCATTGCTTTCACAGTGTCGGGAGTGCTATGTGGCTCCAACATAAGACCCGTCCACCCATGCAACAGTGTCATGACTGTTGCTCTCTGACTGGGTTTGAGGGCTGCTTCACAGGATGGAACATCACACCTGACACAATCCTGGTCAAAGGTCTATGTCTGGGTAGAACATGGCCGTGGGCCCCGGAGTAGGTGTGTTACTATTTTGATGGATGGTCAGGTCATCACACCACCTTCTAAACGTTTGTGTTTATACTTACAGACCTGGGCCACTCTCAGCACTGGCCAGAGAAGATTCTTTATGCAGTGGGCAGAAGTAAACGCAGGGATTCAGAAGTGGCCACAGTGCTGAGTGCTAAGAACTAAGTAGGACATTGACATCAAACCCTGCCTCTGACAAGGCTCAGGGAAGCAGAAAGAATGTAAGAGCCAGGGGATGGGCAGACATGCAGTGGGGTCTTGTTCTCTTGACATGGTGTAGTTATTGCAAATATGAACTCACAGTAGCTGGGGTTCCTTGCCCAGGACACGAACAAGAGGGAACAGCCCAGATCCTAGGACTGATGGGGTCCGGGAACTCCAGGCCCATCCTTCACTGGGGGTGCTGACAATGGACAGTTGCTGGGGAGGGAGATTCACTCTTTACTGAGGGTCTAACCACTGGTAGGTTTCCTGTGTCCACTGGACAGTCTCAGATCCATGTCATATGAGGGGAATGGGCAGGGACTTGGAGGAAAAGAGGTGATAGATATGGTCATATTTCATTGTATGCAGCATGCAGTCCTTGAGAATAAAAGGAGTTTAAAGAAAATGGAAGACAAGGGGGATAAGGTGATGGGATCATGCCTGAGAGCTTCCTGCTCTTTAACCACAAGGCCAAAACAGTACAGGCTAGCCTGAGTCTCTCCATGGCTGTTTGAACACAGCAGTAGCTAATCACCTCTAATTCCCTGGAGGCCAGTGCAGGGTCTCTGGTGCCTGCATAGAAGGTCTGCAGCTCTTACTGGGTGGGAGAGGCTCACAGCCCTTTGAGGAGGATTGATGACATCTCCTCTGTAACCAGATCACTCTGTCTCCAGTCACTGGAGAGCTGTCCCTGGGGTTCAGGACAGCCTGGTTGCAGCAGCTGCCCAGACTGGTCCTGTTCTCTGGCAAGTGTCTCTTTCCTCCACATAGTCTGTGCTGGGCAAGTGACACTGGGCCATTCTTGACAGTAAAGGTCCTTGGCTGTCTACTTTCTTCTCCCACAGGACACTTGGCTGGGGAACAAGCAGGCTGAGGTAGGCTGAGAGTGTGGTTGGCTGTGGACTGATTGGCTCACAAGAGTCACACTGTCAGATGTCCAGCCACCCCATGAGAACTCTCCCACTCTGTTTTTCTAATCAAGGGCTGTACACTAAACTGCTAGGGTCTGTGTCTACCTGCTGGAAATATCTGAGGGAGAGAGGATTATGGATCTTATTTTCCTATCATACACACAGAACCTTTGGACACTGTCAGGGTAGTGGGTGTAAATAAATACCGCTGGGCCCAACCTGGATCACAGGTTTTCAAGCATGCAGTTTAGTCCCTAGCATATAACACAGTGCCTGGTATAAAGATGGCCATATCTGTTTATAAGCTTTTAAGTGGATACTATAATTTGATATTAATAGAAAAGCTGAAGTTCAGTAAGACAAACCAACTTCCTTAGGTCAGACTCATAACTGGGCAAGACTGGACACAAAACATTGCTTTACAACAACACTGTCTGCCATGGCTCCCTTGGCAATGATGCTGAACAAAGAGAGCAGCTACAGCTTCTGGACCTTTAGGATCTGGAAGGCCCTGGAAGTGGACTCAAAGGAGAAAAAGCTACTTTCCTACTTAGTTAATAGTTCTCCAAGCCTCGGACTAAAGAAGCAGACTGAACCCCTGGCCCCAACACAAAGTCAAAGGATGGCGAAGCAGTTTCTAGGGCCCCGGCTTATGAAAGTGTGTTGTGCAGTGGAAGCCGATGACAAGCCGACCTAGGGGAGGGTTCTACTGTGAACCACCCTGGGCTCTCCAGATGGCATGAACCATCCATCCTCTTTCCAGTCCAAGTGCCTGACTTCTTAAGCTGGTGCCTGACCTCTACCTACGGAGCTTTGCCCACAGTTGCCAATGCATTTGAAATCACTCCTCACTGAATCTCTCAAGCGGGTGGATTATATCCCCAGCTGCCCTTGGTCACCAGCAACTCATACTCTGTGACCTGTGGCTTAGTTACTCTCTGCTGTTAACTTTTAGGTCTCCAGTAAACAAGCTCACAGACCCCGTCCCTGTGTGTGTCCCTTGCAGCTTTCTCGTTTCAGGCTCTACCCTGTCTGTCTTCCCCCTTCCCCAGGCTGTTTTCACTTACTATCTCGAAAATGGAGGACTGCCCCCATGCTTCCTTTGGCTTTTCTTAAGTGGACTGATGTGTCCAGGCAGGTAACTACCGTACATCTTCATTTCTGCTGCCCCACACAGAGGGCAGGCCTTCACAGTCGCCCATCCTACTGATGTCTGCCACGGTTAAATCTCCTGCTGCATCTGTTGCCCTGTTCACTAACTCTTCACCACTCCTCCTATATTATTTGCAGTGAAAGGTCCTGCCATTTTTCTTGATTCCAAAACCCAAGTTACTTCTGTCACAACTTTCCCCACAGCCTTCCCACACCTACAAAGGTGGCAACAAAGCTCTGCTTGTCTTCCTTGGGAAAGTGTGGGCACTTTCATTTGTGATTCAAATTGGTTGTCTACCCATCTCTTCAATAACCTTTCCATTCTGAAGGCTGCTTTAAATTAATCTCAGAGCAATTCCCTGGATAAGGTAGTCTCCTATTCAAATCCTCGGTGGCTTCTCAGAGTCTGAAGGGAAAACTCAAGTCCTTTAACTGGAAGTTGAGTCTTGGCACCTGGTTCAGGGTGAATCTCTCTGTGCCAAACCAACCATGACCTTGCTGACCTGGCCATCACAGTTCCTCTCCCTCTGACTTGATTGTACTCCTCAGAGGATCAAGGGTGTGTGTGTGTGCCTGTCTATGTGCGTGTGTGTGTGTGTGTGTGTGTATGTGTGTGTGTGTGCGCACGCATCATATGCGTGCAGGTACCACAGAGGTTACTGGATTCCCTGAGCTGGAGCTGAGTGTGGGAACTGGACTGGGGTCCTTGGGAAGAGCAGCCAGTGCTCTTCACTGCTGAGCCATCTCTCCAGCCCCCTTCACATTTGTCACTTTGGACAAAGTTGCTCTGAATAACCCACCTGGCAATAACAATCCTGCCTTGCCTCCCTTACTATAAACTGCACTTCCCTTGGGGGATGCAGCACAAATGCAGACTAGGTTCTATATATACATAAACATATACATGGCTGCTGTGTGTAGGCCACTGTTGGTAAACAGGAATCACTGAGGTCTCCAGAGAGACTGTACCACTCAGGATGCACTGACTCAATACCAGGCCTGCTTCTGGTTCTCCTCTGCATCAGCCTCCACTCTCTGCTCTGTCCCTGATCTGTGACATCCTCCTAAGTGCTCTGCCCCCGCCCTTAACACAGCTTTAAATCTGCTCTCATTCTAGAGAAGAGTTGCTAACCCCAGCATGAACCCCAACGCTGTCACCAGGTCAACTTTTGTCCCTTCCCTGTACTATAACCTTCATGTTAACTGCACTGACAATCTCTTGGCTTAATGTTATGACTTCTCCTCCAACACTGGGAGGAAGGTAGGCTTTAATAACCATTTCGCCTACTCTGGTAGAATTACAACTGGGGCCGCTTCCCAATGAGCCATGGGAGATAATTAACTTTGTCATCCTTACAACATTTACAGTATTCCAGGGGACACTCATATATGATTTCACATCAACTGTTGGTAAGAGTCATGGCTTTTGAGTAAGATATCTCTCTATGAGGGAGTTAAGGAAGCTATTTAGAGTTAGAAGAAATAAAACAATACAGAAACAAATACCAAGTGGAAAGGATCTGGAGGATTTTCCTATGGCTATGGACTTCAGAAGTGAACTCTGTCAGCAAACACACATGCTGATCGGTGGGAGCCTGAGCTGGAGGCCTCCTCTGAAAGGCTACTGCAGCATTGTTGGAGTGTACGTGGGTCTCCACCAACCATGCTGATAGATGAGAGAGTTTTTGGTCCCGAGTAGAGAGGGTATGGAGTATAAAGAGCTGACTTAGGAGCTGGGGACTGTGAGGATCTAGTAGATCCCAGTGGTCATGAAGAAAGACATGCACAACATGGTTCTTAGGATTCTTAGCCCAGGGTAACACGCCACATTCAAGTGTGATTGCAGAAGAACTGACCTTCAGGGCTTGGCTTTCAATCCTGCCCTTGGCAGGTGACATAGTGGGGTCAGTGGAAGCAGTTGGTCTCTGCTGGGTTGGGTTTAATTTTTTTCTGATCAAGCATCATTGTAGCACGGAGCTATTACCCAGAGAAGCAAGCCCGTGTTTCATTGGAGACAGCTCACTCCGTTTAAGTGATACAGACAGTTAACCACTTCGTCTACACAAAGAATCTGCTTCTAGAGCTTAAGGCCAGCTATATTTTTTCAGACCCTTCCAGCCATTACAAATTGAGTGAGTAGCATCCCAAATTAATTCGGTGGGTGACCTGGGTTTGAACTAACTCAATTCCCACAGTGCAAAAGGAGGTGCTGGCTTCCAGCAGCTGTCCTTCTATCTCCAACATAGTCTCATAAACAGGCTCAGGCAGGAAACAGGGATGGAGGCTAGGGTTGGTTTATCTTCAGAGGCAGACTCACCTCTCTACCATGTGAGTCTGGTCTAAGGAGAGCCCGTCGATGGCTGTGCACTCAGGACACTTGAACTTCTTCCTTGGGGTCACCTGATGAGGAGAATGAAGCACACCTTGCTGTCAGTGCCCAGGACTATACAGCTATGCTGTGATGCCGCCGTGTAGGCTTCTGTGCTGTGAGCAGGAATAGCTTGTGCACTCGGCGTGTATACATACACATGCACATGCGCGCGCGCGCACACACACCTCAGCATTTCTCCATTCAATCTGGGCTGCCTCAGCCAAGGACAGAATTCCCAAGGGCCCAATAATGGCGCTTGGAGGGCTTTTGCCTTCTGTAACTGGGAAGAAGTCGTGCTGACAAGCTCCTTAATTCCTGTTTAATGACTGTTTTCTCACTGCCAAGGTCCTTGCATAAACACCATTTGTTCTTGCAGTCATGAGGGCGATGAAATACAGCCTCCCACAACTTGCAGTCGAACCTTAGTTCCAACAGGCAGCCTTTCGCCTTCTCTTGCTGAAGCCCAGGGCTGGGGGCAGCACACATCCTAGAGATGCCAGCTCATTCCCAGTTTTCTTGGTGGGGGTGGGGGGAAACTACCCAGCCCTCTCCCTGAGACTCCTCTGCCCTGACTGCTCTTAACCCCATCCCCAAACCTGAGGCTCTTGGTGATCATTCTAGCAAACCCGGGAGAGGCTGCTCTGAAGATAGGTGGCACGGAAGGACTGGAGGATGAGCACGGGGACCAGGGCGAGGCCAGCAGCCATATCTCATCCACACATACAGTCACAGGAAGTAGCCACAGCTAAGCACATGTTGAAAAAAGAAAGTCTGGGGTCCCTGAAGAGCAGCCCTCACAATGTATAACCTTCCATTTTTCTTGCAGTCCCTTGACCTCTGAGTCACTCAGGGACATGATGGGAGAGTCAGTAGGATGTCGCCCATGCTAGCAGCCTAAACTTCAAAGATGATGACTCTTCCAGGCTGAGAGAGTCAACTTCACTGGGTTTCTAATCCAGGAGGGAAGTCAGTTCTGTCCACAAGTGGACTTGTACTACTGAGCAGAAACTTGGGCTATGACTTTAGCCAACACAGAGTTTCAAGAATAAAACGGTACCTTTTCAGGCCCAAAGACTTTTTGTATTTTCAGCTTTTCATATTCTATACCAAAGGTACTTCAAAATTCTGACAGCTGGATCTTTAAAACCAAGGATCAGGGCAACTGTACAACCACTCTACTCTCTGTGCATAGAGGTCAGCACCTATCTCAGGGCCAGGAACAGTGCTGGGTCCCAAAGAGCCAAGCAAAGGTGGCGGCATGGGCTCTTACCTTGATGACGGCTTTCCCTGTGACATTGGCCACCAGGAAATTCATGGCAATATCTTCACAGTTCATGTGAGCATCCACCCAGTTCTTGATGTCTCCAGGCATTTTGTAGGTGTACAGGTAATTAAAATACTGTTACATGAGACAAAAATGCGAAATACACAAAAGGCAACTCAGTGGTACAGGAACAAGATTAAACACAAGACTTGTACGGTGGGGAGAGCAAAAAATAAATTAAGGGGCCCAGTGCCTTTAAAATGGGCTGGTAAGATGGCTCACAGATAAGCCTGCTGTGCACTAAGGCACATGTGTGTTGTGTACACACATAGACACACAGACAGAACATAAACACACACACACACACACATTAAGACTAACTTTAATGAGATTCTTGGGTAAGTGACAGGAACAGATGGACTGCACACTTGTGCTGAGTTCCCCCCTTTAAAGTGAAAACATGCAAATAAATATAAGGCAGACCATTTTACTTATGAATATTAAATGTAATAGAACATAGGTGTGCTATAAAATAAATACTTCCATTGCCTTCCTATTAATATAAAGTGTGAGACAAACATATAAGTGATCTTAAGAATGCCCCAGCAGGTCTTTCTGTGGGCCACATTCTGAGCTGAGAAGGAAGGCTTATGAGTTTAGTCACAGAACAAGAGCGAGGTAAACTTGAATTTACCATAAGTTCCATGAGTGAACTAGAAATTAATGGATCAAAAATAATTAGGCAGTGTGGAGGTGTGCTCCTCCAGTCCCAGTACCTGGGAATCTGAGCCAGGAAGACTGTGAGTTCAAAGCCAGCCTGGGGACCTAGCAAGATCCTGCCTCCAAAAGTAAATGCGTGAACAGACACATGGATAAGTACTTACACTACTAAGATAAACTCCCAAAGTTATAAACGATAGTCTACTGGGTTTGTTTTATTAAGACTAAAACCTATTTCTTGACCTAGAAAAGTGGAGCAGCAGTGATGAGCTGACCCCACAACAGAGCAGGAAGGAGCTGCGCTGGGCTCTGCAGAGCTCTGCACATTAGCTCTCCTACTGCGGACAACACCAGCTATTCTTTGTTGTTGTTGTTGTTGTTTGAGACAGGGTTTCTCTGTGTAGTCCTGGCTGTCCTGGAACTCACTTTGTAGACCAGGCTGGCTTCGAACTCAGAAATCTGCCTGCCTCTGCCTCCCAAGTCCTGGGATTAAAGGCGTGTGCCACCACTGCCCAGCACCAGCTATTCTTTTTAAATAAACCCTATGCTTCCAGGGAGAATGCCAGAGCCAGGCTGAATATGCTAAGACCAAAAGCATAGCTCCCACCTTACCTTACCCTAAGAAACAGTCAAGGGGTGAGATTAAGAGCAGGTGCTGCTCTTGCAGAAGACTCGGGTTCAGCTCCCAGCAACCACATGGTGTGGCTCACAATTGCTTCTGTGACTCCAGCTCAGGGGGTCTAATATGCCTGGGCTCTGCACTCATATTCATATAGCCCTCTTCCCTTGTATCTGCATAAATAACAATAATAAAAGTACACATTCTTGTTTATTTGTTGTTTTTGTTTTTTTGTGACAGGGTTTCTCTGCGTAGCCCAGGCTGTCCTGGAACTAGTTCTGTAGACCAGGCTGGCCTTGACCTCAAAGAGAAAAATCTTAAAATACATCAAAACCATGAGGTGCTGAGTCTCAGAACACACATGGCAGCTGTCACCTTATCAGAAACTGGTCAGAGTTTATATAGTAAGTGTGATGGTCTGTATATGCTTGGCCTAGGGAATGGCACTGTTGGGAAGTGTGGCCTTGTTATGGTGTGGTCTTATGGGTGTGGGCTTTAATACCCTAGTCCTAGCTGCCTGGGAGCCAGTATTCTGCTAGCAGCCTTCAAAGGAAGACGTAGACCTCTCAGCTCCTCCTGCACCATGCCTGCCTGGATGCTGCCATGTTCCCAACTTGAAGATAATGAACTGAACATCTGAACCTGTAAGCCAGCCCCAATGAAATGTTGTTCTTATAAGACTTGCCTTGGTCGTGGTGTCTGTTCACAGCAGTAAAACCCTCACTGTCTCACTAAGACAGTAAGATTCATTCTCACCTTACTGTCTCACTAAGACAGTAAGATTCATTCTATTCATCAACACAGCTAAGTTCAACTTTCTAAAAGTACTGTTATGCAAAGGAAGGCAAGGCGGCCAGTTTCATGTCTTGTTGGCACTGGCAATATAGGAATCTAAAAACACCCAGGGAATTTCTCTCTCTGTTGTAATTTTGCCTTTAGGAACCTATCATAATGGCCATAAACACAATAGTTATAAAAAGGATATAAACTGCTACTTAAGCATTAGATATTAGCATTCTCTGAAATGATAAAAATTAAATGCCTAGTGGTAGAGAAATACATACATACATACATATACATATACATACATATACACACACACACACATAAAATTCAAGGAACATTAACACAGTGGCTTATTACCAATTATTACTATGAAGTAACTGTTTTTGAAGAAAGATGAATGGTATGAGGAAACACTTATAATAATGAGACAGTGGGCAGAAGAGAACGTGTATAACCATCTATGGGTGTGTGTGCAGAGGAAACAGAAGGCCAGAAAAGCCTCTCACAACCATGCTCCAAGTGACACAAGACAGTGGCTTTTCCTTACTTTGTTGATAGGGATTTTTGCTGCTTCCATATTTACAAGGAGTACCATACAACACGGCTTTTCTAAACCCAGCGAAGGCCCCAGAAATTAGACAAGTGAATCAAGCAGGTGTCTGTCTCATGCTTGCACTCTGCGCCCATACCCTCACCTTGTGATAGAAGGCTGCGCCCGTGAGCACCATGGACACCTCATTGGTCCACTCAGACTCATACTTCCACTTGTTCATCTCGTGGTCCCAGAGATGCAGGCGGCCTGGGTAGCCCACTAGCCGGTCAGGAAACTCCCGCCAGACCTAGGGAAAGAAGCACACGGATGAACCTTCCCTGGCTCGGAAAGAAGCACACTGATGAACCATCCCCGACGAACCATCCCCGGCTCTGACGGCCGCAGCACTGAGGCTCTCAGGCCGGCCTTGGCAGACCCCTGGGGTCAGGACAGGCTTCTGAAGACTGCTGGTAGCTGCTAGTGTTCTATTAGTGTTCAGAGACAGAAGGATTTTGATTTCTTCTAGAATGTCAGGTGCATGCTTGGCCACTTCAAGTCATGAGGAAGAAGGGCTTGGGGAGTATTGCCTGTGCCAGCTAGACATGGAACTGGTCACCTTGCTCTCCTTTGTACAACATACATTTAGAAAATTAAACTTAGCTGTTTGGTAAATAAAACGAATCTTCTCACATGAGTGAATTACACCAAGAATGTGAACTCTGAGTGGGGTGTGGTGGGGTGGCAGCTCCCTGTGCATTCTGAAAATCAGCGCTTCCTGATCCCTGGAGCATTCTGGGGACAACTGATTTCTCTATCCGGGAAGGGTCCTTGGAGTTGATACTTTGGGTGGACAGAACACAGTGCACTAGACATCCCGGAGATATGTCTGGTACTTTCTTCCATGTGTTTCCTGTAATTTAGTTTGACCTTTAGAAGCAAGGAGGGAGTTGAGCGGTGGCTCAGTTGCTCAGGTACCTGCCATGAACACATCAGGATCTTGAGTTTAGGGTTCTTGAGAGACTTGGTGGCCTCATTTTAACTTGGTTATCTCTGAAAAGCCCATCATCGAATAAAGCCACACTCTGAGGTAGTGAGGGTCGGAACTTGAACACATCCTTTATGAGGAGAAACACCTCAACCCTAACAGCTCCTGGAAGTCTTTAAGGAACATCTGACCTCTAAAACAAGTAAGAATGAATCCGGAGAGTTCTGCTTGCTAAGGATTGCTCCCACACCGTCTTTAACCACACTCTCCTTTGTGGTCTGTGATTAGGACTGGACCCCAAGCCCCCTGCATGTGCTGTGTCTTCTGGCTCACTTTCCTGGCTTCAAAAGGCACCTTGGCTTAAACATGGATTCCCTCAGCAGGCTCTCTTAGCTTCTGAAATCAGACAAATGTCGCCTGCAGCCAGCACCCCTCTGTCACATACTTGCAGCCCCCTGCTTCTCTTTATCAACCTTTCACTTGTGCTATCACTAGCTATCACTTACATCTCTCTAGGAGAGTTTCCGCTGCATTAAGACAGAGACTCACACTCACCGTGGTACCCAAGCCTAACGCACAGCATCATGCTCACCACAGCACTCCACGCTCACTGCTGAGGTCATCAAGGGCTGAGAAGGGAGGGAAGCCTTCACCTTCATCACTGCCACAATGGTGCACACAACCACAGAAAGACGCTTGCATAGCACACACCACTGGTTAGTGTCAGTGACAAACTTGAGAGTCCCAAGAGTGACAGGCACAGGAACAGTCTCCCACACCAAGTCACATGTTGCAAACTGCTTTCCCAGAAGCTGGGGAGGGATATTTGCTGAGTCATTACACTGTTTCTTCCATCATCTCTAGATTTTATGCAACATCTAACCTGCAAAGGTGGGCATGGCCTGGGAATCAGAGAGCTTACCTGTGTGTGAGACATCGGTGTACCTAGCAGCTTTGACCTCATTAATACCATGTGTCACCAATGGAGCTAATGGGCTACAGACAGCAAGATAGCTGCAGACAGGCGGCAGGCGGTTCTCAGGCCATCTGAGCTGCGGCTGTGTGCTCTCTCCTGTGAGTGCATTTCAGCACATGAAATACTATGAGGCTGTTATGGTTTTATAGAGGCAGGGCAGGAACAGTTGTGTAAGCCATAACTTCTGCCTGTGGGCAGAAAGGACAAACCGCTTTTCCTCAGCATATGCAAGTCATAGCACCTTGCTGGCTATTCTGCCTCAGTGGACACTAGTGCATCTGAAGGGTCCCAGCACACACAGCTAAGCAGCTGGGATGGCGAGATGCAGGGATATGTCTAACTCTGCCAGTATGGCTGGGGATGGCAGCTGCCTTTCTTATTGACTTGGAATTAACACTGCTGTACAGTGAAGGAAGGCAAGTCCCCTCCTTCTTTCCAAGCCCCCACCCCACACCTGCAGCCACCATCCATCAGCATTATCATCTCCTTTTTATTATTATTGTTACCATTATCTGCTCAGAGTTTTGGGTCAAACACTGTTAAGATTTCAGTATGGGATTCTTCCTGTTGGCTGAAGTCACTTACCAGCCTTCTCTCCAGGACTTAGTCCATGACACTGAGACACAGACTGTCAAACTACAGCGTGCTGAAAGGGACCAGAGGTGTCCTGAGTCTTGGGTTCCTTTCCTGAGCTCTATCCTTTCTGGGCCCCTCTGTCCTTGACTTACCCCAGGCAGCTGGATCCAATCAAGATGCCATCTTTGTCACTTAGTCTATACCTCACAGCTGACTATGGGATCAACAGAGGGAAGGAAGCAGACAGAAGACCTCACTACCTGGCCAGTGTAGAGGCAGGCTGACTCTGTACATAGTAAGGCAGTTTCCCAGCCAGAGCGACAGTGCCCACTCCACAGCCTCCTCGCTGAGCACCCTGCTGCAGTCCCACTCCTCTCTCCTCTAGGATCAGAGCCTGTACCTTTGTCTCTGAGACCCTTCTCCCTTGTCCTAGTTCCCACTCCTGTCTGGCCACAGGCCTTCTAAATAGCACTCTGGTGGATACTTACCAGCATAGCCCTGAGGACTGAAATCTGTAATAATCTGGGTTTCTATCTGAATAGAGATTACAGATTCACAGTATTTGCACAGCTGTTCCTTCCATGTTCTTAATCCCCCAACACCTCTCACATACTCAGAGAGATTTTCTGTTCTCAGGACTCATATGCAATCACCTGCGCTGTTTTCTAGTTTCTTTAAAACAAAACAAACAACTCCCCAAACCAGAAAGCCACGAGGGCTTCCATGGCTTCTCACAGGGTAAGTCGAAGCAGGTCTACCTTTGTTTAGGTCTCAACAGGAAGCCTGACCAGACCCTTACATCTATAGACACTGCACAGGGGCACATGGCCGCTCAGACTGCTGCCCCACTGGACCAGTCACCATGGCTGGTTCCTGTTTGCCATCTGGATTAGGTGAGCACTCATGTCCTTTTAGGGCTCCCTGCTCTTCACAGACTGGTTTCTAGGAATGAACCCATCAGTGTGAACCCCATCTGTTTCAGGCTGTTCATTTCTGAACAGACTGGCTTCCACCAGTGAACTTTGTTAAGTGCCATTTACATTAGGCCAGTCTATAAATGATTCTGAGGAGAGGATGTGTGCTACCTTCTGATCCAGCCTGGGGTGCACAGTCAACCTCAGGAATCAGGAAGGAGAGGAAAGACACAGCCACACATGGCATCCATCTAGAGGTGCAATCCTGACACCAACAGCAAACTAGGCACTCTCCAAAGTGGCTGTCACGGTCTCCCCACTTCTAAAGGTACAGTTCCACACTGCCACTGGACTATAAAGATGACACAAGTTCTAGGATGACTGAGACCAAAGTGCAGAGAGAAGAGGTAAGGGAAGTCACAGATAGTGCATGCCTGTAACCCTAACCAAAGTGGCAGAGGTAACAGGCACGTGTGCATGTGTATGAGCATGGTTCCAAGGGATGTCCCACTGGGCAATGGTTTCATGTTTTTCTTTGCCTACAACTTCTAAGTTGTGCCAACTGCTAAGGATCACAGTGGCACAGAACTCTATGAACTAGCTCACACACTGTGGTCCCATGCTTGGGTGAGCCAAGACAGAGCTGAAAACAGTCAGCAACATGCAAAGATCTTTAATGAGTGGTCTCTTCCCTTCAGGCTCTGTCTTGTATGCTGCCCAGATGTGGAGGCGGCAGCTGGCTGGCTTCCATTAAGAAGAGAGTTACAGGATTCAGTGTGTGTGTGTGTGTGTGTGTGTGTGTGTGTGTGTGTGTGTGTGTGAGAGAGAGAGAGAGAGAGAGAGAGAGAGAGAGAGAGAGGGAGGGAGAGAGAGAGAGAGAGTTTGTCAGTCCATCCATTTCTGAACGTACACGTGGAAGCCAGGATATTGGCCATTTTCCTGAGACAGGTTTCCTTACAGATCCTGGGGCCAGGCTGGTGGTCAGTGAGCCCCAACAACCCTGTTTCTGTCCCTCCACCAGTGCTAGGATTATGGACGTGTGTGGTCCCACCTTGCTTTTTATGTGGGTGCTGGGAATCCAAGTTGGTTCCTCACAGCCGCATGGCGAGTTTGACTAGTGTTCCTCCCCACCAGGCCTTTTCTCTAGGCCCCAAACCCACCTTTTACACTCACTACTTCCAGAGGTGAAGTGCAAAGGGGGTGAAAGGGCTTCTCTTTTCCTCAGGCTCTGCTCTACACCTGCACATGTCAGTCTGTCAAGAGATGACTTTGGAAAGCTGAGAGCCTTGGTTCATAACAAGGGTGCAACTGAATGCTGACTAGAGTAGGGAGCCCAGACATCGTCACCTTGAGCTTGCTAATGCTGACTAGCATTGATATACACTTGCACAAACATAGTGTACTTCACAATCAACTGTGACATCACCTCAGTCTGCCTGCAGGACCCTTTCAAGCCATAGCAGAGTTCTGTTTTAAATCAACCAAGCAGGAAAACTAGAAGCAAGGGGACCTCCAAAATTTCAGCAGCACTCTCATCTGTCCCAGTCTGCCCAGAGATGTTCCTTCCACAGATGATAAACTTGACCCGAGGAGAAAGTGCCTTCCACAGTTACATGGTTTGGCCTACGTGGGTCCAAAGTGCTAAAGCAGCCTGTGCTTCAAGTCCTACGGCTTCCCAGCGATCTAAGAAGTAGGCCATCCCCCTGCCATCCCCCTGAGCTCAGTTCCTCACCTGTGAAACACTGCAGCCAGATTGAGGCTAGCATCACTCATAGTGCCAGCACTCTTCAGCCTGTGGATCGTGATGGGTACTGTGAGAGCGATAGAGCCCATTGATGGCTCAGACAGCAGAGCAAGGCTGGAGGCAGCGAGCAGAGGGTGGGGTGGGGTGGGGGGCATGACTGGCCTTCTGCTCCCATCAGCACTGATCTTCCTAAAGCAGAAGCGTCATCGTGAGTGTTGTTTCCATTTGGAATCAGCAGCTACATGCTCATGGCATGAAGAGAAGACACCCCGTCAGCTGTGATCTTCCTGTCTCTGCTCCCCCAGCTCTGGGGTTCTAAGTGTGTACCCAGTTTTCATATAGGTGCTGGGATGGAACTCAGGTCTCCACACTTTCGCAGTGAGCACTTTACC
Source organism: Mus pahari (assembly GCF_900095145.1). Classification (NCBI taxonomy): domain Eukaryota; kingdom Metazoa; phylum Chordata; class Mammalia; order Rodentia; family Muridae; genus Mus; species Mus pahari. Next base: position 78,858,415 of record NC_034592.1, read on the forward strand.
CACTGAGCCACCCCCCAGGCCCTGTTGCTGCTTTGTGATGTTAAACCTTCTGTGTGCCACCACATTCCCTGTGCCTTGTCCTGTGGGCTAAGTGTTCTGCCTTTCGCTTGCTGCTGCCTGTGAGTCCTTCTTGGTGGGAGTCTGTCTGTCCCTCCTCTTTCTGGTTGGATAGCTGGGACGTTACTGCTGCCTTCTGAGGAGTCTTGGTATGTCTGCAGTTTACTTCTCTGGTGGACATGTGGCTTACAAACATTTTCTCTGGTCTGTAGTTTGTCTTTTCATCTTCTTTACAGTGTCTTTTAAGGTGCAAAATATTTTTATTTTGAAAAGGCCCAATTTACCAATTTGTCCTTTTTTTTTTTTTTAACTAACTTTTTCTTGTCAAGCTCAGAACTCTTCTCAAACTCCTTGATTCTGAACCTCCCACCCCACCCCAAACCTAGTTTTGCTCATTTAAATATGTGATTTGCTTTTGGTTAATTTTGTAGAGGGTGTAAAGTTTAAGTCAAACCTCTGTTTGTGAAAGCCTCAACTTTCCAGATCTGTCTCTGAAAGGCCCTGCCTCTTCCTGGAACCGCACTGGTACTTTCTATCCAAAGCCAGCCTGCCCCAGTGCGCCTTGGAGCATCCCGTACTGCAGGGAGCGGCAGAGAATAAGGCGTGGGTCTTCCTGTCATGAGGCTCACTTTCAGGGGAAAGCAAGCGGTGTGCCCGCTAGGATGTGAGGTTTGGGGAAAGGGCTGAGGGAGTTACCAGCGTAGAAAGGGGACTTGTGGATTGGGGACAGAGAAACAGAGACATGAAGAAGCTTCAAAGGTTCATTCTACAGGAGGGAAGTTTAATTACAAAGTTAGGGCAGATCCCCATTGCTCACAGTCAGGCAAGAACAGCATAAAATTCCTTTCTGCCATTAGTTTACTGACTGGTAGGTAGAAGACCAGCACTCAACTGCACAGGGACTATGGGGACATGTTACTCTAACAGTTCTTTATAATTCGACTCACAGGGTGTCAATTCACTGTCCAAAACTTAACTCCAGTCAGTCTGCAAGTATTTACTGTACAACCAAAAGTATGAGCCAAGAGTCTAGGCGGAGAGCCTCTGAAAGAGGCGCCACAATCCCTGCTGAAAGGACCACATGACCACCAAGGTTTGCTTATCATCAAGCCCGGCACCTCTGTTGCACACATGGTCGGTGGCTCTAGTTGTGAGAAGTGGCCTCTTTTTTCCCTTCTAAGAGCTGAGTGTCAACTCAACGTGTGATTATGACCTCCGCCCAAACCCTCATATCTTCAGCCCAACCCAAAGGCTACTGGGGAACCAAGAAGTATTACTTTTAAAGGCTGCCAAGTTTTGATCTAAACCAGCCAGCAGACAGTAGCAAATACACAGCAGCCATGATTAATGAGAACCCTAGGCACCAACTTTCAGGCAGCAAGAAATAAATATGGTCTGAGAAGTAAGCTGTGCATATCAGGGCGGCGATCATCTTGCTTTGTAGAGACCCATCCCACAGTTCGGGCATCTTCAAGGATAGAGGCCACCCTGAGCCTTTCAGCATTTTCTCTCTCCTTTCATACGGTACCTGGTATGACAGGGATCATAAGCCTGTCTTAGATTCAGAACCTGGTAGGCTACAGTTGTATGCTCTGACAACGAAAGCCACGGTCTCACGTTTGGGAAGCCTCATGCAGTTTTCCCAGGAGCTCCAGACACTGCCTTCACGGGAAGCTGGGCAGCTCAGGTCTAGTGTTGTGGCTCTTACAAAGCTCCCCTGTCCCTACACCGTATCCTGCCTGAGCACCTGGGGTTAGCATCTCTACCAAGGCAGAGAAGCAGTCCTGGAAGAGAAGTCCCTTCCACCTGGAAACCGCAGCCAGAGGCTGAAACTCTGGATTCCAGAAGTGCCAGAGTTCCCTGTGATCAACCTCAACGAGACAACAGGCAGATCTGAGACAATAGCCCTCAGACATAAGAATCTGCTCAGAGTTGTGTATCACTGCAGCTAGCTCCCGCTCACTGGGGTGGGGCGTGGCGGTGGGGGTGTTCAAGCACCTCACAGGCAATACCTAAAACTGGCCTTTCTACACTGTGAGCATGAGTTGTTGAGGCCCAGGGCTGCCCAGTCCCAGCCCCGTCCAGCATTCACTAACCTGCCTCCCTTGTGAGTGAGTGGGGAGGAGATACCTTGAACAGGGAGACCTGCAGTACAAGCATGGGCCTTCCTCCCTGGGACAGAGAGAGCCCTCCAATGATGCTTTGTTTATGTATTTATGTAAACACATTCTGAACTTGCTTTCATCTGTTCAGTGGGAAGACAGTGCCACTTCACTATAACTCCCATCTGGTGCTTTTTCAATGTTCAGCATATATTTTCCATTCCCTTCCCTTAATAGTTTTGTTTGACTTTTTCTCCAGTGGGGCCTGGGTGCTTCAGAAGGGCTTGGCGAGGTCAGGCCACACCACAGTGTCTCTCAGCACTTCCTCGGCTTCTGGCTTGTCTCTGGCTGGTCTTTCAGCAGTTCCCACAGCCCTGGCAGCACGAGTGAGTGAGTGACTTTCCCTCCTGTCTCACGCAGGTGTAAATCAGTGCAAGCTGGACAGGGTGAACAGGTCTGATCCGGCGTCTAACCACTGCCATCCATGTCTGCCTGGGGAAGTGAGGTCCCTCATGGGTACCATTTGGCCATTCTGTCTGCTGAAGACAAGAGTACGGTGAGGGCAACTCTTAGGGCATATAAGAAAAGTAACAATCAGAGGTGACAGACAGATATTCAGACAGGCAGAAAGATGTCCTTTACAATATGGGTGTTGATGCCATGTCCAAACTCAGGAAAAGGAGCCATGTGGGCTCTTGTAATGGTCTACCATCAACAAGGTGATAACTGGAGACAGTTCTCAATCCAACCAGTCACTACTGGCCAGACCCAGAAAAAGCCCAGGAATCTGAGGTAGCCAAGAGCCAAGGCCTGGAAACCTGAGGTGCTGATTCTGACCAAAGCCTGTGATGTCTCCAGTACCCAGATTATTCAACCACTGTGGTGCATGCCTTGTGTGAGTTCCTTGGGGAGACAGGAAAAAAAAAAAGTCTATTTACCCGAGTGTTCTAGCTCACCTATTTGGCTGACAGACCAAAGATACCTTCTGTCAAGGCTGTCGTGAGGAGTTGTCTGGGGTTACTTACTGGAGCACAGACAACCAACAGCTGCAGTGCTAAAAAGCCCCACCCACCTAGTCACCCTCCCACCTCCTGCATACTCTAGTGCCCAAGGTCATAGCATCTGGGACAGGGAGTAGTGGCCTGAATTTCAGGGGAGCATCTTGTGACCCCCAACTCCTCTATTAGCAGCCTCATCACCTCCACAGATGCTAGCAGCTTCATTGTTCTGTTTAACTTGTTTAACTCACTGCTATGAGCATGGGACAGGGTATCTGTGGGTCACCACCGCCACTCTGTTTCCTGGGTGACTATCACTTCCAGCTGAGAAGAAATGACCTCTACTTCAACTCCTTCATGGATCCCTCCATTTGTCTCAGCTATATAAAAGCTGAGTTTTACCCTAGGTAACTCAAAGGCTGGGCCTGCCCACAGCCCACAGTAGGATGTGCCATAAAGAAAAGTCTTTTTATAGAGTCCTGGATCTCCATCAAGCCTGGCTGGCCACGTCTCCAGACTAAGCTTGGGAGTCCTAGGAAGGTAAGTGGTTACTTCCACACCAGGAGGCAGCAGACCACACAAGACTCACTTAGCAATCCTTTGCTCCCGGACCTTCCTGGACAGCTCAAAGCTCTGGGGAGATCTGCGCCAGTATAGGGAGATTGATCATATTTATCTTTTACGTTTTTGCTTCACTTTTGAAGGTCCTGACAATGAAGTCTAATTTTTGGCAGGCTGTTTCCTTCTGTAGCCATTATAATGAGAGGAGAGAAAGCAACTGTGTAGAACTGCAGATTGTATCCTCTCTCCTGTTGTCCCTGGATGCACATATAGCTGGATGTGTTTTACTAATTTTGTTTAAATATAAATGTCATTGTCATATCACCTCTGATGAATTCAATTAGTCAAGTCCCCCATCATTCATTGAGTCCACACTCTGGGCCAGCGGGCCTGCTCTCCGGGCTCTCTGATCATTCCAACACGCAGTCTCCGGACTTTCACCGCCTGGGTCTCACTTGTTTTCCTGTCTCCAGTCTCTGTCACCACAAATTTATCCCGCGATCAACTTCTTTTAACACACAGCTCCCAGGAGACGCTTCAGTTAGCCTCAGTCTGTCCATCGCTCCCTCCCTCCCTCCCTCCCTCCCTCCCTCAGCTGACCCTCTAACTGCCTAGCTACCTAATGTCCACTGTTAGCAAAGCTGCTTAGCCCACCCCATGGCCCACACTCACTCTCACTTTGGAGCCTTCCTCTAGATGACACCTACATCAGGAAGATGAATGGGGAAGGAGCTATGAGAAAAGAACGGGACAAGCCATGATGGTTTGCTGTCTTCCATGACCTTTTGAAAATATATAGCTGCCATTACCTTGGGCAGCTGTGAAAAAAATAATACAAATAAGTTCTGCCACCTATGGACGCTGAGCATCGGCTGCCGTGCCTGACAGCACACAGCCGTTCTGTTCCTTCCCACTCCCTCATGAAGCCCTAACTCCGTATTTACAGCCAACACCATCAGCCAAGAGCATTTCACCTCTCAGGTGAGAAATGTCCGACACTTAAGTGCCACTAATAATTTTTTATGGTTGGAAATGTGGATCAAAGTATGAAAGGAAAAATAAATCCACAGGTCTGTACACTCAGCCAAGTCTCCACGGCTCATTTTCAACCACATGTTTTAAACTGTCTCTTAGAGACGGGGAGGGGAGGAGGAATAAGTTGCTTTTTATTTCCCTGTATTTTAGTGTCTGAACTAAAAGCAGACAGACTATGGGGGAAAAATATCAAACATCCAAGTAACATTATACACTGCTACTGTTCCCTGAGGAGTCACTCCCAAATGAGTATCAAGAACTGAATAGATACTTTCCCGGTGAAATACATAAACAGATAAATAAATTATCCCAGGCTGAAAAGAATCTCCCATCTGGTAGCTCACTAGAGCTTGTCAAACAAGTCAGAAACACGCAGGGCCAGAGATGATCATTCCTAGTTCCTGGCTGCAGGGCTGGAGAGGGAAGGGAAAGTTTCCCAGGGTCCTTTGCCTTCCTTCCAAGAGGGAAAGTGACCCACCGAGACAGGCAAACAACCCTGCGTCTTCCAAGGAAATGATTATCTCTAGCACTGGATCCAAATGTTTGTGCACTCAGGTCACAGGACTGCAAGGAAAACTGGCCCAGCCTTGTGCTCCAGACCTTAGTCCTCTGTACCACAAACTGTGACGCAGTCGGTCTTAAAGGCGCACACCTGACCTCTCTGTAGCTTTCCGGGTCCTTGGCAGCAAAGCATGGAGGAACAGGGTGGTCTCTGAGGTCCTTTCACAATCTCAGTATGTTTCTCCTGAGCACAACCAGAAAGCTAACACATGACATACAGAGATCTGAGCCTGTCACCTGATCACCTATGAGGCCAAGCCTGGTCACACCTGGTGTGAGCAGCCTCATCTGTATTTTGTATCACCTAGTCCTGCTAAGTTTCAGCAAAGGTCAGGCTGAGCACCACAGGGCTCTACAAACTTCCTCTTGGAAACAAACTGTAGAGCTCACACACTTGGTTTCCAAGCTAATAATACAGGGAGACTGTCTCCATCACTCGCCTCCTGTGAATCTTTCCTGTGCCTTTGGGAAGTGTGTGTTCTGTGAGCCGGCCTGTAGTCTCTGCCCTATAGCCCACAAGCGTGGTGTGAAGGCTCCTTCACAGTGGTCTATGTCAGTCAAGCCTTCCTGCTCTTTGGCGTGAATTTCCTTAACATGCCCAATCACTTGTGAAAACAGTACAACTCTGGGGCCTAGGCCTGCATGCGACACCTGAGCACTGTCAGAAATGTGAACAAAGCAGGCCCCAAGTGACCTTAGTCTGCTGTCTCTAATAACATAACCTGGGCACCCTTCTCTCAACATCTAGTTAATGTGCAGCTGATCTGTGTGTCTCATGGTGTTGCAGATGTTACCTTTACACACACACACACACACACACACACATATACACACCACACTTACACACTCACACATAGATATACACCATGAAAAAAACCTTCAGAATACATCTGACAGTGATCAAAGAGGAAATTTCAGTGCATGTGTGTATATACACATACACACATACATATATATACACACATACATATACACACACATATATATGTATATACACATACATATATATATATACATATATGTATATACACACATACACACACACACATATATATATATACACACATATATAATCAATATTAAAACCAATGATCTATGCTATAAAGTTAAAAAAAAAAAAACTAGAAAAAAAAACCCCAGTGATTCAAATTTACTAATGCAGAGTTTTATGCTTAGAGCAAAACAAAACCTAAGAAAGCCCAACAAAGCCAAGCCAATTCTCTGAAAGAACCACAAGAGCAGATCTAAGCTGACCCCAGAGCATACTGCAATCCAGCAGTCAGGAGGCAGAGGCTGCAGGATCATGAGCCTGAGGACAGCTAAGGCTACAGCTCAAGACCCTGTGGGAAGAGAAGAGAGATGTGGAAGAGAGAAGAAAAGAAATGACCAAAATCAAGAATAAAAGGGACACATTATCCCATATTCTAGAAGTTACTGTACATTTACATAATCTATCAAAACAAACACCAGACAGCTGAGCAAGTCTGACTGGTACTGGACGAATCAGGGAAAGTGAAAGCAAGACCACCAGTGAGGCCCTGCTTGGGGATGAAGTGAGCGAGGCAAGAGGGGAGGACAATGACACCTGTCCCAAGCTACAGAAGCAGAGTTTGGATTCTGAATGCGCCGTCCCCTCTATATGTGCTTGTGTAGATGAACTCATTTTTCAAATGTTGTTTTCTGAGAATCACTTGAACACAGGAATACTGCTATGATGCTTTGAGCTTGTGTAATTGATATACATATGAATATAAACTGTAGAAATCTTCAGCCCCTGCTGGGGCCTGCAGGGCCTCCTTCGGCTCTTAATTTCCTCAGATACTTTTTACCCATTTTTCTCGCCCTGAAACTCCAGTGAATGGCACTGTTAAATACTTTGTGACTATCCCACAGGTCTATCAGGCCCCCAAAGCTTTACTCTTTTTATTTGTCTGTTTTGTACAATGAATCCCCTTTTATTGCCAGTACTGAGTAATTGCTAGTGATTATCCTAGGCCCACCGGCTCTTTCCCCCTCTGCCATTCTCCTATGAAGTCCACACAGTGTTGAATTCAGGGGCCATAGCTGTAGTGCCATTGTCTCCTTTGATCTTCTCCACAGCTCCTCATCCCCCGTCTGGCCTGCACGTGCTGCTCCCCAGAGCGCTTTCAGCAGTAGCTGCTTCCTCCCTGGGTGCCGATGCCTCTCAACTATCTTTTTGCATAGATGATAAAAAGTTTTAGCAACATTTTTAGTATTTCATTGTCTTCGTTTCTTTTTCCTGTTGTTGTGATAAAAGCAACTAAAGGGGATAAGGGCTCATTTGGCTTACAATTCCAGGTTAAGGTCCATCATGTTGAGGAGTCACAGGGGCAAGCATGTGAGAGAACTGCATTATTACATTGCATCCATAGCCAAGAGCAGAAATCAGGGAATTAATGTGTGCAGACACAGGGATCCCTGGAGTTCACTAGCCAGCACCCAGACAAAGACCTGGGTTCTTGGCTCACTAGAAGACTCGTATCTATAAACAAGATGAGGGTAGTTGAAGATGACACACAGGGTTGACCTCTAACCTCCACAACTATGTGCACTCATATACCCATATCCACACATACATTTGCACATACCCTAAACTTGTGCATGTGTATACATACACATCCACCCACACACACCTTCAATTTAACAGTCTTTAAATTTATTTGTCTATGAACTTTCATATAAATTTTGTAAGGTTTTCTTAAAAGTTAAAGACTGACATCTTTACTCATTCAAAACTCTTCGAAGCTTAGCTGTCTTTCATTCTCATATCTTACCTAAAAATGCCTGAGAGAGCAATGTAAGGAGGGAAGGATTTATTTTTGGTTCAGTTTCTAGGATTTCAAACTATGACTTTGGGAGCCTACAAGCAGAGGTAAAATGTCACAGCCACAAAAGCAGAGGGTAGAAAGAGGCAAGAGGAAAAGGAGTTCCCTGGAAACATGCCAAGTGACCAACTTCCTCAACTCAGGCTCCACCTCGCTAAAGAGCCCACAAGCTCCCAAACAGCACCTCCAGCTAGGAACCAAGTGTCTACCCTAGAGCCTGTAGGCCCACTCATAGCCAAGCCATAATATTCTACCCCAGGGCCCAAAGGCTCATGACCATCTTATAACACAAAACTTATTTACTCCATCTCCAGGAGTCCCCAAAGTCTAAACAGTTCCGACATTGTTTAAAAATTCAAAGTCTCCTCTACGACTCAAGGCAAATGCTTAGCCATGATCTGTAAAGCAAACAGAAAGTTACAATGACACAGAATAAACATTTCCATCCCAGAAATATAGGAAGCAGCGTGAACAATCAAAGCAAGATGCAAAAAGGCAAATGCTACTTTGTGCAGTTCCTTATCTGCTCCCCTGGCTACGTGGCTGGCAGTGGGATGTGCGCTCCAATAGGCTGCCTTCCTCTACCACCTTGCCGCTCGCACTCCTCACAGCCCTGTCCTGTGCAATGCCCGCGTCTGTGGTAACTTCTACACTGTTGAGTCTCTACTATATTTCAGGATCACACTCACAGTGACTTTCCTTGCCCTCTTAGCACTTCCAGCTGGAATATCAAACCTTCCACACATCAGCCCCTCAGCATTCCCCTGAATGGTGGGTTGGTGCCTCCCTCCACTCTTCATCCCTGCAAAACAGCGTCAGGTCTTCCACTAAAACAAGGCTCTATGTAGCCCTGTAGGCATGCTCTTGTCAAGGAAAAGTCTTTTTTTTTTTTTTTAGGTGGTTTTGGAATACAAATTTATCAATTTATCTATCTATCGATTGATTGATTGATTGATTGATTGATAGTTTTTTTATGCTGAGATGTTTATAGCAGTACAATATTTATTTATTTTTTCTCTCTTTTTTCATTAGATATATTCTTTATTTACATTTCAAATGTTATCCCCTTTTCTAGTTTCCCCTCTGAAAATCCCCTTTCTCCTCCCCCTCTCCCCCTGTTCCCCAACCCACCTACTCCCACTTCCTGGCCCTGGCATTCCCATATACTGGGACATAGAACCTTCATAGGACCAAGGGCCTCTCCTCCCATTGAAGACCGACTAAGTCATCCTCTGCTACATATGCAGGCAACCAACAGATTGGGAAAAGATCTTTACCAATCCTAAATCTGATAGGGGGCTAATATCCAATATATACGAAGAACTCAAGAAGGTAGACTCCAGAAAACCAAATAACCCTATTAAAAATGGGGTACAGAGCTAAACAAAGAATTCTCAACTGAGGAATACTGGATGGCTGAGAAGCACCTAAAAAATGATCAACATCCTTAATCATCAAGGAAATGCAAATCAAAACAACCTTGAGATTCCACCTCACACCAGTCAGAATGGCTAAGGAAAAGTCTTATAAACAAGTTTACAACTCTTTATCTTGGAAACTTGTGGTGGGTAACTCCTGGCCAATTCCTCCAGTGTCTTTCTCTTGTCTAAGCACAAAGAGTTTGGCTTCTTCCTAATGATACTAACCTTTTTAACAACCACACCCTCTTTGTTTGCAACTTTCAAACTGTTGCTTTTTTTGGCCAGACTGCAGTGTTTTTTGATCCTTTTACTCTGCTTTTTATTACTGATCATGGCTGTAAATCTGGCTGAAAGCAGCTACCATCAGCCATTTCACAGTCTGAATAATACATTGTCTTGAAATTTTCTCTACCAATTTTTGGAGCACAGACAAAGATGAAGACAAATTCTTTTCAAGAATGTAACATAAATGACTTTGGTTTAATTCACGACAGAGACTTTATTCCTCTGAAGCCTCATGAATTCGGCTTTCTTGTCTACCTTTCTGTCAATGTTCTGTTCTTCTGGGCATCCATTGTAGCAGCCCATAAAGCTCTGCACACACCATGCAGGCGCTTCTCTAGCTCTCCAAGTTCCCGCAAATCTTCATGTAAACCTGCTCCATAGGCCTATTAGTCAAATGGCCAGCTTCAGTCAAGCTGCAACCCCCACTTCTTGTACCAATTTTCTGTACTAGTTACTTTTCTCAGGGAGGAGACAAAATGCCTGACAGAAACAATCTATCCTAGGAAGGGTTATTTGGTTCATGGCTTCCCAGATTTTAACCCACAGTTGCATGGTTCCAGGAAGTTAAGAGTGTTTGATCCCAAACACTTAGATAAAAATGACAGCGACAATGCTGACAACAGCAGCAGCAGCAGCAAGAGCAACACCAACAGCGGCCAGGCATAGATGCACATGCCTGCCACCATGGCCCTGGGGACTGGAGTCAGGTCAGGATGACAGGATCTGTCATCACACTCCATTTTCTAGCATCTCACATATGTGAACTCATGAACTCTGTTCTCTTCTTCATCTTATTTCATTAACTCTGCATAACTATTCTGAAAAAATACCCACACTGTTGCCTGATTAGCAGTTTTTCCTTATGTTTTAATGAGGGCTAGGGGTATAGTTCAGTGGTGGAATGTCGGCCTGGCTCTGGATCTGACCCCCAGTATGCAATGCCTCCCAGCTCCTCCTCCAACAAACCCTATTTACGGTATGGTCGATTCCTATTGCAGGATATGATGCTATCTGCTTCTCCATTGGACTGACTGGCAGACTCTGGTTCTCTTCAGGTTCTGGTTACACTGAATAAAGCATTGTAGTGGCTATTCCTGGTTGTCAACTTGACTATATTTGAAATGAACTACAATCCAGAATTGGAAGGCTCACCAGTGAACCTAATCTGGAGGCTGGGAGATAGAAGTTTCTGATCTGGATCTTGGTATGGAGATCTTGAGACACAGTGGTGATTGAATCCAGAAGATTAAGACAGGGAGATCTCTGAGTCCAAGGTCATCTGGGATTAAAGGTGTGGTGGCACATACCTTTAATCTGGGCTACACCTTCTGCTGGAGACCATATAATGACATTGGAAGAAGGGAGTCTGGCTCGCTCTTTCGCCTTCTTGCTGTGTGGGACTAAGCAACTGCTAGATCCTTGGACTTCCATTCACAGCTACTACTGAACCATTGTTGGGAATTGGACTGCAGATTGTAAATCATCAATAAATTCCTTTACTATATAGAGACTATCCGTAAGTTCTGTGACTCTAGAGAACCCTGACTAATACAAGCATCTATGAATATCGGTATATGGGCATTTGCGTAGACCCGTGTTCTTATTACTCTAGACCTTAAATACTGTGGGAAGAATGGTGGGGTGACATGGCAGGTGCTGCTGTGGCTTGGATATGGTCTGTTCCATAATGGCTCACATGGTAGAGTCCTGGCCCTCAGTTTAACAACGCAGAGGTGATATGGAACTTTAAGAGACAGGCCCTGGTGGGAGGTCCTGGGGTCAATGGGGCACAGTCATCAGAAGGAATTAAAGGACTCTGGTGGGTCCAAGTGCCCTGTGGAGAGGAACTGTTTTAAGACCTGACCCCTGCACTGGTCTTTGACTTCCTGTTTTGACATGTGATCTCTTCTCTCACGTAATGCTCCTCCCACTGCAACATCAATCCTAAGGTCCTTGCTAGAGGCAAGCCAATTCTGGTACTTGCCTTGGAGTCTCTAGAGCTAACTGTATATCTGTTCTCTTAAAAGTCATTCAGCCAGGACTGGTGGTGCCTACCTGTGTGCCCACCACTTGGGAGGTAAAGGAAGGAGGACCACATAGTAAGTTTGAGGCCAGTCAGGGGGGCGTGAGATCACATATCAAACAAAACAAAATAAAACAAACAAACCACTAAATAAATAGATAGTGTAAAGCCAGTTTGCCTCGGGTATTTTGTTATAAGAAACGATATATGTGTTTAAGCACACACACACACACACACACACACACACACACACACATACACACACGTTTAGCCTTTCGGCTTCTGCTTCATCACACCGTGCATCTGGATGACAAGTCACCACAGAGCAGATGCTGAAGGGTCTGTGACCTACTGAGCCCATGCACCCTGACCATGGGGTCAGCCATCCATCAGACGTCACTACAGAGCTCAAGAACTGTGTGAGGACTTCATAGTGTAGACTATGCCCGTGAACAGGAGAGCCAAGCTTCCTGCCCTGGTGCTCACATTCTACAGGAAAAAAAATGAACACTAAACATCAAAGCTCTGACGTAATGGCCTCCTTGGTTTTTAAAAGCGGTAGTAAGTCACCTGAACCTTGCCTAACTGGGACTGGAAGCTTCTCTGAGATCCCCACCCCTGAGAAATCTGGTGAGAGGAAGAACAGAAACTAACAAAACTATAATCTCAATAGACTCACTCAGTGGCAAGAAATGGTTCTGGGCTCTGACACAATTCCCTAGGATGCCTATTTTTATTAACTGATTTATTTACTTCAAAATGGAAGACAGGACTTAGAAGCAACAGCGGCCCTGTCACTCAGGTGAGCACTGTCTCCCAACACTCTAAACAGAGAAGCCAATGGGTAACTACCAGAGACCACAGGAGAGCAGGGCAGAGCCACAATGAGGGCTGCCGATACAGGAATGGAGCTGGCACGGCTGTGGCCTCTGCCAAGTGCCTCCCGAGCTGTCTGTGTGGTAGGCACTAAGCAAGGTTGTCTTGGAGGGGAGCCTGTCACTGCCACTATATGGAGGCTAAGCTAAGACCCAGGTTTCACTTAGCTTAGCCTTCTTGACTCCTTCATAGTAACCAGAGATAGTGACCAGGCAGGTCACCCTAACTTGCTATGTACAAAGCGAGAGATCCTCTTGCCTTTGTCTCTCTGCCTCTTCCGCCGCCAGAATCAACGAAGTATACTACCATGGCAGGCTTAATTTTCATTTCTTAAGAACCCCAAATTCAACATAATCTGAGAAAAAAAAAGAAAATGGCTCCTGTCCCCCGAAGGCAGAGTGCCCGTGGGATAAATCTCAGCACTGTCCCCTGTGCCAGCTGGAGGCAGGAGGCTGAGTTCTCCACCGGGCTCTGTCAGACGTGGGCCTTTGCTGTCGCCAGCATCATCTCTCACACATCCTCCCTGACAGGCTCGTCAGCTCCCACTGCTGCACAACAGGCTTCGACTCTGGCACTTTCCCCTGGGGAGGCCTTGCCTGCTCCACGCTTAACCCCTGAACTCAGCCTAATCCATCAGCTGCCCCTAAGGAGCTGTGACAGAGACAGGCGGCCAGTCTGTCCATGTAGAGCTCAGAGCGCAGGCCATCCATTGGAGGGTGCCTTCCCAGCGCTTGCCAGCATTGTCATGTCTGGACTGACCCATGCCCTCACTGCTGTGGAGCCCGCTGGCCAGGGCAGATGAATGTGATGCCTGGAAACATCCATTAGACTGTTCAATGCTATACATGGGCTTCAGAAAATATCCTCTGGACTCTCACTGGGAGTTCCCAAGGCAGTACAGCTGTCATTGGAGAATTGGCGGTCCCCAGGACTTAAAAGATACCTTCATAGCCCACTCTAGGCACATGACGGACATTTTGGCAACCATAGCTGTACAGGATGCTGAAAAGAGCCTCACCTCATAACCAAACTGCAGCTCGTCAGAGGTCAGCATGATGATGTCATCATCGATGGCCAGCACGGCCTCTGTCTCAATTTCGTCGTAAGGGAAGAAACGATTACTTAGCTTGTTTTCTGCAGTCCTCACAACCTTCAGGGGAACTCGGATTTTGGGCCACAGAGATTCTGGAAGAAGAATAAAAAGAGGCTTTACCACTCACCTAGGTCTGTGAGGGGTCAGCGCATCTTGTCCTATCACATCCAGAAGAGGAAGCATCCACCACGGACTCTTACATAAAGAGGTCACCAGTTGTATGAGGGGAGGGTCTCACCAATGCCTACAAACCTGTATGGCACTGACAATTCTCAGCTGTTTCCAGCTCCCAACAGGAACACAAGGACAGAAAGTCCAGGTTGGCAGTCTCAGGGCCTTGGCTTTCCTGCCTGAACTTTATCTCCCCTGGCGGATACTCTGCAATTACTTTTCTACCAGGGAACCAACTGGCCCAAAGCTCTGCTAGGAGACTTAGCTCCTGTGTGAGGATGCCTGCCATCCCTGTATAATCATAGCCAGTCAGTGGTGGGTGGAACTTACCCAATAGCCCATCCCTGACTGAACGTTGCCTTCCTAACTTAACACTTCACCCTCTTCCCCCTGACTCACCAGGTTTGGTTTCTCAGCATGACTAATTTATAGAGCAAGTATCAGATTTCTAGGTCTGATTATGTGGGATTTTCTAGTATAGTGAAAAATAATTCGACTCTCCTTGTTCCAACCCCACTTTGTTGTGAAATGGCTGGAGGGACTCAACCATAGACTCACTATTCCAAACACTGTATTCAGCAAGGCACAAATGCAATGCTTTACCGATGTCCACAGATCCCAGGCTCTTCACACAGCACTTGTTACGTGAAACTAGGAAAGTTAAGCCTGCTGCTCCCACTGATGTCTTTATCAAGATGGCAATTTTGGGAAGATCTAGTCTCAGCCACTCCTGAGACACCAAACTGAAGATGCAAGACAGAAGGACAGACAAAGGGGAAAGCTGGTCTGACCAGAGGCTGAGTATCTAACCTCTACAGAACATAACAGAATAGAGCAATACAAACATGTAACACATTGCTGGAGTGCCCTCGGGTCTCGGGGGGGGGGGGCTGTGTAATAGAGAGGTCCTATAGTTAAGGAAGGCACTTCCAATTTTAAATATGTTTGTGTCACAGAGCATAAAGTAGCCAATTCCAAAATAAGTGAGTTTACAAAAGGGCTCAACCTCCCCCCCTCCCCCTGCAAATGACCTTCTGGACCCACTGTCTTTATAAGGATGACAATAGTCATCCTTTAAAAATAAAATAAGGACCAGTTTATTTTATTTTCATTTCTAGCAAATTATCAGTAAGTAGGGGTAAATGTAAAGTAGGCATGTAAATGGGAATTCTGCCTTTTCTATGAGGTTTTTTAAAAAAGCCTCTTGGTTTTCTTATGTATTTAGTGTATGTGCATACATGTGCATGTATGCACATCACACTGAATGCATAGGATTCAAGAACTGAACTGGCTGTCTGGTGTGCGCTCACAGGCTTCTCCCCACTGAGCCATCTTGACAGCCCTTTGTGAGATATTGAAGGGAATCCCTTCTTCTCAGGAGTCAGCACAGTGGGGACACTATTGCTCAGTAGGAATAATCTAGATCCCTCAGAGATGTGGCATTATCCAATATACCCGATGGCCTTCTGTGTGTCAGAAGCAGACACTACTGTCAGAGCAGAGTCCACACAGCTCTGAGAGGTGAAGCAGTTTGTCCTGTCGTACTGAGTAAGAAACAAAAGGTAGGATTTAAGTCTATCGAGTAACAAAGACCAAATAGGACCCTAGCTATAATCCTCTCTCTGCAGTGTGAGAATTCTGTTTCTCTAAACATGGGATACACTTCTAAAGGGCCAAAAACTATCCTGACTCTTATTTGCATCAGATTCCCTTCTTAAGGCAAACAGAGTCCCTGTCATGTAGCTACCAAATCTCAGATCCCCACAAAACCTGAACAAACACCTACAACAAAAAAAAGGTTATTTAGCTTTAGCTACGAGACCAAAAGGCTCTCAAACGTCTGGCCTCCGAATTGTCTTATATTCTTAAAACTATCAAGAATCTCCAAGGAGTTTAATTCATATGGAATCTACATATGTATGTATATATTTATACGAACACATGCTTACAAACACACTATGCGCAATGTTATAAATGAAAACAGGAAACTGTAAAACATATGTACGCATGCTCTGAGCTGGGAGAGCAGAGACGGCACCTTATGTGGGCTCACTGTGAGAAAGGAGAGACAGGCAAGGATGATCTCACCCTCTTAACTCTTCAAAGACCCCAGGGAGGCTCTGGGTGCCTGACTCACACACCGGCAATGACTGGGTTTCCATGGCACCAAAGCTGGCCTCAAACTTGTGATGCTCCTGCCTCAGCTGCTTCAGTGCTAAGATTATGCACCTGGCTCACTGTGCCCACTTGTAGGTAGGGAGAATGCCTGCCACAGAGCAGAAGGCACCTCACACACTAATGAAACTGAAGACATGAAACTTTGGCCCTGTTAATTCCACAAGGCAACAAACAGCTCCATTTTCCCCTTGAACAGGAAAGTGGCTTGCTGCTACAGTTAACTGGAAACACACCTCTGCACTGCGTGGAATCTGGACTTTCACTTGGGGAGTGTGTACAGCTTGTTCACCCCACAGGCATTTCCACATTCTTTACCTATATATATCCAAAGAGTCACTGGAGACGATGTCCATAAAGAGCTAACTTGCCCCTGTAAAGTCTTTGATGGGGGAGTTTTAGAGAGTGATGAAAGCCAAGGAGGATATGGAGCACAGATGGAGGCCAGAGTAAGCCGTGGCTCCTCCACACAGCCACTTTCCCCTGTTCCACGTGGAACCTGGGTAGCCCATGCAGCTTTGACCAAAGGGTCCTCTGCTTAAATGGTGTATGGGCCAGTGCCACCCCAGGCCAGGCTAAAGAGAATTCTGCCTTCTCTTCACTTGTTCTGGAAAAGCGCAGTCCTAGCCTCAGGCTTTGGTCCTCTTGATGGGGCAGCTAGGCTGGAGGGCAGGAGCAGAGGCCTGAACACAGGCAACCTGAGTGTGGTTTTAATCCTAGAAAGACTGCATTTAAAAACCATTAGGGCGGGTTGATGAGGCGGAACAGAGCCTTGGGGCACATAGGAGAGAAAACAGTGCTTCCAAAGCAGTTCACATCTGTCTCTCTCTCAGTCTGACTTGGATCTAAATCTTCTACATAATCCCAGGCTTCAGATCCAATGACCCAAGCTCATGTTGCCTCTGCCATATGCAACTTTGTGATTTAGGCAAATTACCAATCTGAGCTTCATTTATCTTATTTTTGTAAGATGATGCTAAGAGTAGCTTCTTCATGGAGAAGACACCAGTGACCACTAAACAAGTCCCTATCCTAGGACATGAGTGACACAGTCCCCACAGTCCCTATACTAGGACATGAGTGACACAGTCCCCACAGTCCCCATCCTAGGACATGAGTGACACAGTCCCCACAGTCCCTATCCTAGGACACGAGTGACACAGTCCCCACAGTCCCCATCCTAGGACATGAGTGACACAGTCCCCACAGTCCCTATCCTAGGACATGAGTGACACAGGTCCCCACAGTCCCCATCCTACGGCACTACGGATGGGGAATAGGACTCAAGAGCACGTGGCACCATTATCCTCATAGAAGAGTTCTTGAGAAGCCCCATGAACTCTGATTCTCTGTGGGTAACTGGAAGGTCAGACAGATAGACAGACAGACAGACAAGGGGATGTTCCTGCTGAGGCATCAGAGTGAGAAGTTCCCAAGTCTACTCCATAGCTGAGCCTGCACTGGGGCCCCTTTTCTTATTCCCTTAAAGTTTAAATGGAACAGCATAGCATACCCTTGCGTGTAGTGGCTAATCTCGTGATTGTAGCAGGCAGATCAGAAATGTCACCTATTAATACAATGTTAATAGGAAGAACATAACATTATTCATAGGGAAGCCCCCCAATGAAGAACAAAAAGTGGAGCATGGGGCTGGAGAGATAGCTCAGTGATTAGGAACACTGACAGCTCTTCCAGAGGTCCTGAGTTCAATTCCCAGTAACTACATGGAGGCTCACAACCATCTGTAAAGTGATCAGACACCCTCTTCTGGAGTGTCTGAACACAGCTACAATGTACTTACATACATAAAATAAATAATTAAAAAAAAAAGAAAAGAAAAGAAAAGAAAAAAAAAAGTGGTGTATGGTGTCCTGGTAAGTCCACAGAATGAGCTCTATTCCAGCCTAAGAAGAGAGAGAACCCGAGAATCACAGGTTCTCAAGCACACTGAGGGTTTTGCCTACATTAAGCATCAGGAGCGTTAGGAGAGGTAGCAAAGGTATGCAGCGTCAGGTTTGGCTGAAGCTAACCCTGAACCAGCCACTGCAGGGGGCTCTTTCATACAGTGGTTCCCTAAGACCAGATGTCCCCAGTCCTAGAGCTGAGGACAACTAAGGGAGTCCTCTTCCTCGCTGCTCCCTCTGAGCTAGCCATCCTGACATGCACAGACAGACCCCTTAAGGACTGTAATAGTCACGTTATGAATTGGGGGCACACCCTGATGTTAATTCAAAATGGACATTAAGACTAACAGTTGAATTTCTGAGAAGAATTATGTTGGAATTTTGATGTAACTGCCTTGAATCTGTAGATTGATTTTGGTGGTGGTGGCCCCCATGGGTTGCTATGTTTGAACTCTTGGTCTCCAGTTGGTAGAACTGTTTGGGAAGGATTCAAACGTGTAGCTTTGTTGAGGAAGGCATGTCAGCTGGCGGTGGACTGTGAGAAAGCCCACAGCATTCTGGTTGTCTCATCATGTAAGCTCTCAGCTACGGCTCCAGGGCAGTGGCTGCTGCCGTGCTCCCTGCTGTCACAGGCATGAATTCTAACCCTCTGAAACCATGAGCGCTAAGTTAAATGCTTTTATTTATCAGTTGTCTTGGTCATGGTGTCTCTTCTCAGCAATAAAAAAGTAACTCAGACACTATTGCTTTCCTACTAATCTATGAATGTGGGAGATCTTTCCATCTTCTGGTGTCTTCTTCAAATTCTTTCTTAAATATCTTAAGTTGTTATTTTCCATGTTTCCTACTTGCTTGGTTAGTTATCTCAGATATTTTGAGCTGGTGTCGTCTATCTCGAAGCTTACCCCTACTGAGTACAGTGTTCATGGTACTGGAAGGTCCCCTTCCTGCTAGGAGGAAGGTCATCATCATTATCACCCAGTCACAAACCTACAGACCACAACAGTGACCTGCCTGTAAAATATACTGGCTTGGCAGTGGCACAGAGGTTATGGGAAGAACCAGCCACCATCTAGTTGGATTTAAGGCCCGCCTAAGAGACAGATCCATGCCTGACATTGCCAAGGTGGCTAAGAACCTGAGGTGGGTAAGTCACAAGCTGCTAAAGCAACAGCAATAAGACGACTCCAAATGACATGCTAGTGTACTGATAGGTCAGTGCCTTGCCCGGCTCTCATCAGAGGAGCTTCTTGTAGCAGATGGTAACTGATGCAGAGACCAACGACTGAACAGTGTGCAGGAAGGGAAAGGCTTTGGCGTCCTCAGTCCTCAGTGGGATGACTTCAGAGCCCTCCCCTCAAGGCTCTGGGATCTGTGTGGAAGAGGAGGCAGTAAGACAGTAAGAGACAGAGGTGACAGGTGACTGCAGGGGAAATGCCTTTCAGGTACAGCAGGACACATGTCAACCAGAGACAATGACAGCATGCACAGGGCCTGCATGGGTTCAAGCCCCATGGGCTCCCCACTCCTAACCAAGAAGCTACTGCAAGTGATACCCAAAAGGAAAAAACAAACCAGTTTTCTCCAATGGACTCCCACTGGGTGTATCAGCTACACTCAGGGCAGGCCCCACGCCCACGAGTTGCTGGCCAACACAGTATGAATTCGATGGTATTTTTGTAGACCTTATGTCCCGTTTTATTTTGTTTGGGTATTTTGGTCTTATTGGCCTTTTGCCTTCTGACCTTGATCTCTGCTTCTGTTGTGTGTGTTTCTTATGTTGTTGTTGCTGTGTATTTATTTGTTTTTATTTTAAAGAGAGAGAGAAAAAGAACATGAATTTGGATGGGGATGGAGGGGGCAATATGTGAGGAGTTAGAGAAGGAGAAAAACACAAAACACATTGTATAAAAATCTTTTTTTTTTTTTCAAAAAAAGTTATCAAAAAAACAACAACAAAAAAAACACCCCCAAAGGTTGAATTACATACGCAGTGTATACGGCCAGGCAAATGCCCTTTCTACCCCCAAGCTGAAGGCTGGGGAAGGGGAGGGAAGGTGGTGGTCTTCTTTTTTTCCTGACACACCTTGAAAATGATGTGACTTATTTAGTCTACATATTTACTTAAACTTTAAACCCAGAAATTTAGACTTAACTGTAACCTAAAGTTGAAAGTATTTGGTTGGGTTGGAAAAAGGAAAGAAAGAAAGAAAGAAAGAAAGAAAGAAAGAAAGAAAGAAAGAAAGAAAGAAAGAAAGAAAGAGAGAAAGAGAGAAAGAGAGAAAGAGAGAAA
>NC_034592.1:78878950-78946443 GCF_900095145.1 Mus pahari
GAAAAAGAAAAGAAAAGAAAAGAAAAGAAAAGAAAAGAAAAGAAAAGAAAAGAAAAGAAAAGAAAAGAAAAGAAAAGAAAAGAAAAGAAAAGAAGAGAAAAGAAATCGGGAAGGAGTAAATTTCCACCTTCGCTAATCCACCCAGCCGCAGCCATGCTAACCACAATATTTATCTTAGCAAATGTAGAGAAAGCACAATGCACCACGTTCACCTCTAATATTCACAGCCTATGCTTGTCTGCTTTGTCTGTCTTTAACATGTAGATGAAAACTCTGAAGCCTGCACTGACAGAAAGACCACGGCTGACAGACAGCCCCACTTACAACTGAACAAACACCCCAACGGCTAGATGAGGCCACTCTCCTCACCAGCCAGCCCAGCTGACACACACCACAACCTAGGCCTCCTCAGACACTTTCCTACTTAGAGCCAAAGTGTACAAAAGCTAAACTAAACTCATGGTCATATTAACCACGATATTTTAGTATGGTCTACCAAAAATTAACAGGGCTACCCTGCTTCAAACTCGGGGTTTTGCTCTGCCTTTCATTCCCCAGTGCAGAGGCTGGAAGCAGTCTCTCCACTCATACCTGCTCCCAGAGAAGTGACTCAGACCCACGCCCCTCCACGTGGCTCCGAGGAGAAGCCCTTTTGGCAGGCTTATGCTCTATTTTATTTCTTGACTTGACAACCGGGTATGCTTATGGGGCATGGAGTGGTAGCTCGGTACATATTTGGCCAGTGGAAAGATCCAATCAGTCATCGGCATCTCCACCACCTGCCAGCAGAGCCTGTACTTGGCCTTGTGGGCATTACTGAGGATTGGTTGGGTGGCTATCCTCTAAAATGGTGGCCATAACGACAGGAGCAAATTCATGTGCATGAGTGCAGAGTAAAGTCTGTTCATCCTCTCTGAGTGAAGGAGCTATTAGCAGTGCAGGACTTGGACCTCCAGTTCACTTCTTTCAGGCACCTATAACTCTTGAAGCCAGGAGTCCCAGAGATGCTCTCTCCAATTCCTGTGCTTCATGGATCATTTAAATTTTCTTTTATGGTTTCCTTCCATAAGCATCCTTATCCTTCCATCTTAGATTATGTCAATATCTTCTTTTCCCCTCCCCCTTTCCTCCACCATCACCACCATCATCATCACCACCATCACCATCACCACTACCATCATCATCATCACCATCACCACCATACCATCAGCACCAACATCATTATAACCGCCATCACCACCACTGTCATTATCTTCTTCATCATCACTGAGGATGGGGTTTTAGGTGTGTTCCACCATACCCAGCTTTCCTTTCTTTTAAAGAATCAGCCAATCAGAAATTCTGAAAACTGGTCATGTTATAACAAGCAAAAAGACTGGCATAAATATCTAGCAAATGCAGTTATGCATGGGGGCATAACACAGGGTTTTTATTGAAAAGAGCTAGTTACAAGGTCTGGGAGGTGGCTCAGCAAGTAAAGGGCCCCTCTGAACAATGGAGCCACCTTTAAGTTCACCTCGACACTTGTGAAGATAGTGGGAGGGGGTGGGAAGGTCTCTCAGTGGAGGGGCTGCCACCCAGCCTATAAGCACTTGAGCTTGATCTTCCAGTCTTACCATTGTGCTCTGACTTCCACACACATGCCATGGCATACATGTGCGCGCGCGCGCGCACGTGTACACACACACACACACACACACACACACACACACACACACGCATGCATGCAAATAAATAATAAAGTTGTGCTCAGATCTCCACATCCATGCTGTGACACACGTACATGTACCTGTGTACATATACTTCATCCTAACACATATAATAAATAAAGTTTAAAAAATTAAAATTTTACTCAGATGATGGCTCTTCAAATCTAAAAGAGAGAATGTGACTCTTTCAGAGAATAAACATGCCATGATGTACTTTTTTCAAGCATGTGTTAGGAGACACTAAAGAATTTTCTCTGGCCAATTCTGAGTCACCTCACAGAGAGAAAACTGATGCCCCTCACAGCTTGGGCACTAACCCACCACGGTGGCTTCCAGGGTTGGCCATCCTGACTTCAGTGTAACCAGTTAAGGGGGACCAGCCATCAAAAGCACAGATACTACTGTCAGGCAATAAACTAGACCTTATCGGTGACAGCGGTGCACATTACAAACTTCAAACTCATTCCTTGCTCTAATCCATCAGAAACTTCCTGGCTTTAATAGGCACTAAGTGGCAGGGGCTTTGAAGTCCCTGGGATTAGGGTCAGTAATAGACAGGCTGAACGAGATGCTAAATGCAGGTAGGACGAACTCTTGTGCGTCCCAAATTAAAAGCAAATCCAATTAATAAAACAGGCCTCACCCTAGTTGCTGCAGTAGATGACAGGAGTGGCCAAGGCAGGGGACAAGTGCTGGAGCATCCAGCCAGCTCCTGTGAGAACCCATTTTAGGCTGCAAGGCTACAGAGGCTGTGGAGCTGACCTAATCAGAACAGCAGCTATCGCTTTTTGTTTCCTTGAAGGAGGGCTCAATATCAGAAGAGAGATAAGGGAGCAGAAAACTAATGCCCTGTAAACTGAGTTTTCATGTAAACAAATCGGCTGGGGCTGCAGAGGGAAGCTGAGACCTGTTTTCCCAAGGCGGATAGTCTTTGATCCCCTTGACTCTTAAGCTCTCAAACACTGTGGCTCCATCTATACCAGGGCTCCGAGTTCACTGGGCCACCCTAGAACACTTCTGGTGGGATGACTCCAAACAGCGGGGTCACACTGCCTTGCCCTGGCAGTGTTGTAGGCAGAGGGTGGGAGCATGGGTCCACCCCAAGGCAGTGCAGCTTAGGGGTGCAGGGAAGCCCTAGACGGCCCCTTGTGACACTACACCTCTTCATTCTCCTTACCTTCCGGAGGGTTTTTATTCTGATTATTCCAGACCACCAGCAGCTTGGACAGACTGGGCACCTTGGACACCTCGGTGATGACCCGGAAGAGGCTCTCCACTCGGTCGTAGGTGAGGACGATGGCAGTGAAGCCTTGGGACTGTGGTGGGATCAGCGGCAGGAAGAGCGGGTTGCTCACACTAGACCACTTCTGCAAGAGTGGACAGGAGGACAAGGGTCAGGGAAGGAGATGCAGCAGGTTGGCAGCTTTGCCCAACACCAGCAAGAGCTCAGCCATTCTTACAAGTGTCCCCTCCTCGCCGTCTGATACCACTGAGAAGGGCATAGAGTACATAAAATGAGAAGATGTTTCTACAGGATGGATTTAAAACACACATCTACCTCCATTTCCTCCCCAAACCACTGAGGTGGCAACTGATGACTTCAGAGGAATGGGAATTCACAACAGAAGGGAGTAGGCAGGAGAGAGCCACGGGCAGGAAAGGACCAGAGGCAGGAGAGGACCAGAGGCAGGAGAGGGCCAGAGGCAGGAGAGGACCAGAGGCAGGAGAGGGCCAGAGGCAGGAGAGGGCCAGAGGCAGGAGAGGGCCAGAGGCGGGAGAGGACCAGAGGCGGGAGAGGGCCAGAGGCGGGAGAGGGCCAGAGGTGGGAGAGGGCCAGAGGCAGGAGAGGACCAGAGGCGGGAGAGGGCCAGAGGCAGGAGAGGGCACGTGCAGGAGAGGTCAGAGGCAGGAGAGGGCATGCCCACTTGACCCAGCCAGGAGGAGCAGTGCTGAGGGCAGAGGGCATCTTAAAAGGCTGTGTGAAGACGTCAGACTCCAGCTCACAGCCCTCCTCTCTCCAACCCAGCCAGGTTGTTTCTCTGTAGAAATGGAATCTCTAGTCAGGAGCAGAGGCACAGGAGGCAAGCTAGGATAAAGCATGGATGTTGAGTGAGGAGCCCTGTGGCTGCCTTCCCTACTCCAGGCCTAGCCATGTGGCTGTCTTGGTACCTCTAGCTCCCAGGGAAGTCCCCAGGCAGCACTTGGGTCCACAAAGACCTACAGATCATCTCCTCTCTTAATCATGAACAGATTCTAGACTCACAGACAGCTCAAGAGCATCTTTAGCAGAAGTGGCACAAACCAAAGGAGCAGACAAAGCTCAGAGCAGACAGACAATGGGTACACAGAACCAAGTTAAAACAATAAATGATAGCCCCAGGGAGAAAAGGGGCTCAGCCATAAAAAGGTTTTTTATTTTAAAATATCTGTCAAAATTGGAAAGAACTCTAGGATGTTAAAAGCCATGAGGGGTGTGTGTGTGTGTGTGTGTGTGTGTGTGTGTGTGTGTGTGTGTGTGTTTTTAAGGGTGAGGTTTCTAATTTAAGAGATAGAAAAAATAGGACAGAAACCAGGGCAGTCAGTCCAGCATCCATTTTATAGGCAGTCCCAGAAACGACAAGGCAACAGCAGCCGCCACTGCCACCGCCACAACAACAGCCACCCCCAAAACCACAGACTATGAACAAATGAATCTGTCACAGAAACGAGGCATGCTCTCAGTACGCCATGGGACAGCAAAAGCTTCAGACTGCAAGGGACCAAGAAAGAGCAAACACAGGGGCTTTTAAAACAGAGAAATAAAGAAACCAAAAAGATAAAACCGTGAAACTAGCTGCCATTCCTTCACAGCGGAGCCAGGGACACTCTGCAATGGTGAATCTGGGTGTAAACACGAATTTGCTGGGCCAGTCTCAAAATCTTTCCATAAATTAGAAATTTGGTCAAAATAAAGTTTTGAAAGTAAGAGAAAAAAAGTAATAAGATCGTAGAATGTTACCTGATTTAAATATACCAGTGTTAAGTGAAAATTCTTCTGTGCTAATGACAGATAGGAAGCTATAATTAAAATAATCTTACATATTTTAAGAGCTTCCTTTGAATAGAATTCATGTTCTCTACAAGCCACCCATTTTAAGAATACAGCAGGGGCAGGGGAGATGGCCCGGTAGGTAAGCATGCTCACTCATCAAGCACAAAGGCGTTCTCGGAACCTATGTAAACACGCAGGGTGTACTCACACACATCTATAACCCAGCGCTATGGGAATGTGAGATGGATGGGTTCCTAGGGCTTGCTAGCTACCCAGGATAGCTTAACAGAAGAGCCCAGGCTGAGTGGAGATAAAAACTCAGACCGACATCCTCCTCTGGGTCTGTATGTAAAATAGGCATGCGTACCTCATCCCCCCCCCCAGCCCCTGCCCAACTACATGTGCACACACATATACTATACATACACAGAACACAATGGCTCTGGTGTGTTACATTATTTTAAAAAAACTATGATAAAATATATATGTAACATTTCCATTCTAAATGGCTTTTAAGTATACAATTGGTGTCATTAACTAGACCCACAACTGTATGTTAGCAAGTTAACAGCCCAAAACTGCAGCTTTCACTATGACAAGGACAATGTGGAAAGCCCCAGCTATCATTCTGGCTGCCCCTCAACTCCCTATAACCCTTTAGTCTCTGGATTCCCTATCAATCTTATCTATGCCACTGATAGACACCCATCACCACATATGTGACAACAGCTGTCTGCCAGATGTGACAGTGTGGGCCAGGAAATGTACACAAACACATGGGCTACACATGGGATGGGGACTCGAGGAGTCCAAACGGGATTTCTGCAGCCCTAATAAGACCAGGATATTAAAGCCTATCTGGCTAGAGATGGCCATCACCAGAATTTGCAGCCGAGAAAGCCATGATGTCACACTGACCCTAAGCTGCAGTCTGAGGACAGTGGCTGGATGTTAGTATCCGTATCCTAGAATCTTGCTCCTTCCTTGTAATCCTTTGTGCTTTCTGCTTCAAGCCTTATTCTTCATCTGGTCCTGACTTCTATGGAACTGCTAAGTCAACAGGTAGCCTTTTTCTTAAGTCACAGGCACTCTTCCAGGGCTGCTTAGGTGCCCTCTGCCATTACCATCCCAACCGACATGCCCGGACATTATGAGCCTTACGGTCCACTTGAAAAACATCATTTGAAGTGAAGGATGTTTAAGATCACCTAATGTGTGGACAGAGGCAAGGCTCAGTGAGTGGCCCCCGAGTGCCATGCACAGAGTCTCACATCCATTAGCTCATTTGAAACTCAACCCCCCAGACAGGGTTGTTCTCATCACAGGTGATAGAAGCTTGGGGTAGAGATCTCAAATTGTGTTCAATGTGATCTAGCCGGGGAGTGATGGAACTCAAACAGCCCAGGCAGTGACTTCAGCCCCTCCCACATTCCTCTACACACACACACACACACACTCAGCAAGTGGGGCTTCAGGAAGGAGAAGGGATACCAGTGGGCAATATAGCTACCTCTTCACTAAAACAATAGTCCTAAAACTTCTTGATCCTTATTATCAATTCTGGGCCAATAAGCAAGAGTCAGCCTTTAAGAACTGTGACTGTAGAGAGTACATACAAAACACACCATACATACAACACACCATACATACAACACACCATACATACAACATACCATACATACAACACACCATACATACAACACACCATACACACAACACACCATACATGCAACACACCATACATACAACATACCATACATACAACTCTGAGACAAAGTGGGCACGCAAATTTGCAAAGGCTACTATCCCACAGGTACAGATGGAAAAACGATTAAAACAACAAAATAAGGTCTCTGCTGTGGGAGGAGGTTGGAGAATGCCAACGTACTTGGATGCCTACACGGCGTGGACAGAAAAAGGTCCTGAGACATGCAAAGCCAGCCTCAGTGGATGGGCGCCCTGGAATTTAACCGGAGGCACCCTGAGGGCACTGGGCTGATTTCAAGGTGCTGCCAGGAGAAGGAGCTGTCTCTGGCCAGATGACAGGTTTCCTTCCTGGTGCCTTTAGGAAGTGGGTGGTCAGGGCAGGGAAGAAGGAAAGGGACAGTTTGCTGGGAAGGACTGTCATTCCCACACTACCCACCTGCATCCCAGCAGGCCTGGGGCACATGGGGGGGCAGATGGAAAGGCGCTCACCAGCCTGAAACCTGGCCAGCCACTTCCTGGAACTCCAGAGATTGAGATGAGCGCAGGAGGCATATGCGAGCTACAGATCCATCAGTCGGACACACTGCCAGAGGGAGGCAGCGCCACTGCCTCAAGCTTAGGAGCCAAGAGGCCTCAACCGAGTTCAGTTTCTCCTTCTTAGCAGCTATGTAACCTGGACAAAGTCCTTACACCTCCTGTGCCTCAGTTTCTCTCTCATATCCTGTGACACTGCTGCTACCTTTCTAGATGGTGCTCCTTGGCACAAAAGAGGGGAATGCACAGTCCTGGGCATCCTCGACTCCGGGGGAGGGGAGCCAGGGACTGACCTTGTGCAGTGGGTTATCACATGTCTAAGGTCTCAGCACACCGTCTATGCGAAATCGCGCCTCCTCTCCAGCATCCCCAGCGTCCTGGTTTACCTGACTTCTACTTCTGCTAATCATCCAAATAGACTATTTGTATTCCCATGATATGCTCTTTCCCTTTTGAGTCTCTGTTTCAACCACACCGAAGGCTCTGTGAGGGCAGGGGACATAACATCCAGTGCCTGCAACAGTGTCTTTTTGCACCATTTAAAGTGCTGAAGAACAGAAGACTAGTATCTGCCGACCCAGCCCTACTACAACTGTCCCCTACGTAGAGGCAGGAAGCATGAGTTTTGAAATAGTTTCCAACTTGGTTAGTTCACCTTAGAAGAGCTTCTCCAGGCTCTCACCGTGTTCAGAACTATAGAACTTTATTGCAGTGCTTAACTGACACAGAGGCCTTGCTACTGACGAGCTTTATGACATTAAAACATTTCTGTCAGCAGCCATTTCCTCATCTTTAAGAAGGGAACCATGGTAGTATCTATTTCCCTGTGGAATGGTGTTGAGTTTATATGACACTGTGTATGAACACTTAGGACAGAATACATGGCTATCAGTTTACCCTGCTTTTTACCTTGCAGTTTACTGTGTGTCTGCCACATTGGCAATGCAGAAACCACTTGTACCAGCAGTGTTCCAGGAACATGTTCTTGGTGTCTACATTTCCTAATCATGTCCTCCAAGCCTAGATGAGTGTTCAGGATGCAAAAATGAACACATTCTTCACTCACAGCAGCAAGGTGATTGGATGGGGAAGACAGCAGGGTAGAATGATAAATTACAACGCCAAACAGCAGGCAGTACAACAGGGTACCAAACAGGATTCCACAGCGCAAGCAGCGATCCAACAACACCCCGGGGAAGCAAGCTGCAGAAGGGAGAGGCAGGGGAGGGCTGCCAACTGAGCAGCTTGTGCACAGAGTTCAGAGAGACAAAAAGGATCAGAAAGGCTGAAGCCAAGGGGTGAGAAGCCCCATCCTGTGGGCCCCATCCTGAAGTCCCGGGCCTGCCTTGTTCGTTTCTTTGGAAGCTCTCTTCTCCTTTACTGATGACCTTTAAGTTCACAGGTAGGAAGCCATGGTGAGCAGCAGGCTTCTGCGCCAAGTACCACCCCCTCCCTGAACATAATCACATTTGGCTGCAGAGCTCAGCAGCAGGGTAGAGCAAAGGCAGCTTATAATTGGGGTACATGCCTTCACAGAAGTTCTGTGCCACTGGAGTAAGACCAACAAACCAAGTCCAGAGAAATATCCCACTGGAAAGGGACATTTAAAAAAAAAAAAAAGGCACTTAGTCACCTCTGAAATACCTTTCAGGACTGACCCCTGCTGGCTGGTCACAGAGAGTGTCTACAGTCTGGGACCTCTTGACCTCACTTTCTGCAGGAAATCAGGCAAGTTTAAACCTCCATAATTTACTCAAGGCTCTGGCTTCTGCCAGGAAAAAGCAAACAATGCTGTCAATTAACCCTAGTGCCTGATTAAGTCTCTACTACGGCAAGATACACCCAGCAGTGGGGACAGGAAAGAAGGCAAAGCCGTCTGTGAATTAGGATGGCAGGGTTTCCAAACCTAGTGCCTCTTGGGAATCTGCTCACTCAGAGGCATTAGGAGATGGGTGAAAATGGGAGTTATTTTAACAAAGCACTGGCCTTGGCCACACTGCCCAGCTCTTCTCTTAACCATCCTCCCGCCCTCTTGCCTCACCCCTACAATGGGTATTTGCTGTGGAAATCCCACGAAGAAACCTTTCATTGCTAAACTGCAGTCACACAAAAGCAGTTGATAATAACCATGGCAACCGTCCAGTTTCAAAGCCAGCCCTACGGAAGTGCTTGCCTTCATTTCAATGGACGGCTTGTGGGCTCCTTTCTAGAAGACTCACGTCTCAGGATGCCTCAAGAGTGGCCTGGGGAGACCAACCTTAAAGTCAAGGGCAATCAAATGGTTTCTTCTTCAAAAGACTCAAATTCGGGCTGCACATGGAGGAAGGTGTTCCTGTACCTCTGCAGCCCTGTCCTGGATTTTGTAGAATCAGAGGTTATGGTACCCTGAAGCCATCCTGACTATGGTTACTGTGCAGAAACAAAATGGCCTTTGCCGGTCATTCTGAAAAGTTCTTGCTGGGTTGACTTGGGGACCGTAAGAACCAGGAGGGGAAAGACTGCTTTTCCTGACTGACTACAGCCCTGTCAACCTGAGCAGTCTCAGTGCCAGCATAGAAGAAGCCAAGGACAACTGGAAACCCAACTCCCTGTCCTCGCCATGTCAGAGACGCTTCATGTCCCTCTGTCTAACTTCATGCAGAAACACGAGACGAGGACAGACATTAAGTCGGCCTATATTTGATGTAAACAGAGGCACTTTCCCGAGCGAAAAATGAGACGTCAGAGAAGAGAGGAAGAGGACCGGCTATTACACAGAAGCCTGGAGCCCCTGTAATGAGCAGCCTTACCTATTCCTACCTTGATAGAAAGGGCAGTCTTGTTGTTTTGAAGTTATCAACCCTTACTTCAATGTGGTTTCAATTATGAATTACCAGACTAGAGGGGGTGGGGGAGAAAGCTTTGATTTATTCTTTTTGCTCCAATTATGCATGATGTGTTTCCACAGAAGACTTTGAAAAGTATTTCATCATGCCTCTTATCCTGCAATGGTCAAAGGGCAACACCGACAGGAGTTAACCCTTTCCTTCCTGTCCAGGTTCAAAGAGACTATGGGTGAATGTGGGCCACGGGCTCTGAAGCAAAGGAAGCCACGAGAGGGTTAAGAGTTCTCATCATGTTACTCGCTCGCACAAGGATGGTGTCCCCTGTCCAAAATGGTGAGATGATATTTATGTTAATGGTTACTGGGAGATATGAAAGGGGCAATCAGTAATGTGGCCCATGCTGCCTTAACCATTAAACCTCTACAGCCCCGACTGCCCACAGCTTGCTCCCAGAGCTTGCTGACAGGCTATGTGCCTCCAAGCAGATTTCTTAGTTCACAGCGGAAAGAACTGAAGACAAATGTAGACTCATCGTCCTGCCTCCCAAATAATAACAGGTTGCTCTGAAAAAAAAAAAGAATGCCAGAGGCCAAACTTCACTGGTGACACATGAAACAGACATAGGGGTGACAGAGATCAAAGACCAGAAGACTAAGACAACTGTCAACTCCAGGGAGAGTTAGCTGCCAGTCAGGAGCTCTGCCGCCTGCCTCCATGTTAGTCTCCATGAGCTGCTTGCTGCCACGGTACAGGGGGATGCCTCCCTTGTCATGTCTGAAGACACCGAGAGCCACAGTGATGAGGGTACATTCAAACATTTCTCTGTCCTCCAGATAATGGGGTCTTCTCTGGAGACCTGGCTCACGACGGACCTCACATGTATTTGTAATAATTTGCCCGTGGTTTGTTGGTCTTCCTGGGTCTGAGGCCTGGCCCTGTGTAACAGTTCTTCAAACTCTCAGCCACCTTCCTTTCCAAAAAAGCCTCTTTCTCTTGCACTTCTCTCCTCCTGCTGCTCCAAGTGGGAGTGTTGGCTGCATACCTCTGCTCTCCACACCACGTCAGTTTCCACCGCTGTCTCTCTGGGCTGTGTTCTAACCCTTCCTTTGGACCTCATCCTCTAGTCTAAATGGGGAGTCTCGATAACTTGGTTTCTACTGCTCTTACTCGGGCTTCATGATTTTGTGACTTCTGATGGGGGCTCCTCACTTCTCTTGGCACTTCACTAAAAGGATTGAGACCTAGACTGAAGGCAGGTCTGAGTTTCAGGGCCATGCTCTATCCAGTTTCCTCTCGCTGTATCAGGACTAACCTCATGGTGTGACCCTGGCCCACAGCCCACATGGGGTGGGATGGTTTGTGAGCACAGGCCTCAGCACTGAGCCAATCTAGGCAGGTCCCATCTTCATGTCACACAGACACAGCTCTCCATGTCTTGGTCTGGATGGGTCACAGGTGACAAATCCTGTTCCTTATCTCCCCACTTCACATAATGGTCATGTTGAATCTCCACATCAAAGGTTATGGACTTCCACAGTGAACACTTGCTGTGCGCCCATCTTCCTGGGGCAGCAAGGGCTAATCTGTTTCAGGGCTCAGCTTCCTTTCCTGGCAGCTCAGCAACTAGTTAAAACTGACCCATGGTACTTCTCTGGTAGATTACTACTCAGTTGAGAGAGATCTTCCTGCATTCACATGGCCAAGTTAGTCATGCACTCCCACGTGCCTTGTTTAATTTGAGAGCCAAGTTTGTGTGTAAGTTTGCTGAAAATAATTCTCATGAAAATTGGCAGTGATTAAATAACAGTTGAAACGATGGAAACAGATACTTTCTACACAGGATAGGCTAGAGTTTTTCAGATCCGTTTTGTCACCAAAAAGGTGAGGTGGTCCATCACTATGGATGATGGTGATGGTGACTCTGTGGTGCTGCGGTCACTCCCAGGGCTTCCTGCACTCTAGGCAGGCAGTTCTAGGAACTGCACCCTAGCCCAGAGGAAGGTCCTGCATGTCTCACTCCCTTCGCCAGTCAGAACCAAGTTAGCAGAGTGCTGCTGTTGGGTGAGAGGATCCACAACAGAAAGATTTAAGACAGTCACCTGGGTATGAAGAAAGTCCCGCTGTAAACAGAGTGCCATCCCATTGTAAATTCCTGTTTCCATGTGATAAGGCACTGGATAGCCTGACCTCTACCTGTGGTTCTTGCATACAAAGATTCAATGAAATGTGGGTTGAAAACACTTCAGAAAAATGCTAATTCTATAAGGAACATGTAAAACTGATGCTCACAAAGCACTCAAAGAAGCATCAGGAGCAAGCTGGAGATTATCTGTCTGTAAGAGAATGAGCACAGATTTGTGCACTCACACCACTGTACACTAGGGGCTTAACCATTGCTGGGGTTTTCTGTCCACGGGAATCCCACACAGATGCTGAGGTCAGCTGCATCAGTGGCCATGACAGTAACAACTTTTTAAAGTACTGTGCCATTTACAAACATCTTCCTTATAAATTATACCTCCAATTTTTCATAATCAGACTACTTAAGAATTACTCTACACTATTCCCACTTTACAAATAAAGATAATACATTTCAAAAAGGTAAGAAACCCACACAGGGTCAAACTAGTGAATGTTCTTGAACTCAGGTTTGATTCCAAAATGTCCTTTTCTTTGAACGTTCAGACACCAATAAGTAACCAGGAATTAACTGTGGCACTATGTGGGGCAACAGGCTGTGCACAGACAG
This sequence comes from Mus pahari, assembly GCF_900095145.1. Taxonomy (NCBI): domain Eukaryota; kingdom Metazoa; phylum Chordata; class Mammalia; order Rodentia; family Muridae; genus Mus; species Mus pahari. Next base: position 78,891,506 of record NC_034592.1, read on the forward strand.
CCTGGTCTCCAGTCGAGCCTAGGTCTTGAACTCCAGTGGGAGCTGTTGGGTGGTGATTTCCAACAAGGCCTTCCAAGGTGTTCGATCATGTCTCCTGGGCCCCTGGCTCCTGTTGAAGTTACCGCCCCCACAGCCCCAACAGGAGAGGGGTGTGGCTATCAGTCACCAAGCCTTCCCGCATGCAAATAAGGTTTCCCCCAAACTCTCAGTCCAAGCCAATGAGAGGTACCTGCTGTCGAACCCTGAATCACCCCCAGAACTGTATATAAATCCATCCAGGGAATTAAAGGTACGCGAGAACTATTCCTTTGTCTGAGTCTTTTGTTCCAAGAACTGTATGTAACACTTGGGAAGAGATTTTCTCTCCTGAAGAGCCACCCGAGGTCCCGCCACACTCCTCCTGGATATAGGCTTTTTGTTGGCCCAGCCCAACCTGACTCAGTTCAGAGCAGCTCGGCTTGGAGCTACTGAGCAACCTGGAAGGCAGGCAGAGATGTCATTTTCCAGCCTGCACTCGCTCCCCTCACTGGAACCCTCGCACCAGGCCTGGACAGAGATCTCTGTGGAAAGCCTCTGGTACCCAGGCCCACAGCACTACTACTCTGTAGTCATTAGCACTCCTAGGCCCAGCCTTACAGATATCAAACTGTTACTGAGGGAGAGTCCCTCATCACCTCAGTCACTCAGATCATGAGCAGTAGGGGAGGACTAACACACAGTTCAGCAATGTCTGGGTTGCACTTAGCTCACTGAAGGCTCAGGGGTTAAACCCACCTGACTACCTCTTGAAAATCCCTGCTATTAGCTGAGGCTTGGCCACTTCAATCTTTTACATTTGGCCAGATGCCCACCTTCTGTTTACAGTGCCAAACTACTGTCAGGGAAAGCTGGAAGGGTGGCCACTGATTGCTTTTCAGGTAGTGAGGAAAAAGTTGACATTTCGTCTTCCCAGTGCTTGGAAAGGAAGGCAATCATTTATAAGAACCTCATCTGGCTGTGGCCTCCATCAGCGGGATGGACACAAGCCAGTGAACAGCTCCACATAAGCCATATTAAAAGAATTTGGAATGAGCAAAGAGAAGATTCCAGATGTTGATACTTTCAATAATTCATGAGTTATAACAGTCTGTAAGCAATAAATTTCACTAACTATATCTATGATATAACTGCTTAAGATATTGGCAAAAATAGCAACCATTGATTTTATTGGTTACAATTTGACATATTAAAAATAACAATTTCACTGTTTGACAGGAATAGTGCATAGGATTGGGTTTGTTATTTTTTTTTAAAAACAAACACACAATCATCATCCTCTAGTTCGTAAGGATATGGACAACATCTGAAAGAAAAACCTCCATGAAAATACTCATGCTTCACTTGATTCCAACAACCAAGGCTCACCTATCGTCTAAAGACCGCAACTGAGGCTACTAAACCACTACTTCTCATGAGAGGGTAAGCAAATTTGCAATCTCACTTAACTATCTCATGCTTGAACAATTCTAGCAGTTTGAAAGGACACGTGCATAGACTTGTGTGCTGGCAGCCCATTGGCTCTATCAGCAAGGTCAGCTGTGAGGTGGGAAGATTTCACAGGCAGTCTTGGGAATGATTACATTACAGCTCAGGACATTTGAGCTCAGAGGGCCACCACAGTTATGACCAAGAGAACCCAAGTCTTTGTCTGTCTGTGAAATGACAGGACGCAGCACTTGGGGACAGCCGCCACAGCACAGCCACTTCTTAATTCTCTGGAATTTCACTAAGGCAATATTTTGTCTACTGTGATTTCCTCTGTTCCTTCTTGGGGGAAGAAAGAAGGCACAGACCCACAGGAGCAAACGGAACAGGGAAGGAGACAGCGATGGATCTGGGTCTGACAAATTTTTGGAAGTTGAAACACATGGCAGTGTTTCTTTTCAAAAATCCACTTACTGTAAAACACATAGAAATGTGGGATAAAATACAGCAAAACTCCTTTTCAACCTGCAGCTGGGGTCACAGGAAAAAAGAAGTCCGAGAGGCCAGGAACCAAGTGAAGACCTGGGGTGGAAGGCAGCGGAGTTGGGCAGAGTTATGGCTGGGTCCAATGATGCTCAGTCAGCGTCAGTGCCTTTGAGGCCAGGGAGGGAGAGAGGGGGAAAGGAGTCTGGGGCACAAACCCTGTGTGACCGAGGAAGAGGAGCAGGAAAATCCATCCACAAAGAGACATAAGCAACACAACACACTCCTCTTTCTCAGCCTGAGCTTGGGGTAGTGTCAGAGTTCTCCTTGGGAAAGTTTAGTGGAAAGCAGTCTTCATGCAGGTTTGGATATAACCGTCTACATAAGGTACATATACTCCATCTGTGGGACTGGGGCAGGAGCATGATTTATCTTTAGAGAACCTGAAGAAGTATTAACTCCTTAAATAATCATTGACAACACACACACACACACACACACACACACACACACACACCCCTACTTCATCAAAGATGAACTCATGCTCCAAAATTACAAAGCCTCCAAGAAACAATATAACCAAAGCAGTAGACATTGACACAATGAGACCTCACCAGGAATCCAGAAAACTGGAGAAGCAGAGAATAAATGTTTCAGATTCTTGAAGACATAAAAGACACTAAAGGGCGTCAGGTGGGTGCAGAGTTTAAGGTCAGCCTATATAGTGACATCCTGTCTTAAAAATAAAAACATAAGGGCCAAGCAGACAGATTTGATTAAAGTAATCAAAATGAACTTTTACAAATAGCCACTGAAGTTTAAATCACAATGGACAGATGAAATGGTAGAAAACACTATCTCACACAGAGATATGAAATGTGAGGAACCTAGGAAACAGAACAAGAACAGAAGGTAAAGGCAGAAGAAAAAATGTTGCACATGAATTTACCAGGACTCCAGAAGGGATAACTAGTGAGAAATACACATGTATACCATTCATAGACTAGATGATGAGAAACTTCCAAAATAACCAACAATAAGAGGTTCAGGTGAAAGGAGAAACACCCTACAAAGCCAGGAAGCACTGTAGCCTGCCTAGACGGGAGCCCGCATGGGGCTCAAGACAGAGGGTATGAACTTGAAAAGTAAAAGGATATTGATAGTCGGGAAATCCACGACTTCCCTCATATGCACAGAAGAAAAGGAAACAGTAATGAGACACTGGAAACACCTGGAAGAAGCCTGCAAGCCATGCCACCATCACAACACCAGGGCAAACCGTGGGTTGAAACTCCTCCACAGTGGAACAAACCTTTCACGGGGGTCACATATCCAGTATCCTGCACATCAGATATTAACAGTATAATTCATAACAGCAGCAAAATTACAGTAATGAAATAGCAATGAAAATGATTTTATGGTTGGGGTGACCACACCAAGAGGAACTGTATTAAAGAGCTGCAGCATTAGGAAGGTTGAGAACCAAGATGAAAGGTTCAGGAAGACAACTGTGCCTGGAAAAATGCAATCATGATAAAATGTTAACACCAGAGGACAATGGGTAAGGAGTATGTAAAAATTGCTACTTTTAAAAACTTCAATTCTGAACTTTATTTAAAAAAATGTGCTTGGTGGGGGTGGGGGGGATACAGCTCTGGGGTATAACATTTACTTAGGACATACAAGGCCTGGGTTCAACCCATAGCCTCAGAAAAACAAAAAAGAATGAAAGAATTAGAATTTCTAGACAGATGTGGAGGTCTACACCTATAGTCCCAGGGCTCATGGGTCTGAGACAAAGCGAGCATTGATGTCCAAGAGTTGCCCAAGACCAACCTGGGCAATAGTGAGTCTCAAAAAGAAAACAATGAGCAAGCAAAACTCCGACTAATAATGAGTGACACAGCAAAGCAAAATCAATCAATCAACCAATCAATCAAATTCTATGCTCCCCAAGAGTGATGACAAGAAGACTCAGACATGAGAGCTACTTAGAGGCATTCAGTAAGAACAGTTAAAGATCCCTTAAACCCAAGGCACAGACCGGTCAATCCCATTCCCAGGCTTTGGGGAGAGAAGTTTATTCTTCGGGGCAAACAAATCTGAGAAAGTCCAGACTCAAAGTTCCCAAGACCAAGAGGCAGGGTGTGGTGACTGTTCGTGGTTGTGAAGCTGACTACATCTGTAAAGAACTACAATATAGAACTGGAGGGCACACCCGTGACAGACTGCCTGCTGGGTCTGAGGTGGGTGAATCCTCTTCTAGCCCAGCCCAGACCTTTGAGGAAGGAAGACACAGGCCTTAAATTCAAATAGTGGGGCAAGAAGATGCACCTTTAAAGGGCTATACCTTCTGCTGGAAGTCTATAGGAGGACATGAAGGAAGGTTTACTTTTTGAATGCTTGACCTTGCCTAGTTAACACAGTCGTTCCTTCACCGGCAACTGAGCCTATATTTTCTAGATTCTAACACATAAAGAAGACTGGCTGAGACCTCCAGCCTTGTGGGGTTGAACAATTACTAGCAACTACTAAATTCTTGGATGGGGGGATTTATTCCATAAGTTCCCTAACTCTAGAGAACCCTGACTAACACATAGGGCGAGGCGTCATCTACAAAACGAAGGGCAAGGACTCCCGCTCCCTCCCTTACTCAGTTCTCAAACGCTTGGGGCCCACACTTACTCATCCCTTCTCTGACCCTCACCCTGGGGCACAACGGTCCCCACCTTCCTGACTCAGTGTAACCCATCACTGGCAAAGCTCAGCCAAGCCCAGACCTTCCAATCAGCTTTCCCTGCCTCACTCACAAGAGCTGATGCCACCTCTGACCAGGTGCTTAAAGAAAGCTTTCACTACAAAAGAGCAGAATTAGAAATTAGAAAAGAAAAAGGAAAGAATAAATAAATACAATCACAAGCAATATTTTCAGAGATGGAAAATAATATATCCTTAAAATAAGAACTGATATGAAAGATTAATTTGAAATAAAAAAAAAAGTTGTGGTTTTTTTTGTTTTTTTGTTTTTTTTTTTATTAAGAGAAAAGTTCAAATATAAAGGAAGGAAATGTCCCAGAAATGAGAACAGAAGGGTCAGGTCCAGAAGAAAAAGTAGCAGAGCTACTCCACACATTCACCATCCAGGGGACAGATACTGCAGAGAGAAATGAGAGGACAGAAGAAGAAAATAACAAAAGACATTAAAAAAGAAAATGCCTCTGCGCTGAAAGGCACAGATTTCCAGCTTGAAACAGCTCAAATCAGCATTGTCAGCAAAAACACTCACATGGGGGCACATTATCCTAAAATCTTTAGAACACAGAAGGTGCCAAGAGTTAACATTAAAAGCCAAGAACTAAACTGTTTCTCTTTCTGAGATCACATGGAAGGACCAGGAGACAACAGCAACGGTTTCAAAGCTCTGAGTAAATCTCCCTCCACCACAATTCTGAGTCCACGCCCTCACCACATGGGAAGTACATTTCCAGACACCCATGGTGACTGAGCAGTATCTCCCTCTCCTGTGCACTGCCTTAGGCAGGTCTCTGGAAGGAAGAAACCAGAAAAAGAAAAATGCTAGACCCTGGAACAGGAAATAGAACAAAGCAGAGAGGAAAAAGAATTCCAGAATGGCAGAGGATCAGGACAAGAGCTATACATAGACCTAAAGAGGACTTGCACTGCAGGAGACAAGGCTTGGCAGCCAAAGAAAGAAGCCTGGCCTTTACCTGAGCGACTATTTTACTGCTTAACTAGGGTGGTTATAACATGAGAACCATTTGCAATAGAACCAAACAAGGTAAAAGACAAAAGCAGCTATCAACTCCCTGGAAAACAAAGGATCTTAAGTACTATTCATAGCCCCAATTACACACAAGGTAAACAACATTTTCATGAAAGTGATGACTCATTAGCACTAGTCTAAAGCACACACACACACACACACACACACACACACACACACAAAACACAGAGAAAGTGGAGAATAGGAGAAAACGCACCAACTTGGAGAAAGTGGAAAAGATGTCTCTCAGTGAGAAATTTTAAAATTCCACTATGAGCATTTTGTATAGGAGCAGGAAGACACATAGAGGGGAAGGGAAGAGTTGAAAGCAGTTGCCCCAGGAACAGGTTCCAGTTTTTATGTGACTACTAAAATGCATGTGTGACACAGCACTACTATTTAAATGATAAAATAAATAAATATTACAGAGAGAGAAGGGAAAGGGCTCGGATAAAAATCAAGTGTCAAAAACTCTGGCCAGAGCAATGTGGCCAATTTTTCTAATCTACAACTGTAACAGCATGGTTATGAGAAAATTTCATTAAATATTACTTTGGAGACTTAAAACTGTGTTCTGGGGTTGCTGAGGCTGACCTAGAGGGAGCCTGGCTATGGCTGCTGAAGACCAAGGATCTGCTGTGCTCATGTCTGATAACTCATGCAGGGCAGCATTGCCTGTGTGTCCCCTGTCCATCTGCTGCAGGTCAAGCCTCCACACACTCCAAAATATTATTCCACTCGCACATGCTGTGCAGTGTCAAGAGGCAGCCAGGTCTGATTCATGAATGCTGGGGCCCTCAGAATGGACTACAAGTTAAGGATAGAGGCAGGGGGTAGGGACTCTGTCCCCCTTGGGGTGCCACCCCACATGGTGATATGTCCCCCTTGGGGTGCCTATAACACAGATGTCTGTTATACATCTTTCCTTCTATTGCAGAAGATTTGATTGACACAGTTATGATCTCACACACACCAAGTTTGCCTTTTACATTCCTTATATACTCTCACCTTTTAAATCTGGCTTGGGGCCTGGGCCTTCCCATCTTCCCTCTGACCATAATCAGCCAAGCTCCTTAGTTCTTGCATCTTTCTATCAATTGACTAAGGCCCAGCTCTCTCTTACCTGACTGCTGACAGTAATCTGAGACTTGGCTTTCCTGAAGCTTTTCACAGAAAAGTCTACAATTTAAGGTAGTCTACTAGGCCACTTGTACAAATGTTCTCAATTCAGGATATACTTCTAAAAACAATATAATTCAAGAATTTACTTAAAATGCAAACTAGGTTTCTGAATTCCATACATATTTTTGTCTTATCTAGGCATTAGAAGGGAAAGGATCCTAGAATCAGCCTTAGAAGGCCCCTTGGGGAAAAAGAACAGGCCCTCAAATTCCAGAGGTTGTGTTGTACACAACCCAGAAGCTAAAGGATGTAGCTGAGTTAAACTAGGCAATTTGTTTACTGGTGCTGCTCCCACTTGAGAGCTCTGCCTCCTGCATCTGACCATCCTTCCTGGGCTTCTGAGTAATTGCTGCCTGTTCACATTTACAGCTAAGTGATCTTTCCAGAACAATCACAGCCACTGTGAGCAAAAGCCATCTGGACAGCTGAGTGTATGCAGCCTTCAGCTGTAGGCAAAGCAGTGACAGACACAGCATGAACAGCCTCTGGATAGTTCTAACCTAAACCCTGCAGGTCAAATGGAGGGTCAAGGTGAGGAGAGACAGCCTCCTCCAGTGAACTAGAATGTGGAGAGTAAGTCAAACTCCACATCAAAACATGGTCCCTGGGTCAGCACCATTGTACAGTAGACCCGAGGTCTGGGAACCTGCTAGAAATGTGAGTCCTGTGCACCCACCCTAGCCAGGCTGGATCCTGGTGTGGACAAGCAGGACTCCCCACATTTGCCCAACTGAGCCTATAGCTAGCACCTACCAACCAGGAGCTCTCATGGAACATCTCAGAGTGTAGACAGTTCCTGGTTCTTTCTATAGCCAAACTCTGGGCTTGGTCAGAGGCTGACAGGAAGTCCCCATACTTAGATAATCCTGGTTTATCTGCAGGTAAGTCGCCCCTCCAGCTGACTTCACTGGAACAAGCTCTTGTTTTTCCATCTTACCCTTACACAGTTACACACTTAAGCAGCCTCCCCAAACACCTCACTAATGTTTATCAATAACTGATGAGAATGCCTATTTTTCTTCTGTGTTATGGGTCTAATGTCTTAGTTAGGCTATCTATTGCTGTGATAAACATCATGATCAAAAGCAACTTAGAGAAGAAAGGGTTTATTTCAGCTTACAGGTTAGTCCCTCATGAAGGGAAGCCAGAGAAAGAACTGATGGCGGGAACTAAGGCAGAGGCCGTGGAGGGATGTTGCCTACTGGCTTCCTATCATGGTTTGCTCAGCCTGCACCCAGAACCATCAGCCTAGGGGTGACACCACCCATGGTGAGCTAGACCCTCCCATATAAATCATTAATCAAGAAAATATAACAAGGCTTGACTACAGCCCCAAGTGGGGTAGTTTCTTTTCTAAAATGGTTCTAGCTTATGTCGAGTTGACATAAAACTAGCCAGCAAATCTGACATAGCAAATGCAGAAAGGAAAAGGGAAGGCAATCTTTCCTAGTGTTATTGCTGATTAAAATTGGAAAAAAAATTATCAATGAGTGAATAAAATCACAACACTGATAGAGATGGAATAAAAATCACATTATAGACAAATAATGAAGAAATTCACAATTCTGAGGACATTACTTTTGATGTTTTAAAAGGATGTTACTGAGACAATTAAGCTTGGTTAGCATGTACTAGAGATCCTGTCTTTGTCCTGGCCTCCATCTACACCCTCCTGCATCTCACACATTTGACCCCAGACATCCAGAATGGCTGCCTGGCCAGCCCAGAAGTGGCTGCAGGGATAGTGAGGCAGGAAGCGGGGACTTAAGGAGGTAATGATAACATCTGGCTGGCAAGTGTGAAGACAGAAACAGATCAGTGGGTAGACAAACAGAAAAGGTAAGATACAGGAGCCCCTGGGGTGAGCTAAGAAAATTCAGAACAAAAACATACATTCTTTTATTTATTTATTTATTTATTTATTTATTTATTTATTTATTTATTCATAATGTATGAATGTATGTGTATATGTATATATCTGTATATGTATCTCATGTATGTGCCTGTGTGTAAGTGTAAGTGTGTGTGTGTGTGTGTGTGTGTGTGTGTGTTAGACATATTTTTTGGTTAGACATATTTTTCAAGTTTTAATCAGTAAGAACACTAGGAAATGTTCATGTGTGGCAGAGTGTATGTACATGCACACACATTTGTGTAGAGGCCAGGGATTCACCCCTAGCTCTGGAATTAAAGGTGTGTGCCACCACATCTAGCTCTTTCACGGAGGTTTCAGGAACTGTACCCTGGTCCTCACTTTACTGTCTGCACTCTCTCTCTCTCCACCCCTATTTGCCTCTTCCCCAGCCTGAGCTCAGTGAGAAGTCCTTTCCTGAGCACAATCTCTAACCTAGGCAGATATGCTAGTAGTGCTCAGGGCTCTCTGGCAAACCCTCACCGGCCCTGAGAGTGGAACACAGTGTGACTGCCACCACCCTGTTGATTAGAACATTGAGCCACCTGGTGATGAATGGTCCAGGAGGCCACCCCTCAACCCCTCACTGTCTGTCACCCACAAGCCATAGCCATTTCTATAGTGAATGGAGACAGCTGTATCTATCCAAAATACAGCTTTCACCTCTCATTCCCCTGTCTGAGCATGCACAGAGCAGGCGGTAGGCCAGCAGCACACCTTTGAGCATCCCAGAGCATCCTTGATTTACTGAGCACCATCCACACCTACTCCCACCTCGGGTGTCTGACATTGTAAATTTGCTGGAATCTAGAGGAGAGACTCCCCTGCAGGCCGGGCTCAGAGTAATCTCATCTAGAGTCAGTTAAATATTCCTGAGGGGAGGGAGAAGTCAGCTACACATGAATCATTGCTATCCAGCCTCCCGCCTACTGCTTCCACTGCTGACGCAGAAGTGAGCCGCCCTGGGCTGTAAATCAGGAGTCTTGTCACCTGCCTGACTACAGAGCTGATGAACACCAAAGTGTCCTGAACAGGTATTTAGGAAAGAACCAACCAAAAATATGCACTTCTGGATGTGCACCTAGTTTATGCCTTTTGTCTCCTGTTCTTTACCAAACTCTGAGTTCCTTACTCCAAGCATACCCATTCTAAACCCACACTTTCACAGTTTCCCTTAGTCTAGACTGGCAAAAAGAGAATTGAAACTCCAATTATTTATTCTTAGGACTCTAGATAAACACACAGGGCAAAGTCCTTAATTCCCAGACAGTCTGCCTAAGGATGCTGGTAGCACCTGCAGATGAGCACACATGAGAATCTTCAGTTCAAACCTGCACCATATGCTAGTTCAGGAGTTAGGATCCACACTGAGGGGGCTCAGTGGCTCCCACAGGACTTTACCGGCAGTGTGAAGCCCACATCCTCGCTTGTTTACACAACCTGTCAATTCTGTGACCAGCACAGGCCACAGGCATTCTGTGTACACTGTGAGACTTTACAGAGGACATCTATCACTTCCCTACATTCTAAGCAGGTGGTATGCGGGGGACGACCAAAATAATGGCTATCATACTGGCATGTGAGTTCTGCAGCTGCTTAAAACCTCAGGAAATTATGCTTCCATGTGTGTTAGGCAACAGAAAGAAACAGATTCCACACTTTTAGGAGTCGTGTTTCCTGCGTGGGGGTTTGCAAGGCCTTGTGGAGGAAGGATGCATGTGCAGGTCCCTGGGAGGAGGAGCTGATGGCAAAGAAAGGCACACTGGGCTAGGGAGGAGCAATAGGTGGGCATGCTGGAAAGAAGTAACTTGGGCCATAATGGAGAACTCCTCAAAGCAAGCAGAAAAGAGGCCTAGGAAAGCAGACTGGAGCCAGACTGGGAAAGCCCCTCAGAGTAAACGACGTCTCTGGCTCACCAGGGAGAACAATCAACTTCCCAGCCATGGCTCCAATCCACCTGGACTAATTCTCTCCTGGGTTCCTCAAGCTGTCTCCAGTGCTGTCCCATCGCCATGCACACCACTTCTCCACACTGGTGTCACATGGGTTGATCCCAAGTTTATTCTTATTCCACTAATGCTACAGAGATTTCTCACCATCTATACAGAGCATGGACACGTCGGCCACATTATCAATATTTTGTGACCCAGCCCTCCTCAGGCTTCATCTCCTCCTTCCTGCTACAGTGGCCCGAGGCTCCTGGATCCCTGTTCCCATATTTCTCTGTACCTCCATTTGCTGAAGAGACTGTCTTTTATGTACTGTGTGTTTTTGACATCTTTATCAAAAAGTAAGTGGCCATCTATTCTATTCCACTAGTATACACATCTTGTCTTTTCTGCCATGACTCAGTGGTATAATCTGAAACCAAGTGCTACATACATGTAACATGTCTGGCATCGGTTTCTGTGTTTAAGATTTTCTTGGCTATCTGTGGGGTTTCTGTGCTTCCATGTGAATTTTAGGAGTTTTTTTTTTTTAATTTCTTTTTTCTGGTTATGTGGAGCCCGTCACTGGACTCTTTATGGGAACTGTATGGTCTTTGGATTACTTTAGGTATGCTTCAGTCTATGAGCACTGACATATTTCCCTTGTCTAGTGTCATCACCTTCCATCAGTATCCTCAGACTGCATTTCAGAGGTCTTTCCCCTCCTTGGTTAGGGTACCCCCAGGTTATCTTGTTCACTTATTTATTGACTGAAACTATCATGAAAGAAACTTTTTTTCCTGATTTCTCTTTGGGGAGTTAGTTACTGAGACATAGAAAAGCTTTTCATTTTTGATTGTTGTATGTTGATTTTGAGCCCTGTCACTTTGTTGAAAATATATACATGACCTGAGAGTTTTCTGGTGTGCCCACAGACTCTTTTAAGAAGGACCACAGTATCAGCAAATGGGGATAGTTTCCTATTGTGTCCCTTTCGCTTCTCATTGCTCTATTTCTTGTCTCGTTGCTTTAGCTCTAGTGACCCTGAGTGAAGAGTGAGCGCCTGTCTCATTCAGGGTTTGGGGAAGTCCTCCCAGGGCATCCCTGTGTGGCAGAACACTGGCTGGCTGTTTGCCTCCAAAGCCTTTGCCACTGAGCGCTTCTTTTTTTTTTTTTTTTTTTTGTTTTGTTTTTGTTTTTTCGAGACAGGGTTTCTCTGTATAGCCCTGGCTGTCTGGGAACTCACTTTGTAGACCAGGCTGGCCTCGAACTCAGAAATCCACCTGCCTCTGCCTCCCAAGTGCTGGGATTAAAGCCGTGCGCCACCATGCCCAGGATTCTAATGCCATTTCTTATTCACTGAGAAAACCGTGTGATTTCTGTCTTAAAGTCAACTCATCTGGTGTGTAACATTTGCTTGTTCCTGTGAATGTTGAACTAACGTTGCATCCCTGGGATGAAACCAAGTTTGTTCTGATATATGTTATTAATGTCCTCTTGAATTTGGTTTATATTTTGTTGAAAATTTTTTTTATCCAACCATGGAAGTTGGTCTGTGGTTTTGTGTTCTTATCTGGTCTGGTATCAGGATAATACTGGCTTCCCGGGATGTTTGGCGGTGTTACCTCATTTTCAATTTTATGGCATAATGTGAGTTCTGTGTGAGAGCTTCCTTAAAGGTTTGCTGGTATTCAGTAGTGAACCTGCCCAGTCCTGGCCTTTTCCTTGTGGGAAGACTTTTCACTGCTACTTCAATTGTGTGGCTTCTTACAGGTCTGTTTAAGTTGTCTTTATATTCTTTCACTATTTAATTTCAGTAGGTGATATTTATTTAGGGATCTATCCGCTATTTCCAGATTTTTCAGCTTTTTTCAAAGTTACCACAATATTCTCTGGTGAATCTCCAGATTTCAGTGGATCCTGCTGTAACAACTCCCCGTCATCTCTAATGTTGTTGGTGTGGCTCTGCTTTTCCTCCAGTGGTTTGGTCGGAGCTTTGCCACTCTTGTTCATCTGTTCAAGGACCAGCTCTTTAGCTCTGTGAGTTGTTCTTCCAGTTTCTAGAATCAACTTCCACCCTGATCTTTATGATATCTGGCCACAGTGCATTCAGGTTTGCTTCTTGTGTTTCTAGAACCTTCAGTATCAGTGGGTAATTTATTTGAGACTGCTCAGATTTTTTAAGTTTTTACTTTATATGTATAGGTGTTCTGTCTGTGTATTAATAAGTATACTTGGTGTACACCTAATTATTAGGTGTATTACTGATCCTTGGTGCCTGTGGAGGCCAGAAGAGGGTGTCAGATCCTCTGAGATTGGTCTTACAAAGGTTGTAAGCCACCACTTAGGTGCTGGGAATTGAACTGGTGCCTCTGGAAGTACTTAGAACTGCTGGGCTATCATACTAGACCAGTGGTTTCCTTTTGAAAGTTTGAATGCTAACTGCTGTAACCGGGTTCCCTTCTTTCTCAGAAGCTTGGTAGGCTGTGCTGCTATTTTATCAGAATGTAGGAGTGTTTAGTTGTCTCCCTGACTTCTTCAAGAACTCACTGTTAACTAAAGAGAATGCTGTTCAATTGCTAAGTGCTTGTGTATTCTCTGTGGCTTCTCTTGTTGCTGATTTCTAGTTTTGTTCTGTTGTCTAAGAGGTAGAACTGCTTCAGTGTTTTGCATTGGTTAGGCCTGCTGGATCAGTGACACCTAAGGTGACAGTAGAGAAGACTCTGTGGGCTGCTGAGAGGTGTGTCTCATCTGTTAGACGGCATGGTCTGTAGGTGTCTGTTACATCCAGCTGTGTGGGTTAGCTCTGCTGTCCCCCTGCTTTTAGTTTGGAAGACCCGACTAAAGGAAAGAATGGTGTCCTGAAGTCCCCCAGTATTACACCAGGACTTAGCTGACCTTTCATGACACTTGGTGTTTATAAATCTGGAGCTACAATGTTCATCTGAGACAGCAGCATTTCAATACCTTCTTCCTGGGCTGTACACACTCCTTTATCCCACTCCAATGGTTCACATGGCTAGCACAAGAACCCACTTACCACAGCAGGAGGGTCATTCCACTCTTCATAGGATATGGCTGCATATGGATAGATCCTGTCATTGATGATCTGTAGGGTGGCCAGGGCGATGGCTTTAATGGACTGGAAGTATGCCTCCCAGAACCACCGTGCCTACAAAAAAAAACAACACAATGCAGGTGAGCCGGTGACATGTGGGGGAACAGATGCCCTGTCACAGCTACTCCAGGACTAGGTGGTTCCTTCGTTCTGGGGTGAAGGGTGCTCCCTGCTGCCACATCAGCTGTATCAGATGGGAGTCAGAACAGAATAGTAACCAGGGAAGTACACAGAGTTGTTGCAATAGAAGAGGGCCTATGATGATGAAAGTACTATGTGTTATATCTGACCATGCTTAGAGTCTTTTTAAAAAGACACATACAAGGCTGAGATAGCCCTGTCTGTGATTTAAGCACCTGCCATATGATCATGAGGACCCAAGTTTGGATTCCCAGAACATATGTAAATGTGAGGTGGGCATGAGAGCCTACACATAATCCCAGGATCAGAAACTGGAGATAGGAGATCCCGGAGCAAGCTGGCTAACAAGACTGGCCATATCATTGAGCTCTAGGTTCAATTGAGAGACCCTATCTCAAAGAATACAGCAGAAAAGCCATGAGGAATGACTCTTCATCTCAACCTTGTGCCTTCATCTGCACACATGCAAGCACTCACACACACAAATACATATGCATACATGCATACTAAACACATGGAAATGGACAAACCCCCATTAGATATAACATATATAGAGTATGTTACAAGTCTTATTACATAGGTAAGTGAATGTTTATGTCTATGCAAACTCCTAAGGACAGCCCTGGTAAGGTTGGGGGCATTCCACACCCCAGACACCCTATGTCATGTCTAGCCAGCATCTCACTCCACCCATGACGCAGATTTCTCTCATGTTCACTCTTAAATACCAAGCAAAAGGCATCAAATGATGTTAATTCTCTCATCCTGGACTTACTCGATGTCACTTGGAACACCTAAATTGTGTTCTGGAATCAAGGTGTGGCTGGCCTCACAAAATGAACTGAAGAGTTATGTCTGTCTGTCTGTCTGTCTGTCTGTCTGTCTGTCTCTCTCTCTCTCTCTTTCTCTCTCTCTCCCCTCCCCTCCTGCTTGTGGACGTTGTACATCGTGGTGCGCACTAGGCTCCGCACCACGATGTACAACGTCCACAAGCAGAGGGACTTTCCCTTCCCTTCCCTTCCCTTCCCTTCCCTTCCCTTCCCCCCCCCTCTCAAATATTTCTTAAGGAATTTAATGCAAATTTGTCATTACTTTTCTTCCTTGAAAGGGTTTAAAAGAATTCATCAAAGACATAACTGGGGTATGTTTCTCATGAATATGTGTGTCAAGGCTTTATTTGTTATTTTTGTTTCTTCATTTGAGACAATGTCTCACAATTGACCTTGAACTCCCAAACTTCCTCTTTATTCTCCCAAATGCTAGTATTATGGGCATGTGTCCCCATGCCTGGTGTTATTTTATTTTGCTTGAGACAGCATCTCCCTCTGCAGCCCAAACTTGCAATTCTCCTGTTTCAGCATTCTCAGGTGCGAGGCCGTATGGCTTAAAGTTACTGATTTTTCTTTGCAGACATAGAACAATGCAAATCTTAAAAAGGGACTGTTTTCCAAGGACGAGCTTATCCTGTTTAGATTGTTAGGTTTCCTGAAATAAAACTGTGGAATGAAGCCCTTTACCCCATCCTTAACCTGTCAGTGGGCTCTTTGGGTGCTTGTCTTTCTGACATGTAGTCCATTTGAAGATTCATTTTAGAAAGAAATTTTCTGTTATTTTTTTCTTTCTCTTCATCATATTTTTAATTTTTCTTTTTAAAATATTTGTTTATCTATTGTGTGTATGTGTGGTACACATGTGAATGTGCTGTGCAGAAGAGGTGTATGTGCCAGGCAGAGGCCAGAGGAAGATGTTAAGACTCTACCTGTGCACTTGTGCATATGTGCACCTGAATGCTGGCCAAAGGCCAACTGTGGAGCACAGCCTCTAACTCAAGATGCCTCCGATCATTCCCCAGCCCAAAAACAGTAATTCACTTAGAGAGGAAGCAAGCTCTGCCAATAATCACAACTCAAGTGTCTCAGCCTGAGAATAAGTGAGCTTCTTAGGCTTAATTGCTTCTGCAGAACCTTGATGGTAAGAGCTCAGAAGGCATAAGTTACAGCCCCACCGGGCCTCTCTGTCAGCTACCTGTCCACAGAGACAGGGAGGTTTCAGCCACGTGGGCAATGTTCTCTTCCCAAGAGCAAACACAAATACTGTTACCTCGCCTCCAAGAAAATATATGAGCGAGCTATCTATCTATCTATCTATCCTATCTATCCTATCTATCCTATCTATCTATCTATCTATCTATCTATCCTATCTTCTATCTATCTATCTATCCTATCTTCGATCTATCCTAGAAGTTTGAATGAGGGAGACTTTGGCAGCCATGTAAACCTTCCTGGTGGCTGCATGGAGGAAATTAGTTATGCAGGAATAGATCAGATCAGAAAGATCTTGATTAGACATTGAACCAGATAGCACTAAACCGGTAAAGCAGACAGACTTCATAGTATAAGGTCAGCAAAATCCCCAACACTTACACACAGGGAGCTCTGAGAGGGACAAGGCTAGACCCATGTGAGACTATAAACTACCCAACCAGGGGCCTGGGAGATGAGTCACTGGGCACAGCAGTTGCCCTGTGGTCCTCAGCCCCCAGGCAGACACCAGGCGGGTGTGATGACAAGCTATAATCCCAGCTCTCAGGAGGTGGACATGGGATCCGGGGGGGGGGGGGGGCTGAGTAGACTGAGTATAGACTGTCTCAGTAAATAATGTGTTAACTGATTGAGGAAGACACTGGCTGCCAGCTTCTAACCTCCACCCACATGCACACAAGTGCATGAGCACATCTGCTAACACACAGAAATATGCATATATGTACAACATACATGTAGAATACTACCATAAGCAAACAGGAACTCAATTGAACTTATAATTTCCGTTTATGTATCAATTAAATAGCAGGAATGATTTTGCTCTTCAGTAATGCCATGCCAATGGGATCAGCAATAACTAGTTTCTGTAAGAACCAGTGCAGGGAGGGAGGGAATGACAGTGACAGGCAGCTGATGTGTCTTGCAGCTGTTAAACTTATCTGCTTCCCAAATCTGTAAGGCGAAGGTCACAATGTCTATTCTGTGGAGTTGAGAAGATTCTAGGAGCTGAGGTTTATAGAAACCATCCCCCAGGGCTGCTGTAAGCCGAGCACGGCTGCTATCCCCAACACATATGCTATGGTTTGAAATATGAAGTGCCCCCTACAAGTTCATGTGTCAAACTTGTTGGCTCCCAGCTGGGGTTCTATTTCAGTAAGTTCTAGAAACCTAAGAGGGAGGGCCTGGTTGAAGGAAACCTATCACTGGAGGCATGCCTTTCCCTAGTCCCCTCCTCCACACGCTGCTGCCATGATGATCTGCAATGGCTGATGGTGTGATGCGGCACTTGGTCATCTCTTCTTCTGTACGTGTAATCCTACATGGAAGGACAAAGTCCTTTATGCTGAATCAGCTTTTCGTTTTCCCCTTGAACTTCTCACTCATGCCCCGCTAGAATGCAGACATGGTTGACTGCATGAGATGCTGCAGGGGTACGATAACTAAACAGAAAAGGCTGCCAAGCTGAAAGTGACAGGGACAAAGCACAGGAAGGAAGGTGGGATCCCCAGTGGCTTTGCTATAAGCTGTGAGACAATGTGAGGCAAGAAGAGCCACATTTTTAGCAAACTGCAGAGGTGCCCTGTTTTGACTGAGATTTTATCAAAAGGGAATGTCAGTCAATTATTATTATTATTATTATTATTATTATTATTATTATTATTATTATTGTTGTTTTGGTTTTTTGAGACAGGGTTTCTCTATGTAGCCCTGGCTGTCCTGGAACTCACTTTGTAGACCAGCCTCCCAAGTGCTGGGATTAAAGTCGTGTGCCACCATTTTTAAATGTATGTGTGTGAGTGTTTTTCCTGCAGGTATGTCTGTGCACTGCATGTATGCCTGGTGCCTGTGACAGCTATGAGAGGGTACAGGATCTCCTGGAACTGGAGTTACAGAGGTTGTAAGCTGCCATGTGTGTGCTGGCAACCGAACATGGATGTCCTGCACGAGTGGATTGTGATCTTAACAACTGAGCTATTTCTCTCAGTCTGAATTGCTGAGTGTTGTCGAATGATTTTCCCTGCTTTATAAGGTGATCTTATGAGGGCTTCCTTTATTTTGTTAATTCAGGAGTTTACACTGGCTGAACTCACTATGTTAACTAATCCTGCCTTCTCTTTGTGATGATCTACCAACCTATTCCCTTTGCTGCTCAGCTTGCTTGGTAGCAGTTTTTTAAGACTCCTCTGTTAATATAGCATAAATCACTGATTTTAATATGCCATGTTATTTTATATAATACCAGCAACAAAAAAAGGAGTTTCAATTAAAATATGACACAGAATTATATTATAATAACACAATCTTGATGTCAGAGATGTTATTTTTAAATAAGTATATAGATGAGGTATGTGTATGCGAGTGTAGGTACCTATGTAGACCAGAAGAGGGCATCAAATCTCCCTGAACCTGGAATTTGTGAGCAGTCTGTCCTACGAGCCAGCAGTAAGTATTCTTAAGAATTGAGCCATTTCTGCACCCAAGAGACAGTGATATTTAGATGCAGAAAAATATGAGGTTTGGAATCTATAAAGTAGTGTGTGTTCTTGTTTGACCTCCACACAGGCCTCAAAAGGGCAGCGGTCACCTGCTCCTGTCCACTAACTTGTTTCTGTTCATCACCGTCCAGCCAACCAGCCTTCTGGGAAGGGCAAACAGAACCACAGCCAGGCTTCCCATAATGTAGATTGCCTTTAACTTACTAAGTTTTCACCAGGACAGACAACTCTGAAGATCATTAAAGAAACAGAACATGTTTTCTTAGCTACCGCACCAGGACAGTATCATTAACAAAGCCAAGGTGTCAAACTGAGTGCAAAGACCCCATGCACTCAAGAGCGAGTAAATGAGTCCAGTGTGTCAAACACAGGAAGTCCCAGGAAACACACAATCAATGAGGTGAGATCACATCTGCTGGAAAGCAGTCACAACTTAGACTCCTGTCGCATCGTCAACTTGACGAAGGTAATGGAAACAGTATGAGATTGGACTAGATCTAACTTGAGTTCTGCCATTAACTACTTCCAAACGCTGAGCTGCTTAACTTCCCCAGGTCTCAGTGCAGCATCTTTAAGTAGAACTATAACCACGAGACCCTTGAGGATCCTCTCGTGCCTGATACTCAGTGACACTAAAGCCAAATTTCCTGTTTCCTCCGCTCTTCATTGTTGAATGTCTCTCTGTACCCTAAGACATACCTGCCATTTAAAATCCCCTAATATGCCAGGCGGTGGTGGTGCACGCCTTTAATCCCAGCACTTGGGAGGCAGAGGCAGGCAGATTTCTGAGTTCGGGGTCAGCCTGGTCTACAAAATGAGTTCCAGGACAGCCAGGGCTACACAGAGAAACCCTGTCTCGAAAAACAAAAACAAAAACAAAAAAACAAAAAAAATCCCCTAATATCCCCTACCCAGTCTGCCCAAGTACAGCCCTAAGTCATATCACAGACACACACTCACACACATGCACACATGTATGTGCACAAACGTTCTGGCCCACAGACTCAAGATACTTTCTTTGTGCGTCTGTCTTTCTTTTAAACATTGTCTGCCTTCTTTTTCATCTTCCCAAATCCTCTCTGAGGAACCACCAGCTCCCAACCCAGCATTTAAGGGGCTTAGACACCTCTACTCTGCCCTAACACAAGTAAAAACTTGAACAAACTTTTAAAAAATATAATTTTTTTTTTTTTTATCCATTAGGCAAGTGAGGTGCCAGGACAGCCACTTCCCCCAAAATTGAAGAAAACAACAGGTGGACACAGACCCCTAGTATATGTAGAGCAGCTTCTGCCGGTCAGTGCCAGGGGAGAAACCTGAGCTGTGAGTGACAGATGCTGCAGAAGCACAGCTACAGAGTTCTGCCCTTGTGAGTCAGCTCAAGTCTCATAGTGAACCCCTTGGGGCTTCTGGCCAGGGGCAGGGAGCGCACCCTAGCTTCATCTCTGCTGCCTTGGTAGAGTAACCTGACAAAAGCCCTGCAGGGAGAAGGTTATTTGCACTTACACTTTGTTTTGAGTCTGTCTGTCTCTGTCTGTCTCTGTCTCTGTCTGTCTGTCTCTGTCTGTCTGTCTCTGACTGTCTGTCTGTCTGTCTCTGTCTGTCTGTCTGTCTGTCTGTCTGTGTCTGTCTGTCTGTCTGTGTCTGTCTGTCTGTCTGTCTGTGTCTGTCTGTCTGTCTCTCTCTCTCTGACCTGGAGCTGGCCGAGAAGGCTAGGCTGGACACCTAGTGGATCCCAGGAATGGCAAGCCTTGCTGTTGTCACACCCGAGTCTTTTACTAGTTCTGGGACTCCAAATGAGGTTCTCACGCTTGCATAGTGAGCACTGCTGACAGAGCCATCTTCCCACCCTCCACTACTTCTGCTGTGCTGTCAACTTTGCCAATTAGGGACTTTATCATATCGTTTAATATTGTTTTATATTCTAGTTCTGGCAGGGCAGTGGTGGCGCACGCCTTTAATCCCAGCACTCGGGAGGCAGAGGCAGGCGGATTTCAGAATTCGAGGCCAACCTGGTCTACAGAGTGAGTTCCAAGACAACCAGGGCTAAACAGAGAAACCCTGTCTCGGAAAAAAAAAAAAAAAAATCGAGTTCTGATACTTCCACCATCCCTCCCATGCCTAATTCTGGCATGAATGTTTTTCAGTCTCTGAAAAACTGTTTCACTGTTTTTGTCTTTTGAAGGCATTACACACTTGTGGTCCAGTCATGGTGATCTGGGGGAGAAGGACTTGGGATAGGCCTGTGATGATAAGATGTGGGTCAGAGGGAGTATTCTCTGAGCCTCCATCTACATCTCAGTGCTTTGTGAGCAGCACCATTCCCTAAGACAGGGGTTCTGCAAACATAAGAGTGGAGAGGTTGAACTGAGCAGAGGCAAACAAACAAGCGAGCATGTAGTCATCTACTGCTTTCTGCTTTTGACAGCTTGTTGGAGGCAGAGAACCCAATGATGTAGCTGATTATATATGTATATGGCTATCATAATGTGTAAGCTAATAGGTAAATTTAAAAAATGGCATCAGGGGAGGGGACCTGGAATGCTCTGCTCTTTAAGGACCTGTGCTCTCTGTGTGTTATGGTACAGGGATTTAAAAATGTACTTGGGACTTATTCTAACCCTGAAGAGCAAACCAGAATTTAGAACAACAAGCCAATCCTAGCTAATGTGACAGCATAAAGTTATACTGAACTCCTAGAAGGTGGGGCTGTGGTTGGGAGCTTGGGGCTCTTGCAGGGCCCAATGCTTGGTTCTCAGCACTCACATTAGTCAGCTCACAAATGCTTGTAACAGCAGCCCAGGGAATCCAATGCTCTCTTCTGATTTCCTTAGATACCTGTGACCCTTTAAATAAAACCCCAAAGGCAAAAGAGAAGAAGGGGGGGGGGGACTGAAAACAAACCAACCCAGAAACAGAACAAAGACATCTACGGTCTTCAGTTTCCAGAGAAAAGGTCACATGGTTGGAGTCACATAGTACTGAACTCTATGATTCTATTCACATGAGAGCTAGAAAGGCAAATATGTATACTGATAGTTGTCACTGGTTATCAGAGACTGTGAACAAAGCTATGGATGGGGGATGTGTGCGTGTGTGTGTGTGCGTGTGTGCGTGTGTGTGTGTGTGTGTGTGTGTGTGTGTGTGTGTGTGTGTGGTAGTCGACAGGAAAAAGGTATAAGTGATATACTGAGGATAGTGAAAATATTCTACAATGTTTGTTGTGATAACACAAAACTATATATTTATCAAAACTTATGGAGATTCATATTTCATGGGAGTGAATTTAGTTTATTTAAGTTGTAACTTTAATAAAATATATGTGAGAAAAAGAAATGAAACAATTGCAACAAAATGGAATGTAACGAATGACATAAGTCAGCCTCTCTCCTAACACCCATCCACATAGGACAAGGAAGAGGCTCTGCTCTATGGCACTCACTAGTGCCCACGTGCTAACCTGCACAAGAACGAGCCAGTCAACTGGAGTGGGAGGGGCACATGACCATGACTCCAGCTAAGGCACACTGAGTTTTGGTGGCTACTCTGAGGGGGAGGGTCAGTTCTCTTTTATTAGATTTTCTACAAGTTTTATTGATTGATTGATTGATTGATTGACTGATTAACTGATTGATTTGAGGCAAGGTCTCACTGCATAGCCAGTCATGGCTGGCCTGGAACCTGCTTTGCAATAAAAGCTGACTAGAACTCACAGAGATCTACCTGCCTATTCCTTTCCAGTCCTGGGATTAAAGGTGCACACTACCACAGTAGTCAAGGAGAGATGATTTTTAGCTCAGTGATTTGGTAATGATAATAATTTGGCAATGGTCATCCAAACCCATATGGTAGACAGTCAAGACTGAGGCCTGGCTAAACTTCAAACTCTTGGAGAGGGTGCTTTTCCGGAGCCGGTTGTATGGATGAGGGGTGGCTGCTAAAACTGGGATGCTGGAATGGAGGAAACTGTTAATGGTAAGGATAGGTTATATGAGAACTCCGTACGTTCTGCTCAACCTTGCTGTGAACCTAAAACTGCTCTAAAAGAAACAATTAAAAAAAAAAAAAAAACCTACCCATACTTGGAGGTTCACATCTTCCTTGAAAGCATCCCAAGGCTCTTCTTATTTACACAACACTCCATTCTCTGCAACCCCAGCACCTGCTCTGTCCCCTGTGACCTCACAGGGAACAAACATAAATTCTAGGGGAACTGACACTGTCAGCAGGCCCACAATGCACACAAACTTTGCCAGCCTTGCGTACAGGAAAACTTCTCAGAAAGGGCCTGGATGCTTTTAAGGCAGGGGATTCCCTTGGTTCTCAAAGCTTCTGCACACTGGAGCCCCAAACTTCCCCTGGAGCCAAGCCCCAAGTTCCAGAAAACTGGAACAGAAGCAGGAGGTAGAATTTTAACTTAACACCACAACTAACCCTCCCCAATAGCAGCAGAGGACAAACTGGGCCCACAGCAGTGACTCTATTTTAAGAGACCCTGTTGCTCCAGAGAACAGCTGAGAACCATTTTAAATGAAGGCGAAGCTGAGGGCAGGACACAAGGGACCACACCTTGCTAACCAAATCCTTTGCTTTCCTCCTCAGAGCTGCTATACAACATGATGCCTTTGCTCTGATGGCCAGGCTAGCTTTGAACTCACCATCCTCCTGCCTCAGCCAATCAAATTCTGGAATATAGGTATGTACCACCACATTCAGCCAATAATTCTTGCTATGAATTAGTCTCCCTCAGGATTTGATCTTACATTTCTTACCATGCGTTTCTATAACCCTGAACATACGTAAGAATTTAGAATCCATTCTGGGCATTTGCTGCGGCTGTGCTGGCCCTCCCTCCCCTTTCTTTTCTATTTTCTTTCTTTGTGTGCATGTGTGCACACACATGCATATATGTGCACATTCCAGGCTATGACCTTAGCATATCTTCTTCAGGCCCCTCTCTATCTGACCTTTCCAGACAGGGTTTCTTACTGAAACTACAGCTTGTCATTTTGGCTAGGCTGGCTGGTCAGAAAGCCCCAAGTTTCCTCTTGTGTCCATTCCCTGAGCAGTGGGGACAAAGATGCATGCATGACTTTTACTTGGGCACTGGGGATCCAAACTTAGGTCCTCATGTTTGCATTATACCAGACCTATTGAACAATTGATACAAACCATTCTGCCTTTCAAAATTATTAATAGTCTACCAAGTTGGCACATAGGTAGTGGGAAAAAATGTAACCAACACAGTTATGAATCGCACAGCCTATTAAATACTCCCCACTTTTCTCCCTCCCACCCTTCCTGGGAATCGAGTTTTTCCATACCTTCCTCTCAGGTGTCAGAAGAGCTTTAACTCTAGCCCTTCTGTTAGCTATCTCTGAGCCCTTGCCACCTGAATCCATGTTCTTGGTGCTGAATACGTTACATTACTGTCAGTCCATTTCTCCCTAGCATGCACAGTACAGAAAACTCCTACAGTACCAGCATACCCCAACCTCATACTGACATACAACTCAGCTTCCCTTTGTGCCACTGAATTTTCTACAAGTTCAAGATCTTACTCTTTAACCTAAAGCTCTGGGTCACCCTGAGGTTAGACAGCAAAGAAGAACATGGGTTGGTATGCAAATTCTGCCCTCAAACGCGTGGCTGTCAAATCCCCAAGGCCCACACATAGACACATACCATTCATTCGGAAGCAAAGTGTCCCTTTCTTTTATCTTCAGTCTCAGGAATTATATTTATGGGGGTGATTAAAAAATTAACATTCAGCCTACATAGTTCATTTAATGTTGCTTGTATGTGTTTACAACTGAGAGAGACAGAGACAGAGACAGAGAGACAGAGACAGAGAGAGTTATAAAAATAATTGAAGAAAAAGAGGTCATGGTTTGAGAGAGAGTTGGGAGGAGGACAGGGAGGTGCTAGAGGGGGGACAGAGAGGAAAGGAACTTATGTAAATGTAAATACAGTACTTGTGTATGAAATTGTTTAAAAAAATAAATATATGGAAATAAAAACAAATTAACATACAGTAATTCCTTCAGAGAAAACATTACAGCACACCCTCCTTAGAAATCACAAACAAGTGTGAAAGTCTGAACAGTAACTCCACAGGAGCAATCGCTGGGAGGGCAGGAGTGTGCTCGGTGAGGTCACAAGTTTCCAATTAGGGTGTTTTTCAGGGGTCAATATATGGTTACAGGCTCCTTACAAGTTCACATGGCTTTGGATTACACGGTTGAGTCCCAGAAAGAAAGGAAAGCCTAGTTTTCAGAGAAAGCTAGAACTCGGGCAAAGGGAGGGGACGGGGAATGGAATGCCTCACACCTTTCTCTTCATCGGGAAATAGAATTCAGAAAAGGAGTAAGTTAACGATCAGAGAGAAAATAGGAAAACCTAGCGCAGACCAACAGCCCCTAGCCCCAGCAGCACTCGATGTCCCAAAGCTCTTGGACCCGTGGAGTGTGACAAGCAAGCTCAGCTCTGCTCTGGGTAAGGCTGCAGCACTCCATCTGCATCCTCACCTCAACCCTGGCCCTGCTTCAGGCAAGGCTGCCAGGGAGGGAGCTCGAGCCGGGTAGGTTAGAGCGGGTGTAGGTGGTGCAGGCTAGAGGGGTGCAGGCAGGCGTTTGCCTGTTTCACTCTTTGGCTCAGGCCCAGCACTGTAAGAGGGGGTGGGGGTCAGGAAACACCTGCCGATTAATGAGGCACTTGCTATGCAGAAGGCACCATTTTAAGTGCTTTACCTGTATTCATTCATTTAATCCTCACAGCTCAAGGAATTACCCCTGTTTTATGATGAGAAAATTGAGGCACTGACAAGTTCATGGGGGTTACTGGTCCAGCTTTTTCCAGACTTAAAATTTAACGCAAGGAACACTGAAGTGTGTGCGCTGAGCTAGGCTCCCACTGAGCGCATTAGAGGGATCAAACAGCAGCTGAAAATTCTACAGTCTACAAAGTCCAAGTTCTTGAAAAGCCTCCTTTTCCCAAATGAGGAGGCCATTTATGATCTGGCCCAGCAGAGGACACAGGCTTGTGTAAGTCTCAGGAGCAATGACGGAAGAAGACCCTTCTGAGAATAACCCCAACCAAGAGGTTTCAAAACTCAGAGACTGGGGGTTTCGGAAGCATAATCTTCTCTTTGACTCTAGAGGAACTGTTATGCTCATCCTAATACAGTCAGGAGCCAGCTCTCACCAGGGACATAAAAGCAGAAGGAAGACTGGAGGCATCTGAAGACAAAGGACGTGTGCAAGGTTACACACGGAGGCTCTAGAACAGGTCCAGCCTGGTGGCCAGCTTGAGCTACACAGTGAGATCCTATCTCAAACAATCACAAAGAAAAAGGAGGAGGAAGAGAAGGAAGAAGAGCAGGAGGAGGAGGAAGAGAAGCAGGAGGAAGAGGAGGAAGAGGAAGAGGAAGAGGAAGAGGAAGAGGAAGAGGAAGAGGAAGAGGGAGAGGAGCAGAAGGAGGGACAAGAGGAAGAGAATGTATATGCTTGTGGCCACATGCTGTGTTGGTGCATGCTTGGAATCCCAGTTCTCTTAGAAAGCTGCAATAGGATTTCAGTAGGTCCAAGTCTTGTTCGAGGTAAATTATGTATTTGTCCATCTGCCCACCTATCTCTGTCACTCCGCTGTGATCAGAACCATGATGGAAGGCTGACCCCACTAGAAAACACTGAGGACAGCTGGGCGGAGTCACCTCACATTCATGAGTTTTGCAGCAGCCTGTCTTCGTTTTCTGCACAGTGCAGTGTGGTGCACCTTAAAGCATCACTCTTTCCTGGTAAAGTTTCCCAGATAAAGCATTTTTCTTTCCCCTCTCTGTTCCTACTGCTTGTCCTTAGGAGGTAGCAGGAATGTGGTAGGAGAAACACCTCAGGGTAGACTTCACAGTGAAGGCCTTCTCAATGGAGCCCTAACCCACAACTACAGACTCACACTGCCCAAGCTGAACTGTGTCTATCCCATAACCCTAGGGTATGTGACTATGGAGAGGTAACTTAAAGAGGTGACCAGGTCAAGATGAGCTGGGTAGGGGTGTTCTGAAGAGGCACATGGATGGGGGTTGGGGGCATCGGTGAGTGTCTGAAGAGGCACAGGGACAGGGCTTGGGGGGGTTGGGGGGCATGGGTGAGCAAGAAACCTCAGAAAACCCAACACTGCCACTTCATCCTGGACCTGGGCTGCCAGGATATGAAAAACATCTTTCTGGTGTTCAAGCCATCCGGTTTTTGCTACTTTGCTGTGGCAGCCCTCGCCGACTAACTCAGACATGAACAGGTAGATAGTACATACACTAACAGATGTCCCCCACCCCACCTCACCCCACCTTGAGACCACTGGGTACTTCAGAACAAAGACCTCAGCCTATACAATTCACAGTTCAGAAACTTCCCTAAACTAGGTATTTAAAAATTATTTCAGATGATTATCACAGTTCAAAGGGTGCTTTAAAAAAGAATCCTAGCACTTCATAAATAAAACTTCACACTTTTTAAATCCCAGGCTTCCGATTCTTCCAATGCTCAGGTCACCGACACGGCTTCTCTGGCCTGCTTGTTTTCTGTGCAGGAGAGAAGGGCAGCTACCATTCAGAAGTGGCCAGTTCAGAAGCTGACAGGAACTCGGATCGTGAGCTCAGAACCACACCCAAAACACTTCTTATGACGCCGGAGGGCAGAGGGTCAAAGGCAGGTACAGTGTAGCCTTGGTACTGGTCACAGACCCCGGCACACTGTCTTGTCTTCTCTCCAAAAGACAGTGCAATTATCAACAGTTTGCTGTTGGATTCTGGGAAAACAAAGGGCCTTGACTGAGTGAGGTCCCTCCACCCACGGCCTCCTCTACGCTAAAGACATCACCAGCAGAAGATGGATTTTCCACTAAATATTTTTGGAATGACAAGTTTGGTTCTTTGCCAAAGATGGCAAACTGAAACCCTCTAATGCCTGTGTCCCCAGAGCTGCCTTTAAATAGCAACATTTGGACTCCTGTTCCTTGGGCAGGAGTCACACAGGGACGGGAGGGCAGAGGTGGAAAGGCAACCTCTGTTCTTTCTGTCCTCTTGCAAGATCAAGTTGTTCCTGAAAGACAGGTTTTGGGGGGCGCTGGGCTATCTTATGACTCCAGCTTGTTGGATATGAGGCGTCAGGACAAAGCATTCGAGCCCCATGGTCTTTGTGACATCAGTGACACTCCTGGACACTGAGGGCAGCTTAGGACTTTTTCTGCAGTCTTCGAAACTCTCAAAATAAATGCCTGGGGCAAAGTTGGGAGAAAATGGGGTAAGAGAGGGCTCTGTGATCACTCTTAGGAAATACCCCAGGGTGATGACCTCCCGTCCTGTGGGAAACAAGAACGGGTAGAGGAGGAAAGGGGGAAGCCTGAGTCATGTTTCTTGACATGTGACAGACAGGTCCTGAAATAGAAAGCCATAGGTTTCCAGTCTCAGGGGTATCACCTTCAAATATGTCAACGTTCTTAGGGTGGATCAGTTTTCCCAACCGCTGAGGCCCTGCTGTGAGGTGAGGTCCTAAGCAAAACACAAGGCCTGACTGGGAGTCTTTGAGGAGGCAGGAGCCTTGAGGAGTTCAAAGGCAAGGCCGGCCAGTGGCCTGCACCTTCAAGAGCCACAGGGGTGAAAGGTTACTAAAGCAGGAGCCACTGACCAATAAAATGATGTTTGCCCAACTCTCTCAACAAAGAGACTAGGGACCGCATTCTCACTGCTAAGATCGGAGTCATCCTGCCTCCAAATCCCACTGTTATCCCGGCCAGATAAGGAGCTTCTTCAGGGCCCAGCAGCTGGCCAGCCTTCTCTCCTGGCTGGCTTCATGAAAGAGCTGAAAGGTGCATTGGAAACCTTTAATCAAGGTCTGTCATCAAAAATAAACAAATAAGACTACAACTTGGGCCAACCAGCTATAAAGGAATCTGCCTGGGGTGAGATTTCCCGTGTTTGCTATGCTAAAACCAGGAGACAGAGAGCATGTGTTTGTTTGACTAGAGAAGGTAAATATAAAACAAGCGTTATTCCAACCAGGCCCTCTTAAAAGGCCTGCTCCTGTTAATTAAAATAGCGCGCGTGCACGCGTGTGTGCGCGCGCGCACACACACACACACACACACACACACAAGCACACACACCATGTGAACTGACTGAAGAGACAACCAAAAGCTCACTCCCACCCAAAGCACTACACTGGCATGGGGCCCTCTCCTGGGCTCTTTAGTGAGCATCTGCAGACAGTGGTAGGGAGGTGCTCTTAGAGAGGCTCTTTCTATGGTATGGATGTGAACTCAGCAGTCAAATGCTCTTACTGCCCTTTCTACTGTAACACACATTCCAAGGGGGAAAAAAGAGGAGAGGCACTGGTCTACTTGAGTAGAGCCCCAGTCCTCTATGAACTGCTGGCTGCTGGAAAGCCAACCCCTGCTCCCTTTCTGATGACCTCTGGGGATCCCAAAGGAAAAGCCTTCTGTCCTCACGCCACAAAGGAAAATGCCCTCTATCCTTGCACCAGAGCAGGACTCTGAGTAGTGTCATGTTAACGGCTCTCTTTTTGCCCCTACCATTTGTCACCAGAGTGAGCTATGAGCTAAAGTGACTGTAGGCCATTACACAAAGGCCTCAAGAAAACTAACTGCCTGTGGTACATTATAGAGAGTTCTCTCACGAGTTCCATGTGCCTAAACTATGACTCAGAAAGCTCTTCACAGTGGGGATTCTGAGCCCTCCTGCACCTTATCCTTAAAATCACTTCAGCAGCTGAGTGTTTAAGAAACCTGAGGCCTTCTTCTTTGAAATTTCTTAGGACTTCAAAGATGATACTTGTGGCCATGTCAAAGCCAGGCTGCCCAGAGCTTGCCAGAGAAGCAGATCTGGGGAAATATTGTCTGACTGGTTAGTCTCAGCTAAAGAGAGAGGAAGAATTTGCAATCTGACCTGTAGTCTACACGTTGCACCACAGTCTTCTACCTCTCACCAGCTCTGGGGTTTACTGTCCCTTTCTCAGAATGCCACACAGCCACACCTAACCCTCACCTGCAGCTCAAAGCCACAAGCAAAGCTCAAGGATCTTTCTAAAGTAATACCCGTGCAAGCAGCTCAAGGCCTGATCCAATTAGGCTAAAATTCGAATTCACCTCAACATAAATGTGAATTTCAAATACTTAAAAAGAAAATACTGTTTCTTCTAGTAAAAGCACCAGGGCCTGAAGGGTGTCCAGCAAACCATGTAGTCACGTGTCCTTTCGTATTGTCCTTGCTGCCATGGACAGTAAGCCCAGTTAGTTTGTGGTGCTGGGGAACTGAACCCAGGGCCCAGCGCATGCTAGGTGAGCACTCTCCACTAAGCAGCGTGCCAACCGTAAGTCATGTTTAAATGTGACAAACAAGCCCTTAAGTGTCCATAAGGAAGAACACTATGCTGCCAGTAATGGTGTAAGAGAGGCACATTGTCACTGCTCCTGGAGTCATTCAGTATTAGCAGACTTTATGTGACAATAATGAAATAAATGCATGTAATTATTGCCTTATGCTCCAAAGACCCACAACCCAGCATAAGATGAATCGCACTATTATAAAATTATAAATCACATCAGCCCCAAATAATTATACAACTTCAAATTCTCTAAGCTCCTGCAACGCTGAGAGAGACAATTCCTATCCATATGCAAAGCTTAGTCTCAGCATTTGTAACTCCAGACAGAAATCCTTTACTTCAATTGGTGTCAAAGACAGTAGCATATTAAACATACGCCATGTTGTATAAATAAACAAAACAGCTTACTTTATGAATCAGTTTAACTCTTACTGAAGAGTTGAAAACATATTATATAACGAATTCACAAAGCCTACAATGACATTTCCTATAAGGAATTCTCAGGAACTTAATAAACAGTCTCACCCTACGGGATACCATCTCAAAGACTAAGACAATTCTTATGCAGGCTACAAATCAATGTTTAATACCTTTTATTAGAAAGGCTATTTCCTGAAGCCGGGCTTCATGTTGGAGACCCATTATGAAGGATTAACCTGTGGTTAGCTTTAGACAAGTTTTTCTGCTGATGCCCAAGAAGGAAACGGTGGCACATGGTCCTCCCTGAACCCCTAAAGAGGCCCAACCACTTATTTACAACTTCACACTTGCATCACTCAGTTTGGTCAGAATTACAGTTTAAGCGGGGCTGGAAAGGATGCACACTGCTTCATAGCACTTAATGCACTTGCAAAGGACCTGAGTCTGTTCCTAGCACCAACATGGTGGCTCACAATCATCTGTAACTCTGTTCCTAGGGAATCCAATACCTTCTCTGGTCATCAAAGGCACCAGGCAGTTATGTTATGCAAACAGACATGCAGGCAAATTATCCATACACATAAAATAAAATGATGACTCTAGAAATGTTAAAAGCATGGTATAAGATATTATATCCACTTCATTATTTTAAATCACAGACTATGGATTTGTCAGATGGAAACAGTGAGAAGGTAATTCAACCATTTCGGAGTCTGGGATACTCTGATTTAGTTGTCCTTTAGTTTTTGCCTATCACAACACTCCCTTTAGAAGGTGTATGAATAGTAACAGGACCAGTGTCTTCATTGTTTGCTCAACTCCACATGACAGCTGCATGTGTCAGCCTGGCTGCCACACCACAAACACCCTTCTGCTTTTTGTCTCAACCTCAAGCTAAATGGTATGAACATGCTTGCAAAACTGTTCATGTTCAAAACTACTAGAAAAAAGAAAAATAATGTCTATGACAAAACGGGGTACAGAGCATGTATATGTATATGTATATGTATATGTGTATATGTATGTGTATTGTATGTGTATGTGTATATATGTCCACTAACTTGACTTATCATCACCATGTCCCTCCTAAAGCCCTCAGCAGAGCAGGGGACAAAGGATACCCTCTCACTCACACACACATATGCACACACACCCATGGCAAGGATGGGAAACTAGGGGAGGAGGCTCAAAATGCCTGGAAAAGCATTCTGGGCGGGAGATGCCAAAGATTTTGAAGCCCCCATCAAGCCACTGGCCTCAGTCCAGGTAATGGCTTTTCCTTCCCTTCAGTTACCACAAGAGTTTTCCAGCAAAGGAAGAAAGGGAAAGTGGAAAGGTGAGGAAGGGCAGCTTCCAGTCTCTTCTCTGTGCAAGGGAGGGCAGAGGCTCAGGCGCTGATGGGCCTGGGGCCTCCACAAAGCTGAGGATGGCTGAGGAGGGGTCTAAAGGGCAGGGAAGCAGACTCAGCAACGTTCCTTTAACTTCAATAACAGCAAAGCTGCGGACACACAGACTGCAGGCTGGAGCTAGCCAGACATTGCTTTTAGGAAAAGAAACAGCTGCCAATCTGACCCGTGGGCTTGCCTACCTCCTGCTAGGAAGGCAAGTTGCCAGGAAAACAGCATTTGTCAGCACGGGGTTAAAGATGGAAGCTCCTAGAAGGCCCTTTCTATCCCAGCTTCATCCTGAATACCTCCCTACCAACAGCCAGCAGTGAGGTCAGATCCACAGGGTTAATGACTTGGCTAGCCTCGTCTCCCCCAGATCGCCACTGCACTGCCCACTCTCTTCTGCCTGGCAGTTTTCTTCAGTTTTAATATCAAACATTTCACACGCCCGCTTGAGCTCCGGGACTCAGCAGAAAGGTCCATATAGCTGTCAGCAAACTGATAAGAATTTCCAAATGACTCCACTGGGCCTCTTTAGAGAGGAGAGGCAAAGCAGCCCATAAAGCGAGAGGGCAGGGGCCACGGAGAGCAGCCCTTCACACGGCTTCAGCATGGCACTAAAATGAGCCGCAGATTTATGGGAGTGTTTTAGCCCCTGGCCTGAAGCCTCTGGGGGCTGAGGCTCGTCTCCACTCTCTAGTGGGACTTCAAATAGGAGGCAGAACTGGCCTGGCAAGGAAGGGGTCGGGAAAGGTGGCTGAGAGAACAGAGAGAAAGGGGAAAGCAGAGAGTAGAGAAAAACCCTGCCCTAGAGCACACTTTCTCCAGCGGGGTGTGTGTGACTACTGTTTCTGAAGATGTGGCCTCACAGCGACACCATGAAGGCCTTCACAGCTGTCCACTGCCTAGATGTGAACCTGGATTTTAATTTTCTCTGACTGTTTACTTTGTTTTTAATGTTTAGCACTCCCACCAAAAAATGAATAAAAATCATCACTTGGCAGAGAAGAGATCAGAAGATGAAGGGAAAATTCAGTAAAAAAAAATCATTTCACTGGCAAGGGGGAAAGTTGTAACAGAGAATTAAAACCAAAAGGCCGACCAGGGGCTCAGTGTTTATCTCCCTGTGAGCCCTGTTGATCCTGAGGGAAGAACAGAGGTGCCTACCTCCATGCCAAGACTTAGGAGTACACCCAAGCCCACAGGCCTCCATTCTGTTTCGAGTTTCCAAGCCCAAGAGCAAATGTGTAACAACACTTCCGCACTAACTCACTGTGGTTCCCGAGGGCAGGCCCTGCTCCTTACCCTGCTCCTTACCCTGCTCCTTACCATGCTCCTTACCAGGAGGGAGGCACTTCCCCAAATTCAGATGCAGGCCCCAGGGAGTTCCCGAATGACCGCCAGCACAGCACAGAGCTGGGGCCAGAGCCCACATGCTTTAAATCCATGATCTCATTCGGTGGATGAGACCTCTAGGCAGTCTTACCCAGCCTGGTTTAGACTGGAAAACTGAAGCCTGGGAAGTTAAGGAACTGGCCCATGACAGAGCTCATCAACACATGACAGGCTTGAGCATCTAAATTCAGGTCTCTCCCACTCACAAACCATGAGCTTCCCACTAGTACATTTTAAAAACTTTTTTGATTAGAACTCATAGTTAAAGCATACAAATATGCTTTCTATGGGAAGTTAAGACAGATTATTTTTAAAACTTTTGTCCTAAGTATTGAGCACAGGGCCTTGTATATATGCTCAGCAAGTGCTCT
The DNA here is from genome assembly GCF_900095145.1 of Mus pahari. Classification (NCBI taxonomy): domain Eukaryota; kingdom Metazoa; phylum Chordata; class Mammalia; order Rodentia; family Muridae; genus Mus; species Mus pahari. The sequence continues at coordinate 78,925,025 of NC_034592.1, forward strand.
ACCACTGAGCTATACCCCTGCCAAAAACTCAAGACAGAAGCCAATGTTTCAGGAAATAATTACCTTCACCATATAACACTCTGATAGTTTCCTTAAAAAAGAAAAAAAAAGAAAAAGAAAAAGATGCCACTTGTGACCCACTGAATTCAACTCAGCTCACTGCAGGCTGGAAAACACTGCTGTATATCACAAAAGCAAAACTCAAAATACCCGACTAGACAGACGCCTTGAGACCTGGGTTCCTGTACTCTGGCTATCAGACATGTCCTCAAGGTTATTGGGGCCCCAGGCCTTACCAGTCAGTCATTTGTAAAGTCTAAGGAATGCCTGGATAATTTCTAAGATTTGATTTTTACAAACTTTCAACTACCCAGCCTCCTTTCCCCCAGAAGCCATTCCTCGCCAAGCGTCTACCCCTTCCTCCTTAATCACCATGAAGCCCTCTGCTGCTGGTACTGAGTCCTCCCTGGCAGGCAGGATGCTTCATCGGTCTCCCACTTACCAACCAGATTCCAGCAGGAGACAAGGGCGTCACAGCCCATCCCCTCTTCTCTAGCACAGCACCCCATGTCAAAGCCTCCTTTCACCCCACCTGCTCTCCTCTGGAAGACTCCTGATGGCCTTCAGGACAACTGGGTCCGTAACACTCCTGACCTAGGATTTCTCGTTGTTGTTGACATTTATGCCAGTAACTTGAGGTTCCTGTGAAAAAACAGGCTACATTCCTACATGCCAACACATGCTAGGAACAAAGCCTGTGCTGAGGATATGTTCCTGAGGTGAGAGCTAAGTCAGTAAAGTGACTGCTGTACAAACATAAGAACCTGAGACTGGATCTCCAGCATCCATATTAGACGTAATGCATGGTGGTACAGATCTGTAACCAGTGCTGGGGTCAGGGGAGAGAGGGGCAAAGTCAAGAGGATCTCTGGGACTTGCTGTCCAGTCAGCGGAGCTAATTAATGGGCACCAAGTTCAGTGAAAAACCTCGTTTTAGAAATGTAAAAGGGGTAGTGATATATGAGATGTCAACTTCTGGCCTGCACACACATGTGCAGACATGTGTTCATACAAAGACAAAACATACAGTACATATACCCACGTGTGTGTGTGTGTGTGTGTGTGTGTGTGTGTGTGTGTGTGTGTGTGTGTGTAAATTCACTGGATTTATACACAAGTAAATTTCTGTAGAAAGTCAAGCACTGAACAGACGCTGGTATCACAGTAGCTGGCCAAGCTGTGCCACTACCCAGTTATGCTTGCACACGGACAAAATATACCAAGGCTGCCAGAGAACACGGCTTTATGGTGTCTCCATCTGGACCTTGAGGATTTAAATCTCAGAAGCTATACCAAACAACTGCAAATCAGTCCAAATCTTAAAGACAGGAAAATTTATTTACAGGCCCCAGTGAACTATAAATCTGAGACAGTTCTATTAAAATGCTTTTCTTGGCTTCCCATCAGATACTTGGTAAAAGTCTTTTTCCAACAAGGTTCCTAATACCAAAGTTTCAAAAAAAAAAGTTTTAACATACACACAGAGCAATGTTCTCCCTTAAGATGCCGATTAAAGCAGTTCTTATTTACCCTGCTTTAAACAACTGCATGGACTGGTCTCTCACAGTGTGGGGTTATATACACGGAAAAACTTAAACACAGAATACACAGTACTACTGAAAAAACATGCATTGAAAGTCTCCCCCAGTGGTAACCCTCAGCAAGGCTCTCCTATTGGCCACAGGGCCTCTGGGTATCAGAACTCACTTCTCCTTTCAAAGGAAGAATTCCAGCCCAGAATGTGTTCCCTCTAGGGGAAGTGACACAGTAGCATTTTTCTTCTCTGGTCGTGCTGGGGTCTAAAATCAGGACCTTGTGTATTCGAGGCCAGTGTCCTACCACTGAACTGCTCTGCCATCCCCATACTTTCTAAGAGCAAGCTGGAAAGCCAAGTTGAAGAAGACAACAGAGTAGCCTGTCAGAATTGAAGTGAAATTGTTTCATGTGTGTGTATGTGTTAGCGTGTGTGCTTCCAAGAATACAATATACTAATTTATTACATGTATATGTGTATGTGAGAATGCTAGTGTGAGTGTAATTCTAAGAGTATAATCCTCTATTTACTACATGTGTATTGTGTATCCTCAAGAGTATAATCTACTAATTTATTACATGTGTACATGTGTGTGTGTGTGTAGTTCCAAGAGTATAATCTAATTTATTTCTTATATGTATATTTGTATGATAGTGTGTATAAAGTATAATCTACCAATTTATTTATCATATGTTGAGTATATGTGAAGTTCCAAGGTTATAATTCACTTGTTTACTGAGTGTGTGTATGTGTGAGTGTACAGGTGTGTAACACTGATATCATTTGGAGGTCCGAGGACAACATGTAGGAACTGGTGCCTTCCTCCACCACATGGATGCTAGGGATTGCACTAAGATTGTCAGGTTTGCGCACAAGCTCCTTTGCCTCTGTGCCATCTCAGACCCTCACTTGTGTAAATAAAAAATTCTCCATTTCACAGCTGGGGAGAGGGGTAAGAATTACATGAATTACAGCACTGACCCCAGAAATTAGCAGCGACACCCTTTCTTCCTAATGTATTTCTAGGACTGTCCAGCTTGAACTATCTCAAGCAACCTCTTTGGGGAGGAGGCTAGGTGAAGTGATGGGAAGTCAGCCTGAGTGGCTGGGAATGTGAGCTGACTTCATCCAGCCAAATGGCCCTGGGGTCTGAGCATATTTGTGGCAGAACAGTGTATGTCCTGCCTGCCTTAGTTGTGTGGTCCTTGGAAGATCACTGCATGTAAAAAGCTGACTCTTCCAACAGTCTATCTCCCTCCTGTGGAAAGAATCTGCTTTGTAAACTGGATATGCTGAGGTGGGGGTAATGGGCAGACTGCCAGACAACCTTAGGGACAAGACAGGCCAGCAGCACAAGGGATCCCTGGATAACACAGAGTCTGGGTGGCCGAGGTGTCTAGACACATGAGGGAATTGCAGAACACTTTCAAAACTGAAAGCTTAAGAGGCTGGAACAGTGGCCCAGGCCCAGCAGCCAATTCCCTGCACCCACAAGGTGGCTCACAACTGTCTGTAGCTCCATTTCTCGGGGACCTGGCATCCTCCTCTAATCTCCATGGGCCAGGCACTGGGGTGGCACACTGACAAAATACGCGAGCAAACACTCCCATGCACAAAATAAAAATAAGTAAATCTAAACAAACAAACAAAAAAGAAATACAGACCAAACAGAAAATACTGTTACGACAAAAATGAACCAATATATTTTTTAATTATATATGTTTACCAGATTAAACTTTAATTTAAGGATTGAGGCTCCCACTAATAACAGCTTTGGAGGAATGGTATATTCGTTGATACTAAGACTGGGAATGCAGGCCATGAAAAACAAAACAAAGGCACTGTGTCCTGAAGAACTGTACCATCTGCAGGGAAGGAAGCCTACAGCACTTCTGGCTCTGGCTGCTCTGCTGAGAGTTCTGACCCATCTCAGACTCAGTGAATTCGTGTGACACTGCCCTCCCTTCAAGGTTGTGGCATCAATATAGCTGTGACTATGGAAACCAAATCCTGGAATTCAGTGCACGGAGATTCTGTATAATAAGGCAGACTAGAGCACCCTCAAGTTGCTCACCCACACATGAAACACGTGGGCACAGGCACAGACGGGCACAGCTCTCCTGCCTTGTGGTCTCTCCGGCCCTGTCTGGGTGCTACACCCCTGGGCTCATTTGCTAAGCAGTGGCCTGTCCTTACCCTACTCAGATGCCACCATCCTCAAAGGCTCCTCTGCAGCACACAGATGTGGCAGATCTACTAGGCAACCACAAACTACAGTGAGATGCAACAGAGCAGAAACTCGTTCTCCTGAGTGCTGGTGACTAGAAGGAAGACAAGATGGTCAAGTCCTTGCCACCTCAAAGGCCTCTGGTCAGCTGAGTACAAAGAAGAGTTCAAAGGCAAGGCAGGCTCCTGACTTCCACCTCCTAGTGTCGCTAGGGTTAGAGGTCACTGCTTGTGGAGCCACTGACCAATAAAACGGTGTTGGGAACTCTGCTCAACAGATAAATCAGGGGTCCACTTACACCTTTCCCCCTTCACATAAACATTTCTAACCAGCCAGTGCAGCGCCTCCCCAGCCTTTGGAGACAGGCGACTGCATGCTTTTTCTTGTGATTCAAGGGAGGCTGGGATATGAATGTGCCATTTGATAATAGAGAGACATTTAGCTGCAAATTTCCCCCTGCCTTTAACAAAGCAAAGCTCATCTTTAAGACCTCCCAGACAACCTTCCCTGGCAACTACTCCCGAGTGCCATCCGTTCATCTGAGCTTAGTGCATTCTAAAACTTGGACACCATCTTCCCAACCAGCTCTGCGGGTAAACTGCACCCCAAGATGACTTTTGCCCTTGTAATCAGAGTCACAAAGCCTTGCTATGGCCCATAATCTCTCCCTGAAAAAAACAATTAGGGCTTCAATAAATCAGTTAACTAGTTAATTAGCACAGGGCACAATAAAGCCCGAGTGAGACCGCAGCTCCCATCCACTAACTGAAGAGACTGCTTTCGCCACCTCTCCTGAAGCCGTGCAGGTCACAGCGAGACCTAGTCCCAGTGCTGTGCTGTTCACACTGCTCTCAGGGACTTTTCAGAATTATCTACTGAGGGGCTCTCTGTTATGGTCTTCTTCATAACTATTGGCTTCTTCACAGCTTTGGCTCAGTTAAGGCTGGAGCTCTGTCCGTAGGTGTAGTCGCTCTATAACCTCTCCTTTATGCCAACAGTAACAGTTATGATGATAATGACTGTACAATACTCAGATCATAGCCTTTCTTTTATATTTAGTCAGTTTTAATCCACCTCCCCCTCAGTGAGTGCGTGAACGCGTGCATGCATGTGCACGTGTGTCATGGGTGCTGTCCCATGCTGGTAGCACAAATGTCTGCATTGTCATTTGAACAAAATGGTCTCCAGAGAACAGCAGTGAGGACTGTGTCCCTTGAGAAGCAAGCAGTTCCTGGCATTGGGGATTTCTCACAGACTTAAATCCATGGCAGGAAAATTAGTCACTTAAAAGTAGATGGAGACCCCTGCTGGCAACAACTGTTCCTGCATCTTGTTAAGCTCTTGCTCTAATTCTCTCAGGATGTCAGGCCCTGGTGTCAGTTCATGCTGACCTCTCACCTGGCAGGGAGGTAGGAGACCCAGTGATTGTTTTCTCCAAAAAGCAGATGCCTAGATTACAAAGTGACCTGAAGCTGAGCTCCTGGGGAGGATCCCCTGAGGTGTAGGATCAGCTTTAACACTCCAGCCAAGGTGACGCTCAACTGACAGGTGTAAACAGAAGGCGAAGGCAGCACGTACAGTTACAGAGCAGTGTACACCTTGGTGAGTCTCCCAAAGACCCAAATGTAAAGGCCTGGTCCTCAGATGGTGGCAGTGGAGAGCACTGTGGCCTTTAAGGGGTGAAGTGCGAGGGGTATTCAGAGTGGGCATGCCCTGGAAGGATGCTGTGGGGCTCAACACCCCTCCCCCCATCTTGCTCTCTCATGACCACTTACCCCATCACATGTCCCTACCATTAACATAGGAAGCCAAACCAGTGCGCTGACAGACATTAGCCATGAGCCTCCAAACCTTCTTTCTAAGCTCCAGGACATCTTTACCGTGACATGACACTAATACTCGCCAAACTGAGAGGTGACATATTACCAGTGGAACTAGTGGATCTCAACTAAAGCTGACGGTTCTCACGCAAGGAGAACTTAGGACAATGACAAGAGATGCTGGAAGCTTTACCATTTGCAGGAGGAGCAGGTGCTACTTGTGTAGTCAGAGCTCAGTTTTGTCAGCCTTTATATGGAACTGGGAAATTAATTCAAGCTTGTTTACCTGGGACCAGTCCAGTTCAGAAATGGGGGTGGGGGAGGAGACAAAAGAGGCCACTTGGGAAACACAAACCCTGAGGAAAAGCAGGCAGGCTGATGGTTACCCTAGAGCACCTTGGACAGCTGGGGAGCAGTCCCAGCTAAATGAACACTGGGAAGCCGGGGATGGGTGAGAGGGCAGGCAGAGGAACCCCAGAGCTGGTGAGAGGGGAGGGGCCCACCAGCAGAGGTCAGGGCCCTTGTGACCTGAGGTATTCAGAGATGACCTCTTAAATACCAGGGCTGGCTGGGAGGGTACTGCTCCTGCCAGAGACAAGCCTTCCACGGAGTTAAATGGCTGTCTAGAACATGCGGGTGACTCAGCTAAACCTTCATCCCATATATGATAAAAGGAAAGCCAGGCCATTCGGTGCCTGGGATGGTCACACAGTTAGTACGATGGAGCCATGGCTCAGTGCAGTGCTCAAACTCAATAACCAAGGAGCAGCATGCTTTCCGTGCCCTCCCCCTTCCTTCATGTTGTCTCAGCTGTCCCAGTGACGCCATGCCCACCAGTGACAACCGACTAGAAGCCAGGCTTGTCCCGGCCAGGCAGCTCCCACTCTGATCCCGTCACCACACTGTGGGCTGTCGGGGCACTCTGTTCCAAATCGTAAGTGATCTGTCTCAGCGTGGGGCTGGCAGGGCAGAGGGAGACGAGACAGAACTGCTCACCTTCTCCCCAGGCCTAGCTTCTTCCTAGCATTCCCACAGAGGAATCTCACATGAGGTGCAATTTTATTTAGTGGGTGATTCTATAATTCATCTAGTAAATGAAGATACCATCAGCTAGGGTGTGGAGGCAAATGCCTTCCACCCCAGCACACAGGAGGCAGAAGGGGGTGGATCTCTATGAGTCCAAGGCCAGTCTGTTATAGAGTAAGATTCTATCCAAAAATTAAAAAGAAATAATTATTAAAAGAGACAAAAAGAACCAAACACCCAGGTTCTTCAGGGGCAGATTTCCCCCAGTGCTATAGGTTTATGGTGGAGATCTGACAGATTCTCAGATTCACAAAACTCTGATGACATCAACTGGGTGTAATAACAGGAAGCCCAGAACCTCCCAGCAAGCACAAGTGGGCTATGAAAAGCTACCAGCATCGGAACCTGCAATCTGTTCTCCACTGGGATGGCACAAAGCCCTTCAGAAGGGCTCTCCAGGGCCCACAGAAAGCAGTGCCTGATCTAAGGGTGCAGGCTGGTATTCTACTCAGGAGATCCAGGCCAACCACTGTGTGAGAAGATGCTTAGGGGCACTATCACTTGAGGCCAGTGTTAAAGGCCTGACCCCTGACTGGCAGTATGTGGGCAGGGATAAAGCTTTTAGGAAGGGGGGGGGGTGTTGCTCAGGTCACAGGGTTGTACCCTTGAAGGACATCGTAGGGCTCTAGCTCTTTCTCTCCTCTCTTCACACTGTACGAGAAGTGAAATGCTCTGCTCAGCTCTATACTCCAGTGACCTGATGTCCCTCTACCCAGCAACAAGTCCACCCAGCCATAGGCCAGAATCTGCTGAACTATAAGCCCAATTAACCCTTTCCTCTTTGTAATATAATTATCTCCAGCATTTGTCAAAGTGAATGAAAAATTACTAATACAATACCAAAGTACAAAAGGTGGGACCAGGCACAGCCATGTTCCTTCTCCTAAATCCCTGGATGCTGTAAAGCAGAGGGAAGTGGGTACCCAAGAGGGCTGAGCAGAGCAAATTTGGTCAAACAGCTGGGCAGGCTGAGGATACACTTAGGAAGCAGGTAGCCCTCCATCCCCTCATGCCACAGCTGGGGGACTGCCTGACTTCATCCAGATAGCCTGCTCTCTGGCCACTTGGCCAAGGGTGAGGAGCTAGGCTGAAAGCATGGGCTGCATGCAGAGAGCCTCCTCTGTGTGCGTGTGCATGTGTGTGTGTCTATGTCTGTGTATGTGTCTCTATGTATGTGTGTCTGTGTGTGTGTGTCTGTGTATGTTGTGTCTCTGTGTGTGTCTGTGTCTCTCTCTGTGTGTGTATGTGTTATATGTGTAGAGGCTAGAGGTCTACATCAGGTCTTTCCTTGATCCCTCCCTACCTTTATATAGTTCTTTATTTCTTCATTTGAGACAAGGTCTCTCTTACCTTAAGCCTGTCACTAGAATGAGTTTCAGGGATCTGTCTGTGTCTACCTCACCAGCACTAGAGTTATGGGTATGTGTCTCCAAGCCTGGCTTATTACATGAGTCCTAAGAATACAAACTCAGCTCCTCATGCTTGCAGTGACAAGCATTTTAAGCCATCCCTCGGTCTCATGCAGATAATTCTAATACAGATTAAAACATTAGAAATCCATACAAAGACAAAGACACAGAAAGACAATCACACCACTGAGTCCAGGGCCACCGTTTAAATGTAACTTGCTTGACACTGAAGCCTGATCAGGCTCCTTTAGGAGAGAGAGCAATGAGATGGAATGTGACCCATGAATAGGATGGTGGCACTATCCAGGCAGCCAGAGACCTGCCCAGGGGAGGGTCAAAGGGTAAAGAGAGGTCTGCAGAGGGAGGCAGGAAAACTGTGAACCAGTAATGAGACCATTTGTCACAAACACTGTCTTCCTTAGGACACAGCCAAACAAACGTGCTGCCTTGCTTCCCTGGCTGTCTTACTCAGTCACCTCCTATCACCTGGCACCCTGAAATCACAGCAGGGTCCACAGCACAGCCTAAACCCATCATTAATCTAAACTAGTGGTTCTCAACCTAAGTAATGCTGTGACCCCTTAATACAGTTAGTTCCTCATGTTGTGGTGATCACCAACCATAAAATTATTTTGTTGCTACTTCATAACTATAATTTTGCTACTGTTATGAATAGTAATGTAAATATCTGATATCTGATTCCAAAGGGGCTGTACCCCACAGGTTGAGAACCACTCACTGATCTGAACCTTACTTGAAGCAACTGGCCTAATTGTCCCTCCCTAATAGCTGATATGATGCACTTGGCTGAAGACCCTCTGTGTCCAAGCCACTGCTCTGGCAGCCCACTGCCCCTCCCCAGCCAGGTTTCTCAGCTTGGCCTCTTACCTGTCTCTGCATCTCTTCAATCTGCCTTTGTGGGATGTTCTGCAGGATGCTGTACACATCTGACATCTTTTCCTCTGGAACGACCACAGATGCCCTGGAGACAACAGCACTATTACATGTGCACAGCCCTTTTCAGAAAACAATACTTATGCTGTCCTATTTCCATCTCACAGCAGAAAGCCCAAAGCTCCTACAGCCATGCATCTTTCTCTGTCTACTCTGTCCTCCTTGGCATCACTGTCACCAACCATGACAACTTCTGTCCTGCCACAGGGCTTTTGCATGTGAAATGATGCCTCCCGGTCCACCCTTCCTTACCCTTCTTAGTGCTTACTGAATTAACAACTACCTCCCCCATTTAGCTTCCACACAAATCCATCCACTGATTTAGCATTTACTTACGACAGACCTACTATGCACTGGGAACTGACAATTCAACAGAGAATGTCAGAAGAAAATGAGGGTGAGCAGGGCATGAGAAGGCCTGTGGGAAGAGAGCTTCAGGCACCGGGCTAAGGAGTGAAAGGCCAAGGAAGCATCGTGTTGGGCATGGTCCAGGAACAGCTTGCTAGGAAGCCCCTGTGGCTGCCACAGAGTAAACAGGATGGAGAAGAACGTGAGCCAAGCAGAGAGGGGGAGGGCGGGTTGTAGTGAGACACACACGGGACCTTGGAGATCACGGAGGACTCAGTGCTGAGACAGGAAACTATTAGGAGGTGGAGGCAAAGTCCTGAGAACCCGATTAAGCGCCACAGGCCATGCTGTCTATGGGGTCAGTAAGTGACAGGAAGTAGGCGCAGGAGCAGGAAGAAGGACTGAGCCCCTGCAGAGGTGGCAGAGCTGCACAGAAGAGAAGCTACAGAGAGGCGGGGCCTTCCTTTGCCCCTGCCACACAGGAGTCACTCACAGACTTGGAATAAGGACAGAGCAAGGGAGACTGGCATGGACCTCCAGAGGCGCAGGGTGCTGAGCAGCCAAACCTAGTTCACCAAGACCTAGCTCGCACTCCACCCACTAGGTTAGTCCACCCACCGCTGTACCCAGAGCACTCAGCACATGGCCTGCACACAGCCAGGACTTCATCGATAAGTGATTTTAAGTAAATAAATACATAAATGATTTTTGCAACAGAGACAGGACTGATGACCTAAAAGGATGAGTTAATCTGCCATCATTTCAAAGTCAGCCAGTAAGAGCTGGTTGTCTGACATCAGAGCCCTGACTCCAGCGTCCTCTTGCGGCTCACCCATAACTCAGCACTGAGCTGACCCTGATCTGTAGCTATCCCCTCACAGCTGCTTCATCACTGCTCTCCGAGACCCTCACCAAGCCTCACTGTGCTAGCACCACCCAGCCAGAGTCTGACCATTCACGTCACAGCAGCTGGGGACCAGTGTCTCTGCCCTCCCACCAGTAAGGAGGGAATGTCCTCGGACAAAGGCCTGACCTCACTCTTGGTGACCCTGTGGCTGACTGTGACTGGGAGAGTTTAAAAGAAATGCCCCCATAGGCTCAGATTTTGAACGCTAGGTTCAATGGTGGTGCCATTTGGGGAGCTTAAGGGGAAAGTGCAGCCTTGCTGGAGTATGCTCTGGGGGTGAGGGAGACTCCATGGCCCTGCTTCTAGCTCTGCTCTGCCTGTGCCTTTGATTAAAGATATGATCTCTCAGCATTCTGTCTTGCTACCATGCCCATCCACCACTAATGGACTCTTACCTTCTAGAACAGCAGTTCTGAACCTGTGGGTCACAGCCCTGTGGGGGTTGAACAACCCTTTCACCGGGGTTGCATATCAGATATCTTACATATCAGATATTTATATTACAATTGTATATTTTGAGAGCTTTGGTAGCAAAATTACAGTTATGAGGTAGCAACAAAAATAATTTTATGGTTGGGGTCACCACAACATAAGGAACTGTATTAAGGAAGTATTAATTGCATTAGGAAGATTGAGAACTATAAGCCAAAAATAAACCCTTTCTTCCATAAGTTGCTTTAGGTCAGGGTATCTTATCACTGGAACAGAAAACTAATTAATACAGTAGTGGCAAACAGCAGGTGCTCAATAAATGCTTTCCTGTGTGGATAAATGCTGGCAGCAGCTCCTCACACCCCTAAGATTAAAGGACTTTGTGCTTCTTCTTCAAGAAGTCAGGCTCCTGATCCTTTCCTGGGCTCAGACAGCCCTCTACACTGCATCTGCTATGGTTACATGGGTTGACCATGCCAACCCAAAACTCTAAGACCCAAAACGCTTCCCAGTCTGGTGTGTTGATTATCAGTGTAACACCACATGTGGGACATGCACACCACAAGACTCTGTTTCATGCACAAAATTATTAAAACTATCATGTGATTTACTTGGAGGCCGCCTGCATGAGCAGCCTATGGAATTTCATGTTTAGATTTGGTTCCCTCCACAATAGGCACCATTCTATGTATATAGATATTCCAAAATCCTCAACAATCTACAGTCCAAAACACTCTGGCCCCAGCATTTCAGATAAAGGATGCAGGACCAGAATCCTGCTATTTTTCACCACTAGATTCCAACCCCCTCAGAAGGAGAAACTATCCTATTATTAGACTATAAAATGCTATCATATTAACAGTAGGCTTTCTAATAAATGTAATATGAAAGATAAATTAGCCAATTAGTGCTATTTAAGTTGTTCAAATATCTTTGCTATTATACTTGGATAAACTATCATAAAGAGTTGATAGAGAAGAAAGCAATTAAATATTTGTGGCAAAGACATTAAACTTCAATAGTTGTCTACTAAAGTCTTGTGGAAATGACACATGGGATCAGAGGGCAACTCCTGTGAATACATCCAAGCAGAATTTGCATTTGTCCGTCTGTCCTGGACTCTCCAAGTTCTCGTGGAGGCTGAGTCTCCCCACTAGCAGCCAGCAGACTGGACTGCAGGTCTGAGCCTAGATACTTGGGCACTTCAATCCAGAACCCCTGGAATAAGTAAGGTCAGAAACTCTCCAGCTGTGTCCAGACTGCGCCAGCCCAGGGGTGGCAGCCCGGGGTGGCGGCTGCTTTATGGAAAGAGTCAGGGGTAAGCATCTTGGGTGTAAGCAAGTCACTCTTTGTAATCGCTCAGCACTGCACAAGTTAGCATGTAAATTAAGTGGCAAAGCAAGGATTCAGTATGATTTTGTTTACAAAAACAGCCGGCCTGTGGGTTTGGCCCACTGGACTCTGAACGGCTCTAGGCCCATGTGCTAAGTCTGACGGATGACACTGCAGTGAGGCTGGAGTAATGGCAGCTGGGGATGCTCAGCCTAGGCCTAGTCCCAGGGTGTCTCCCCTTTAGGAATATTTGCATGATCATAACTTGGGACTTCAGTCTAAATATGAAGATTTGTTTATTTCTGTACATTTGTTACACATGCAAATTCAATGTACAGGATACCAGCACCCTTTCCATGCTCACTAACTTCAGTGGCGCACGCCTTTAATCCCAGCACTCGGGAGGCAGAGGCAGGTGGATTTCTGAGTTCGAGGCCAGCCTGGTCTACAAAGTGAGTTCCAGGACAGCCAGAGCTACACAGAGAAACCCTGTCTCAAAAAAAAATCAAAAAAAAAAAAAAAATTGAAATGTAAGGATGATTTGAGGAAGGTCAGCAAGGCATGAATGGCCGCTCCCTGGAGGACAGTAGGGCTGTGCCTCAGCACATGAGCTCAGTGTTGGTGAATGAATCCTCTTGGCCAGTCAGAGGCTACAAGGAATGTTCTGAAGAACTGTGCCAAGCCATCGGACCAGGTTCAAGGCCTTTGTCACTACTGGGGACTACAATGGTCATGATGATCGAGGTGTTAAGTGCTCCAAGGAGGTTGCCACTGCCATCTGAGGGGCCATCAGCTTGGCCAAGCTTTCTATCATCCCTGTGGGGAAAGGGTATTGGGGGAACAAGACTGTTCCATGACAGGTGACAGACCACTGTGGCTCTGTGTTGATGTGCCTCATCCCAGCCCCTAGAGGCACTGGCATTGTCTCTGCTCCTGTGCCCAAGAAGCTGTTGAGTATGGTTGGCATAGATGACTGCTACACTTCAGCCAGAGGCTGCACTGCCACCACCTTTGATGCCATCTCCAAAACCTACAGCTACCTGACCCCTGACCTCTAGAAAAAGGCTGTGTTCACCAAGTCTCCTTATCAGGAATTCACTGATCATCTTGTGAAAACCCACATGAGAGTCTCCCAGAGGACCCAGGCTCCAGCTATGGCTACCACATCAGGGTTTTTATGCAAGAAAAATAAAATTAATTAAGTCTGCTAAAAAGAAGAAGAGGCCGGGCAGTGGTGGTGCACACCTTTAATCCCAGCACTTGGGAGGCAGAGGCAGGCGGATTTCTGAGTTCGAGGCCAGCCTGGTCTACAAAATTAGTTCCAGGATAGCCAGGGCTACACAGAGAAACCCTGTCTTGAAAAAAAAAAAACAAAAACAAAAACAAAAAACAAAACAAAACAAAAAGAAAAGAAAAGGGAGAGGAGGAGGAGGAAGAGGAGGAAGAAGAGGAAGAGGAAGGGAGGAGGAAGGGGAGGAGGAGGGGGAACTACTGTGCTAAGCAGTGTGTGCAGCGCTCACACAGCTGTGGTTACTCTCAAGCTCATGTGTTTCTCTTAAATAACGGGCTTCATTATGTCACTCTCATGCATGTGTCCCAGGTACTTTGATCTTATATCTACCACCCCCATGACTGTGAGTTGTTGCATAAAGCCAAACCTGGAACTGTATACCTGTGGCATTCTTGACAGTGCTCAAAAGCTTCAGGCTTTGGAATGTTTCTGACTTACAAGTTAGGCACACTTAACCTGCAGTTAATTCTCAAACCTAGGCATGCATCACACAATGGTCTGAGAGACCTTTCTTTCCAATATTGGCCAAGCCACCAGCTACGGTTCACTAGATGGTATACCTACCTCTTCCAGTCCAGAACTTCAGAGAAAGGCAGGATATAAGAGTCTGCAATGACAACTGGGACACAGCCAGCCTGTAGGACATCGCTCAGCACTGCCTGGCCCAGCCGAGCTCCTCGAAGGACCGTACAAAAAGTAGCCTCCTGCAGCAACGCAAGAGAGGCTGAGGGTTAGCGAGCAGGCCGTGGATCCTTGAGCAGTATGCCATTCCCCAAGGATTAAAGCTACGCAGTGCCGAGGCATCTGGGATCGGCCAGCAGCCCTCACACCTGTGACAAGGGAAACACTCAGCTGCCTGCAGAGCTCCCCACCTTAGCTCTTCAGTGCAACCCCAGCACCACTGGGACTAGTGTTCTGCACATGTTCAGAGCCAGCATCAGTCTTCCTGTGGTCAGATGCCGACACAAGGTCCTGCAGACTGGCTTCCACTAGCGCTGATGAACTGTGCACACACGCATGGCCTGTGGTCTCAACTCTGCCAAGCCCCAACTTCAGCCCACCCTGCAATGGGGCAGGAAGGTCCAAAATCTCTGCCTTCCTTTGAGTCACCAAGGTCCTTGCAGTGTTTGCCTCTAGAAGGAATTCATTAAGGGCACCCAGCCTTGAGAAGGCATTAAAATGGTAAGTTCTATCTAGAAACAAGAAATCCAACAAAAGTAACTCTCAAAAAAAAAAAAAATAAATAATAATAATAAAAATCTCTTCTTCAGCCAGGCGGTGGCACACACCTTTAATCCAGCACTTGAGAGGCAGAGGTGGATGGATTTCTGAGTTCGAGGCCAGCCTGGTCTACAGAGTGAGTTCCAGGACAGCCAAGGTTTGTTTCAGAACAAACAACAACAAAACCACCACCACCACGAACCTCTTCCTCACCCATTCATCTTCTTCTCAATGTGGGGAATGCTGGGAACACGGAAACTGTACAGGGAAAGCAAAGGTGCCGTGGGCACCACACCCCAGAATGAGACCCTATTTCTCTTACTCCCAGGTCCCCCACTTTCTGTCTCTTCAGGAGGAAATGAAAGGATGAAGAAAGAAAATACAACTTCATCTTTAAAGTCAGGAGAAGAAGCCAAGCAAAGTGGCTCCTATCGGTAATATCAGAATTTGAGAAGATGAGGCAGGGGGATAGTGAGTTTAAAGCCAGCTACATGGGTTACATAGCGAAGCTGGGTTTGTTTTTATTTTTTTAGATATCCTGTTGCCCCTTCCCCCCAACACAAAGTAAATGTCATTTTAAAAAAGGAAATTCTATCTTAAAACTGATTACTGAGTCATGTGAATGTTCTTCTGGGGCTGGTAAGATGGTTCAGCCAGTGAAGACTCTCCTGCCCAGCCTGATGACCTCAGTGTGACCTAGACACCCACAGGGTGGGAGGAGCACAGAACTCAGCACAGCTGTCCTATGACCTCCACATGCTGCACTGTGGCGTGTGCATGCATACATGCAACACACATGAACATCACAGTTGTCCTCTGACCTCCACACGCTGCACTGTGGCGTGTGCATGCATACATGCAACACACATGAACATCACAGCTGTCCTCTGACCTCCACACGCTGCACTGTGGCATGTGTATGCATACATGCAACACACATGAACATCACAGCTGTCCTCTGACCTCCACATGCTGCACTGTGGCATGTGCATGCATACATGCAACATACATGAACATCACAGCTGTTCTCTGACCTCCACACGCTGCACTACGGTGTATGCATGTATACACTAAACAGTTTCATAAAATTTTTTGTTTAAAAATAAATAACATTATGGAAAGGGAAAGGTTGGGGAAAAAATGATGAGAAAATCTCCCAGCACCTCTGAATTTGATACAGAAGAGCAGCAGCTGAGGGTGAGACATGCACGGTGCCTGGGCTGCCGAGACGCCGTGGCCAGATGTGGACACACGCGGATCGCTCTTCCTGTCCGGACAAAGGTTACTATAAACATCGGCTGCATCTCCACCACTACCAGCCAGAAACTCCAGAGGGAGGCAGTACTTCCTGAGAGAGTATTTTAATAACTTCAGGGTGGGCCAGCTCTCTGGAGATTTTTTTAAAAATTAGCAAATACATAAATATATAAAAATTACCTCATCTCCTTGATAGTTCTTGAACCAACGTGTCTCGATTTTAATGGCTTAAGTGAGCAAGGCTGTGACTCTCCTTTCCTGGCACCATGCCCTAGAATGTCAAATATGCTGCCTACAAACAGTCCCCAAGAGAGCCCAGGGAAAGTCAGGCATCCCCTGTGGGCTGTCGTCATCTAGAGATGCAACTGGACGCCTTACAGAAGGTCACTTCTGTACCAGCCCATCAACATGGGATGAAGGCAAGAAACATGTGTGCTTCTGGCCTATACAGCTTCTCGGAATTCTAGAGGATTTGCATGTTTGAAGTGCAGTGAGTATCCAAAAGGATATCTAATCTTTACAGAGCAAGCAGCCCCACGCAACATCAACACATCGTCCACTCAGGCTCCCCAGGGTCCACCCCTCCAGTGAGGAGTTGTGTCTTCTCCCCTGGGGTGAAGCAGCTCCTGGGACCGGAGTCAGTTTCACTCCACCACGGCAGCAGCAGGTAGCGTACCCCCCCCCCCCCTTCCCCCCCCCCCGGGGGGGGGCCTGGCAAGCTCTGAGTGGCACTCACCTGCAGCACTTGGGGGTAATCGAAGACCTGGTGCTGGTGGCAGCGCTTTCGCACGGAGAGGACGCCCTCCGAGAGATTGGTGCATTTGTCTAGGACTAACACCGACTCTTTGTGTTTGTCCTGGAGGGCTTCTAGTTCCTCTCTATACTCAGGGTGGATGGCCATCTGAGAGGACAGGAGGAAGTAGCGCCGGGGACTAGAGGGGAGAAGAAAACGTCACTTGGGATCAGTCAATTGTTCAGGTCAGACAAAGTTTAACTTCCAACAACAGGTATTTGCTGGCTGGTCTCAACATATACCATTCATTTTCAAAATTATACCATGCCATACTACTGGATATTTAAAACATTACATACTATATAAGAACAAGGTATGGGTCACTCTCATTCTGAAATATGAAATCACAAAAAATTTTATTTATGCAAAAGCTCTCTTTTTTTTTTTTTTTCTTTTTGTCGTTTTGAGACCGTGTCTCTATGTGGTCCTGACTGGCCTAGAACTTCCTCTGTAAACCAGATGGTCGCAATCTCACAGATATCTGCAGAGGCCTCCTGAGTGCTAGGATTAAAGGTGTATGCAAGCATGCTCAGCATAAACAGTTCTCAATATGTGAAAAATGCTCATGGCATGCTAAACCTACAGCACATGCTATAACACAGGTATGTATACACAGAGAGAAAACAGGCTGATTACTTGGACAGAACAATTAAAAGTTATCCTTTATTAAACCTGAGTCTGGGATCTGAGGAGACATTGAAGGCTGGCTGTATTCTCCAAATGGGGAAAGGGAGTCCCCTTGATGGGAGGCAGTGTCACACAGCATGTCACACAACAGCAGCAACAGCACACCTATGTTGTGTAGGGACTCTGCAACAAGTTTTTATTCCCAAAGCCACATGGGCCAGAGAAGAAGCTAAAAACCAGACATGGAAAACAAGCAATAACAACAAAAACTATCCTTACCACCACATAGGACCTATCTCAACATTTAGGCAGGAAGGATGCAGAATAAAGAAAGACAACAAAGGTTCAGTGCTTTGCAGGTCTCCAAAGACACAAAAATGTGAGGGTGGGACACATGTTAAATGTCGCAGATACTCAGGAGGCTGAGGTAGGAGGTGACTGATCATGGGCCTTCAAGCTCATCAACAGATTAGTCTGTGTGTAGATTTATGATCCATGAATTATATAGAGTTACTTAGTGGGTAAGGGTGCTTGCTACCAAGCCCATTGACCTAGGCTGAATCCCTGGAATCCACATGGTAGGAAGAAAGAACTCTTATTAAATATCCTCTTATTGCCACATGTGCACTGTGGCACACCACACACACACACACACACACACACACAGAGAGAGAGAGAGAGAGAGAGAGAGAGAGAGAGAGAGAGAAGCACAAAGCAGTCAGTGATCTGATGGGTTCCATTGGATGAAGCACGTGACTAGGGTGCGCCTGAAGCACCTGACCTGCCTCTGGTCCTCTCTTTCTTCCAGCTGCTCTGGCTGCTATGGCAGCTTTGCTCCACCACACATTCACAGCACCATGGAGTCCTGCTTTAGCAGAGGTCCCAAAGTGAGTAGAACACGCATCGACTAAAGCCTCTGAAGCCACACGCTGCCCCTTCCCCAAAGCAAACAAGACTGGAGCATCAGGAAGGCTGCTATCAAAGGGATGCGGGGGACCGGACGGCTTCCCTAGGTTAGACACCTACAGTTCAGAGCAGCGGACACGGGGAGGGGCTCTGAAGGCCAGGAGCTCACCACTAATGAGAAACTGCACAGGAAGCAGGTTCTGAGAAATCAGACACCCCTGGAAGCAGAGCAGTGCCACATACACCCTGCTCTAACTGGTACATGTGAGGGAAAACTCAAGAGCTGTGTGTTTTGCACACAGGCTAACAAAGCCCACACAGTCCTTCCTGTGAATGTGTCTTTCCTAACTGCAGAGAACCTTTGACACATACCCACAGCAAAGGAACACTCACCGCAACTGAGGTTACCCTCTCTGAGCACAAATCATTGGATTCAAAGTTCACATTGGTGAGGGAAAGCATTCAGAACGGAGAATCAAAATGGTTAGACACAGAGGATCGTGGGCGCCAGAAGGGAGCTGTGACTATGGAAGGCCAGGCCAGAATGGCCCTGCAGTTGTGGATGGAACTGGAGCCAAGTGTGATAGTACTCACCACACTGGTAATCCCAGCACAAAGGAGCTGAGGCAGAAGGGTGGCATGTTCAAGGCCAGCCTGAACTACATAGTAAGAACCTTCTCTCAAAATTCTGTAAACCTAGGGCTGGAGGGTAGAGGGGCTCAGGCAGTGAAGTGCCCATCACACAAGGATTGGGGCCTGGATTAATCCCCAGCATCACTAGTGGTGACGGCACAGGCTTGTGTGTGCTCCCAGAGCTGTAGATGTGAAGACGGGAGGATCTCTGCAGCTGAGCCAGCCAGCCTAGCATAATTAATTACTCCAGGTTACTCAAGAAGGAGGACACCATTCCTGAGGATGACACCCAAGGTCATCTCTGGCACACGTGCACATGTATGCATGCAAGCTCACACCCACACAAACACATACACAGGCACAGTGCTATACAGATTCAGAAATAAACAGCTGTTAATATGTGGTTCTCAAAGGAGGACAGGATTTCACTGTTGCTCTGCTTGGAAGGTGAAGGCCCACTAGAGCTCTGCTCACTGTACCCCACAACCCTGCCCAGTACAGATGTGCAGATGTGAGCAGGACTCTAAACAGGTTCCCCTGCCTGTACGCTGCCTCTCTCCAATCCATTGGGACTGTGCCCACTTTAGTTTTAACTCTGCAAAAATTTCAGGTAGATTTGTTTTTCTTCTGAGGATTAAAGTTAGCTGTGGCTCTCATGTTTCCTCTTAGCACCACTGATCTAAGTAAAAGCCAAATCGTGCTGAGAACTCAGTGTCTCCCTCAAAAACAAGGGTTGTAAAGTCCTGATTTAGTTCTTCTTAGAAGGAAAATGACAAGAATTCCAGCTAGTTCCACACGGCTGTGAGAAGCAGCTATCAATAGCATCAAGTCTCATTTTTTTCCCATTGAAAAAGCTTTAAAATAAAAACAAAACCAGCGTTGCTCTGCTGGACAGCCCCTAGGAGACGTGGGAATTCCCTGAGAAACACCTCTCACAGAGGGAGGACCCCGGCATGCTGCCGCCAGGGCCCCTCACTGCCTTCCCCAGGGAAGAGGACCATGAAGCCAGACTGTCTTCACTTTTAGTCTTTGGGGGATGAAGATGAGTGGCCTTTATAAAAGCAGCTGTAGGGTGCAGCTCTGTGGTAGCCAGCGAGGTGAGCCCCTGACTTTCTGGGGCTACCGTGAAGACGGCAGAGTCTCTCGCGGGTTACTGGACCACAGAATTTTAAAACTAATTGCAACCTCAAGTGATCTTAAATTCCATGTAGTCATACATAAAAATCAAAAAGATCAAATTACTAGAAAATGAAATGACAGTGAAAATCTCTAAAATTGATCATCTTAAAGTGGTCTCCGGCATTTCAGTGCTTGCCCACTGCTGGGCTTCAGTGTTTTCATCCCTAGGTTGAATGTGGAGTGGTGATGGAGTCCTGAGCCAACGAGACACCAGCTGGATGAAGACACAGGGTGCATCACAGTGAGCTAAGGAAAGGACACCCAGCAGACTCTTCCTCACAGGCTCACGGCTGGGCCCAGTGTTTCTCAAGTTTCTCAGCCTGAGGATGTTTGGGGCCATACCTCTCTGTGGTGGTGGGATCCTGTGCAGAGGGGTTAGCATGGCAGGCCTGCCGCCATCCTGTGAGAGTTCTGTTGGGCTGGCCTCCTGACTGGTGACTGGGAACTTGGACTGGGGATGGCTCCCATCACCCACAGAACTGGTAGGAGAGGTTCACTATGCCCAAAACATACAAACGAGACTGTGCCAGGCAGGCCAGCTTATCCCATGCTGTATTAACATGCCAAATTGAAGATCCCGGGTACATGACAAAAACTTGCTCTTTCTACAGGAACCAAGTGACCCACACAGACCACCCATCCGGAATGTAACCTGATCCAGCCTTGGAACACGGTGCTGAAGTACGGCAGTTTTCCTAGCCTCTGAAGTCTCTATGAGAATTGTTTGTGAAGAGTTGGGGATTTTAGTACATGCCTGTAATCCTAGCACTTGGAAGGCGGAGTTGGGAGACTTGCCACAAGTTCAAGGCCAGACTGGTTTATAAAGAGAATTCCAGGCCAGCCTGAACTATAGAATAAAAGCCTCTCTTAAAAGAATTATCTGTAAAGTGTGCATAGAGGCCCACACCTATAACCCTAGCAGGTAAAAAAGAAAGATTATAAATTGAAGGCCAGCCTGGACTTCATAGTGAAACTCTCTCAAAAAAGCAAGGGCTACGAATGTGTGGGTCTGTGGCAGAACTTGTCTAGCGTACAAAAGGCCTTGGGTTCAATCCCAAACCCTTTGGGGGAAAAACAGGCAAAGAATTTCTTTGATATTTTCATTTTGATAATAAAAATAGTATATGAATAATTTTATTTTGTTCATATTTAATGATGGATATTAATTTAAAAACATTAATACCTGCTAAGGTTTAAATACTCCTAACAAAATTTACGCTGACAATTTTATGTTTTGTTTTTTGTGTTTTTTGTTTTTTGTTTTTGTTGACAGGGTTTCTCTGTATATCCCTGGATGTCCTAAAACTTACTCTAGAACAGGCTGACCACTAACTCACAGATCTGCCTGCCTCTGCCTCTGCCTCTGCCTCTGCCTCTGCGCCTCTGCCTCTGCGCCTCTGCCT
>NC_034592.1:78946538-78960058 GCF_900095145.1 Mus pahari
TCTGCCTCTGCCTCTGCCTCTGCCTCTGCCTCTGCCTCTGCCTCTGCCTCTGCCTCTGCCTCTGCCTCTGCCTCTGCCTCTGCCTCTGCCTCCTGAATGCTGGGATTAAAGCCACTACTGCCTGACTCATGCTAAAATTTAACTCACACTGTGAAAAGTGACGAAGTTGGAGACATCTGACTATGGTCTGTGAGGGTGAGACCCCTGGAAGGGCCTTACAGTTAAATGAGGCCATCAGGGTGGGGCCCTAGCTCAGTGGGTCTGCAACTCTATAAAAAGAGGAAGAGGCCCAGATAAGAGTCTGTCTCACCGTGTGAGGCTGGGTACCACCTGGATATGATGCAGAGTACCACCCAGCAGGAAGGCCTTGCCAAACACAGCTGGTTGTCTGACACCCCAGCCAGTGAATAAGAGAAGAAATACTCCTTTATGCTTTACAAAACACTCAGTCTATGGTACTCAGAGCAACAGAAAATATGAGGTGCTGGGGACCAACCCCAGAGTTGTACGGGTGTCAGACAGAGCTGAGCTACATCAACAGCTACAGTGGGGAGATTTTTATTCTTTACTCCCTGCTTGGAAATTTTCATAAGTTCTGGAGAAACTATAAATCATGTGTTCGTATGAGATGAAGACAGATGAACCATGATAGCCATGCTATATGAAGAGAAGCTTCCCGGTGGTTCAAACCACACTAAAAGGAGCCCATTATCACTCAACATGAGAGCCTATCTGCTTGCCAAACCCACTAATCCCTGGATCAGTCCACATTCACCTGAAAGGGAAGAATACACTTCAAAGAAACAGCCTTTATCACATTAGAGATATAAATGCTATTAGTTTGGTCAATTGTTAGTACTTAACTTGTAAACCATTAGGCTTCACAGTTATATAAGCACCTGGAGTTTAGACTGCTCTTTTTAATTACGTGTATAGGATGGTGGTGTGTGCACATGAGTGCAGTGCCTATGGAGGCCAGAAGAGAGCATCGGTAAGACTCTTGGAACTCGAGTTACAGGTGGCAGGGAGCTGCCCAAAGTGGGTGTTGAGAAGTGAGGAAAGAACAATATGTAATTTTCACCCATGAACCATCTCTCCAGAATCAAAATTTTAAAACTATGTTGTGTTGTATCAAAAATAACTAAAATGTAAAGGGTTTTGAGGAAAAAAAAAGTTGTAAAATTAGAAAACTCAGTTTACCTATTTCAAAGTTTAATACAAAGCCTGAGTAGCCGAGTCAGTGAGGTACTTCCACAGGACTCACACACAGACAAGGACCGACAATCCAAAAATAAGGCCTTCTTTTATGGCCAGGTGAATCTCAACAAGGGTCTCAGAATACACGCACAGTGCTGAGACCACTGGGCGGGCAGGAGCATGGTTCTGCACCCTACCTTACACTCTGAACACATCACAATCATAAAACCACAGAAACTCTTAAAAGAAAACACCTGTAAATCTACCAGAGGCCTGATACAGCAATGGTTTCTCCTTTTAATATTGTCCTTTACACCAAAAGTACAATAACCTAAGCAAAAACTTCACTAAACTGGGGCCTGGGAGACACTGAGGCAGGAAAGAGCTTGCAGTGAAAGCACAAGGACCTGAGATCAGGGCCCAGCACTCATGGGAAACGCTGTGTGGTGGCATGTGCCTGCACTCCTGCTGCTTGGGAGACAGACAAGGGACTCCAGAGGCTCCCTGGCCAGCCAGACTCCATGACCTGGTGAACTCCAGATTCAGTGACACCCTGTCTCAATCAAAAGGTCTGCAAGCACAAGGAGGAAAGGTGAGGAAGACATCTGAGTTCACCCAAAAGCCTCCAAATACAAGTACAAATGTCACCCCTAACCCTGGAAAAGATAGTGAGACAAAGACAGATGGAAAGGAACACAGAGAGCAAGACAGACAGACAGACAGGGAGGGGGAGGGAGGGAAACTGTACTTCATTAAAGGTAGAACCTTTTGTACCTTAAAGGTCACTCTATCAAGAAAGTAATGAGCAGCCTACAGAACAGAAGAGAATATCTGCAAATCACATACTCAACAAGGCAGCCGTGCCTGGACTATATAAAAATTCTTGCACTCAGGAGGCAGAGGCAGGTGGATTTCTGAATTCGAGGCCAGCTTGGTCTACAGAGTGAGTTCCAGGACAGCCAGGGCTACACAGAGAAACCCTGTCTCAAAAAACAAAAACAATAAATAAATAAATAAATAAATAAATAAATAAATAAATAAATAAATTTCTTAAACTTCTACAATAAGAAGACAATTCAATTTCAAATGAGCAAATAATATGAGCAGTCATTTTTCCAAAGAAGTCATATAAACTGCCATAAGCCTAAGAGACACTTAGGCAGCAGCACCGTCACTAGGGAGGCACAAAGTGCAGCAGCAGTGCCCTAGGGTGGTCCGAGCGAGTTACACCTCAGACACTGACAGAGCTGCGAAAGACTACGAGGACTGGAAACCTTAGATGGCTGGTGCGCAGTGCCACAGCCTTTGGGAACTGGTTTGGTGTTCCCTCTACTAGTTACAAGAGAATTGCCACATGGCTCAGCAATGCTGCTCTCACTATAAAGCCAGGGAACTGAAAACACAGGCTTCCACAGATTTTAAAGTCCACGGCAGTATATTCATACAGCTAAACATTAGAACATACAACTGCCATCCACTGATGGTGGGCGACTCAAACGTGGTGCAGACACACGAGGAAGCACCCACGAGGAGAGAAGAACCCATTCTGGCCTGTCTTGTGCAAGCAAAGGATGCGCCAATCACCAACTCACTGATCTCCCACCAGGAAACTACTTCTAAGCAGTCCCCAGCAAGGAAAGGGGGGACAGAGGGCCCACCACCTCCGTGCAGGCAGACTTTCTCCTTACTCCACAGATGAAAACATGAGTCAGCGAGACGCCAAACCCACTTCGGTGGTTGAAGAGCAGACCTGGCCTGTGCTCCATCGCTTTGACAAAATCCAAAGGCCAAAGAGGCCAGGCTTCCCGTGAGTCATGATGCCACTGCACGAGTGTCACCCTAGGAAAGTGCAGCCTGCGGTGGGAACACGATGCAGGGGGCTTTGCTCCAGGACAAAGACATCGTGGCCCACCATCCCCAAGCGAGCACTTTCAGGGTGAAACCGAAAGGAGAAACAGGACTTTACAGTGACAGGGACAGAGAGAGAGATTTCCAGGACATTACAGTGACGGGGACAGGGAGAGCGATTTCCAGGACATTACAGTGACAGGGACAGAGAGAGAGATTTCCAGGACATTACAGTGACAGGGACAGTGAGAGCAATTTCCAGGACATTACAGTGACAGGGACAGAGAGAGAGATTTCCAGGACATTACAGTGACGGGGACAGGGAGAGCGATTTCCAGGCAGGGCTAGAGACATGCCTTGGTTGGTACAACACCTGCTACACCAGCCTGAGGACCTGGGTTCAGATCCCCTGAGACAAGGAAGAAAGCCAGGCATGGCAGCATGCATCTAGCGCCCAGCCTGGGTGGGAGGCTGGGAGATGGGAGGGACTGAGGGGGTGGAGACAAGGGAATCTCTCAAGTTCATTGACTAAACATCCCAGCTATGTCCATGAGCTTCTGTCTCAGAAAAACAAAAGCTGGAGAGCAACTGAGGACAGATACCTGAAGGCCACCTTTGCCTACATACATACACACACAAACACACTCACCCACCACAAATACACACACAACACATGCACATGTGTATACAACCCACACACATGTGCACACAACACATCCAAACACACACACAGACACACACACACACACACACACACTTCTAAGAGGTGAAAAGTTTATAGAAAAATAGGGAGAGTGCCAGGCGTGGTGGCGCATGCCTTTAATCCCAGCACTCGGGAGGCAGAGGCAGGCGGATTTCTGAGTTCGAGGCCAGCCTGGTCTACAAAGTGAGTTCCAGGACAGCCAGGGCTACACAGAGAAACCCTGCCTCGAAAAACCTAAAAAAAGAAAAAGAAAGAAAGAAAGAAAGAAAGAAAGAAAGAAAGGAAGGAAGGAAGGAAGGAAGGAAGGAAGGAAGGAAGAAAGAAAGAAAGAAAGAAAGAAAGAAAGAAAGAAAGAAAGAAAGAAAGAAAGAAAGAAAAGGAAAAGAAAAATAGGGAGAGCAAAGCCTATTCTAAAATCTTAAGGGGAAAGTCCCTGGAGAGCAGACAGACATTCATGGGAGTGTGGCTTTATCTGAAAGGGAGGAGCAAGCTAGATGGTAGGGATACTAGTATCAGGGACACAAAACAGGACATCACAGCACCCCAAAGGAGCTGGCAGTGAGCCAACACAGGCAGATCCAAAGGAGAGGGAGTGGACAGATCCAAGGCGCACTTCTGACATGGATGGACTTGCTAATTTGCTAAGGCAGAGAGGGTGGGGTCTGGGATACTACAAATTTCTATTTTTGTGAAATTAGTAAACAGCCCTGGGGCTCCCTAAAATACTGAGAGCCATAAGAAAGGCAAGATGGGTAGAGCAGGCCAGCGTCTGGAGTAGACACCTGGCTTGCTGGGGTACCCCACACTGGGCGTCACCAGCACCCACACTCTATAACGGCACACAGGCCGTGCTGAGCCACCTTACCCTGGTGCTTTCTCTGGGAGAGCCACCTCGGCTGACAGTGGGCTGAAAACAGGAATGCTGACATCGTAGCCCTGCCGGTAAGTCCAGGTAGAAAAGCCGCCACCAGCCAGCAGTGCCCTGTAGGGAAAGACTCGGTTAAACACTGAGAAAGAAATGTCCTCATGAAAAGCGCCAGGGGAGGGATGGCAACGGCTGAGTCTTAATAAACACGGCAGATAATGTAAGAAGCCTGATATAACCCTAATTTCCAGCCAATAGCCAACCTTCCTCCTCTGCCTAAAGCCTTTCCTTACTCTCCAGCGTGTGTGTGTGTGTGTGTGTGTGTGTGTGTGTGTGCGTGTGTGCGTGTGCACGTGCACATGTGTGTGTGTGCGCGCGTGTGCGTGTGCGTGCGTGTGCGCGTGTGCGTGTGTGTGCACCGCTGCATGAGCATGTGTGTAGAGGTCATTCACTGTGTGGGGGTTCCAGGGATACACCTCAGGTCATCAGGCTGGGTGGCAAGCCCACCCACATTGTTGGCCTCTGCATCACTCCCTTCAGACCCCACTTGCCTCCATGGAAAGCCAACTGTATCCTTTTAAAAACATTTATTATTTTGGGGTGTTGTGTGTTTTCCCTGCATGTATGTGCACACACCACTTGCTTGTAGTACCTACAGAGGCCAGAAGAAGGCATTAGATTGCCTGGGATTAGAGCTACATGGCTGGTTGTGAGGATGGAAGGAACCAGACCCAGGTCCTCTGGAAGATCAGCAGTACTCTTGACCACTGAGCCAGCTCTCCAGCCTCCACTTTATTCTCAGCGCACCCACAGCAACAGGAGTAAGAGCAGGTCTAAGGAGGACTGGGCAGTCATTTCTCACTCTCTCCTGGAATCTCACAAGACTACAGACAAGGAAAGCGGAGGTGGCCAGCAGCTATGTAGCACATGTCACACCACCTCAGCCTAGACTCTCCAGGCCCTGGCCCAGGCAGCTCCCCCTCTGTCATCCTAGAGCTGTCTGTGTCACCCTGCCAGCCTCCACCAGCTCCCACTGCCCCTCCCCAGTCGATGGGGAAGCAGAGCCCAGCTGCACCCTCAGAGCCTCTCTTGGAGTTTGTGGGCACTAGCATTCTTTCTCCTTAATTAGAAAACACCAACCACATGTTTTAACTGGATCCAGCAAGTGTGACGATGACACTTCATCAGACAAAGGAAGCAGGTGTGGGTCACAACCACCTTTCAAGGTTCTTCTGTCCCAGAGCCCCAAACCATCAAAAGTACTTTCTGGGGTGATTTTGCTAGCTGCACACACCTTGGAGTCTGAGCTGAGAAACCACATTACCCTTTCAGTATTGATTACTACCAACCCCCTCCACACCCTGATGACAACTTACACTCCCTTCTAATATGGCCAGTTTTAAGCTCAGAGATTTTGAAACCACCCTGAAAATCTCACTCTGCTTAAGCACTCTGAAACCAAGACCAGGCAAGTGGGTAACGAGCAGGCTCAGAACCTCCCCAGCCGCCTGTCTGCTTCTAAGATGTAATGACTATCCTCAGTACCAGCACACGCTCTGATGTCTTCCTGATTAACATGAACTTGGGCGGCTTCCATGGCTGTGATGGCAAGCAGACCTTGCAGGGCTCAGGGCCGCTGTGCAGAGAAGCAGACACGCATGTTACAGACAGGCACCAGGCAACACAGGTAAGCCAGCCTTGTGGGTGATTAGGCTGTTCCCTCAGCCCCACAGGGAAGGGGAGAGTGGAGAGTGTTTCCTTTCTCACATCAACATTCACTGTTATACAGTTATGATGTCCTTGTGGCCCCAAACACATTATTGAATTGTGGGGGGAGGGACAGGTGTGCAGAGGCAGGAAAGCGTGTCTGAAGCCAGCCCGTGTCACACACCCATACACACACAGACACACACACAGGTCATCTCCCCTTGTGATCTCAGGAAGAATCCTGACGGCCTGTCGAATCCTGCACTGTCAGCCCCAGCCTCTTGGGCAGAGGGAGCTTCCCATGGCACTGCAAAGCAGAGAGTGCCAGCCGCCCTCACTTCTCAGACACATGTTTCATATTGACGGCACAGTGAATTTCTGAGCAGGACATTCTGTTTTCCTACCACAGATCCCCAAACTGGAGCTCGGTTCCAGAAGAGATGGAATGGAAAACTTGTGGCCAGGAACCCTGAGTTGATGATCCTGCAGATGGCCGGCCAAGGGGCCAATTGAGAAGTTCTGCAGCATGGAGCTAGCCAGGGCCTCCTGACTCTACAGCGGCTCCCCTGTTACCAATGCTGGGCCTCGCTCCCACTGCCTCCTGACTCCCATCCACATGGGCCTCCTCCTCCCACTGAGCTCTCGTGGTGCCAAACACAGGAGCCTAGTAGTTTTATCAATTGATTTAGAGAAGTGATGCTGAGCAGGCTGTGGTGGGCCTTTAATCCCAGCACTTGAGAGGCAGAGACTGGCAGATCTCTGAGTTCAAGGCCAGCCTGGTCTTCATAATGAGACTCTGACTCAAAATAAATAGAAAAAAATAGATAAATAAATAAATAAATAAATAACAAAAACAAACGTTGTTGAGCAGAGCCTGGTGATGCATACAGTCATCTCAGCTCAGAAACCTGAGGTGGCAGACTGTGTGTTTCAGGCTAGTCAGGACTACTGAGAGAATTTATCTCAAAACCAAACCTGCTCTCTGGCCAGAGAGGTGGCAGAGCAGTTAGGATGCTCACTGCTCTCACAGCAGATCAGAGCTCAGCTCTCAGCACACACAACTGTAACTGTCTCCACTTCCAGGAGACCCCATGCCTCCGAGGGCACCCGCTCACAGGAGTGCACATAAACTCCTCCAGGCACATGTGCACATATACACTTAAATAAAAAATCATTTTCTAAGTACTATTACTGTTCTAGGTATGATAATAGTGCTATAGTTACGCAGAGATCCACACAGGAATATCTGCATATGGAATGGTATGAGGTCTGGAATTTGCTTCTAGATAATTGTGGGAGGAGCACATCTGGACCAGCTGGAACAAGACTGCCTGGAGGTGGTGATGGCGAAGCTGACAGTGGGATGTGGGGTTCCCTGTGCCAACCCCCTCTTCTCTTGAATAGGATTCAAGTCAATGACTATATACACCCACACCAATGCAGAAATATGTTCAAGACACAGTCAAAGAAAAACTAATGAAAATTCAAGGTAGTAATATTCTAGATCATGTCTGAGAAAATCAACATCAGTTAAGCGCTAAAGAGGTCTAATATGCTCCCACTAAAGTTAAACGTAATGTGCATGTGGGGGGGGTGGCACTATAGCTGTGACAGTTTTGTTAACTGGCACAATGCAGACTCCTCTAGGAAAGGACTTTCTAGACTGGGCTGCCTGTGGCACCTCTCAGGGAGAAGAGAGCAGAGGGTGGCCTAATTATGCTATTAAGTATGGGGAGACCCGGCCTCCCTGGTCTGGTGCCATCCTGGGTATGGGCTGTACAAGAGCAGGGCAAGCAAGTGAGCATGCGCCTCTCTCTCTGCTCTCCACTGTGGGTGTCGATGGCTGCTTCCTATTCCTCTTTATGTCCCTGTGATGACAGACTGCATGCCAAACAAACACTCTCCCTTAAAGCTGCTCCCCTTGGGGTATTCACTCAGAAACAGGGAACGAAACTAAGACATTCTTCTAACAGCAAGGGTCTCCTCTCTCTCTCTCTCTCTCTCTCTCTCTCTCTCTCTCTCTCTCTCCCCTTCCCCTCCCCACTTCCTCATGAAATCAACATAAACAGGCTGCTTACACACTTGCATGCATACACTCTTGTGCACAGTACCTATGTGTACTGTTCCTTCCTCAGAAGAACATCAGCAACCGTTTGGCCCCACTAGGGTCCTGGATCCACATCCACACAACCTGTTTCATTTCAAGGCCAGTGGGAATGATCATGCCCTTAATGTTTACGTAATGCTAGTTTTCTCAGTTCTACAACCTTGGGATTTGATGATCCTTCCTTTGCCCATATTCCTTATAAATCTCTGCTTTTATCTAGGTGTCTATAAAAGCAGCTTGGTCAGCAGGCCAGTCAGGGATCACCTGGGATAACTGCTGCTGCAGATGTGTGTGGGCACACTGCCCTCTGTTGGCCACAGGGCTCTCCATCCCTGTGTGGCCACACTGCCCTCTGTCGCCCACAGGGTTCTCTACATTATCATATATCTTCTAGTAATCATCCTATTGCCAGACAGAAACTCAAAGCTGACTTAAGATATCCACTAGAAACATAGACGGTTCAGACCAGTCATCTGGGCCGACACAGGACACTATACACTTCCACGGATGATAACATTAGCCTCTGAGAAGCTAACCGCAGCTAGTCTCAGGATGTGAACTCTGTTAGTAATACCGATCCCAAATTCAGCATCAACTAACAAGACTGTGGGAAAAATGAAATCTGCTCACACACTTGTAACACTCCTGTAACCTGAACACGGTCCTGAGCTGGAGCCAAACTTTCTGCTTTCCTCAACGCTGTCAGCCAAACACTAAAAGAAGTAATGTGCCCAGCACCTCATTCTGGAACTTTCCTGGAGTTAACAGATGCATGAGAGGGAAGGAATGAGTGACTCGGAGGCAGGGGCATGACTGGTGGCCAGCTCTCCCCACCTTCTGCTTTACCAGGAAGAACAAAACAAGGGAGGGGAGTGTGGGAATGAAAGGTTTCGGTGAGGAAGGGAGGAGGGGAGGAGTCAGGCAAAGACAGACACATCGGCCATCTTGTCTGATGACAGGTTTCGGTCCCTTTACACATCTGCCTGTAGCAGCTTGTGTTCTCATGCTAACTATGGTACCCAAAGACCTGTTTGCGGTGTCCCTGCACCCAGGCTAAAGGAAGCCTGCCCCCACTTGGCTCTGATTGGGAAATAAAGCTGCCAACGGTCAATGGCTGAGCAGAAACAGAGGCAGGACTTTTAAGATTCCCAGACAAGAAATGCAGGAGCGGGAGAAGAAGGGATTCAGCCATGAGAGGCACTTTTGATGGAAGGAGCAGGAGGGTGAGACAGCCAGCTGAAATGTAGGTGCAAAGGGGAAGTGGCCCTGTGGGAGGGCTGCCCAGAAGGAAATAGGGCAGCAAAGATAAATATAGATTTAGAAAATGTTAATTCAGGAATATAGGAGGGGAGTGTGCGTTAGCCACAGGGAGGTTTGAAAATGCCCAACCATTGAGCTAGCTAAGGCAAATTAAGTATGAAGGTGTGTGTGTGTGTGTGTGTGTGTGTGTGTGTGTGTGTGTGTGTGTCTTTCATTCATTTATCCAGAGCTCTTGGGTGGGTGCAGAGCCACACACACCTGCAGGGAGCATAGAGTAGACTTTAAATATTCACCGCTGCATCCACCCCTCTCTCCTCAGAAGCTACATAACCACTTTTGGCAAATGAGCCCACATTCAGAAAGCATGGGCGCCATTAATCCTGAACCTAGCTGGCTTAGAAACTCAGCTGCTACACTTGAAACTAACACTAGCCCAGACTAGGAAAACAAGATAGTTCTTAGAGCTGACCCAGGACCACAGCTCCAACTGTTTCCACATGTTTCCACAGGTTTAGCATTTCTGTCTTAAGGGAGGGAAATGCCTAAGAAGGTTTTCCAGTTTAATAAACAATTCCAATCATAAAATCCCAGCAGGTTCAGGAACCTAATTTATTTATTTATTTATTTATTTATTTCAAGACAGCCCTACTCTGTGTAGTCCTAGCTGTCGTGGAACTCACTGTGTAGACCAGGCTGGCCTCAACCTCGGAGATCCGAAGGCATGAGTGCACCACCATACCCGTCTAGGAATCTAGTTTTGTGGGAACAAATGATTCCTATTTAACTGACCCAATCCTCAGAAACCCACTGTGGGACAGCCTCCCAAGGCTCACCTGTCTCTGGGGACGTCCAGGGCAGTGTTGTAATCTGGGGGACTTCCAGGCAACATATTGAACAACAGGTGATTTGTTCCTCGATCCCACCTATTGAGAAAATAAACAACTGAGAAAATCCAAAACCATGAAGCAATGAATACAAACGGGCCCAGCCTGAAATGGCGCCACCTGCTGGACACAAGTATAAGTAGCCACAACAGTAAGGCCTGCCTCCCAGGTGCGAGGTAAGCCCCAAAGGGACAAGTACAAAATTAGAAAGATGTATACTTCCAGCTTGTCTGCTACAGAGAACAAACAAAACAACCCTGCAACCCACCTAAATGCCCAAGAAACTAGAGTAGGCCTGGAGCAATGGCTCAATGGTTAGGGGCACTGGCTGCTCTTCCAGAGGACCTAGGTTCTAATCCCAGCACACACATGGTGGCTCACAACTGTCTGCAACTCCACTTTCAGGGGATCCAATGCTCTCTTCTGACCTGTGAGGATACCAGGCATACAAGTAGTACACGAACATACATGAAGGCAGAACATTCCATTTAATTAAGTTAAAATTTAAAAGAAACAAAAGTAATAAACTATGGAAGACTAGTTAAACATATTACAGAATATCCATAAAATGGAGTGCTACACAATGTTCAGAATTGTATAAAAAAACAACCTAGGGAGATGACTCTGTCAGTAAAGTGCTTTCTGTATAAGCATGAGGCCTTGAGTTCAAGTCTCAGCACCTATACAAAAGCCAGGCAGAGACAGAAGGGAGGATCCCAGGGGCTCCAGATTCAGCGAGAGACCTGTCTCAAAAGCTAATCAATTAATAATTAAGGTAGAGAGTGATAAAGACTCCCAACATCAACCTCTAGGCTTTGCACAGGCATTGTATATGTGTGTGTGTGTGTGTGTGTGTGTGTGTGTATGTGTGCGTGCGTGCGTGTGCATGCCTCTGTGCATGTGCATGCATGTACACACACACATACACACCTTGAAATTATTTGGAAAGATATTCACAATGCATTATGAGAAATGAAGTGTCTATACATTATGATCACATGATGCCATTCCTGGTCACCAAAAAAAAAAAAAATGTTTATACTATACACACCTAGCAATTTTATACATTAAAAAAAAAAAAAAAAAAAAAGACTTGCTGGGCGTGGTGGCACACGCCTTTAATCCCAGCGCTTGGAAGGCAGAGACAGGCGGATATCTGAGTTCAAGGTCAGCCTGGTCTATAGAGTGAGTTCCAGGACAGCTGGGGCTACACAGAGAAACCCTGTCTCGAAAAAAACCAAATAAATAAATAAATAGACTTACTAAGCCCATTTAAACAGTAATAGTTGTTACCTCTTAGAGATAGAGTATGTAACAAATCTTACATTTCTTTTACTGAGCTGTCTTTCCAGACTTTTCACAGTAAGCAGGAATGACCCCAGTGAATGGAATGGAGGATTTTAATCTAAAAGGAGACATACAGAAGAGCCTTCCTTAGCTATAAACTCCATGAAGCCCCAGGCTGTCACACAGCACAGGATGGCAGACCCCAGCTAGCACTCACCTCACAGACCTCTGGCTACACCAGTCTCTCAGAGTGAGACAGGCAAAGGCACTCCCATTCCCTTCAGATCACCCCCTCGGCTCTGGACAATAGGTATCAGGTACCTGGAAAGCTGGGCCAGGGCCTGTGCTGTCTCCTTGATTCGAAGGGGGTTCTGGTTCAACACGTCAATGGAGGGGACGAACAGACAGGCCCGGCTGATGTCGTCTGTGTAGTAGTCGCTGTCTGAGATGGCTGTCAGCAGTTCGTTGTACTCCCGGGAGATGGTGCTGCTCACTGGAACACCGGCATCATCCACGTACTTTTTTAGGGGGTAGATGTACACCTTGATTTTGTTCTTTGGGTTGAAGCCACAGCGGTAGACATCGAAACACGTGTGCATTCTACAGCTGAGATCCCCCCGCTCTGGGATGGGACTGTCAGCGGGCAGCCTGACCACGGGCACCTCCCTGATGCTGCGTTTCTCTACACCCCCGTCGCTGGAGGACTCAATGGAGTGAGGCCAGAACTGAAACATGCCTGTGGCTATGAGGCCCAGGAGGACGATGGAGAACAGGGTGACATAGTAGATTCGGTGCTTGGTCTTCATTCTTGGGATGAGGGCGGGACCCCGGATATTGGACTTGACTGACGCACACATAATGACACAGATGTCCTCGTCCTCACACACCTGGTCACCAAAGACAAAAATTGGTGGGAAAGTTAGGATCACAATCAATACCCCGAGTGGACTGCATTGTTCAACTTATATTTATTTTCCCTTTCTTGTTTCAAAACAAAATCCCATCAAAATACAAACTACAGCCTGGTTTACAGGGTAGTTCCTGGAAAGTCAGGGGTACACATCGAAACCCTGTCTCAAAAAAAACAATGAACAAACAAACAAACAAACAAAACCTCAACAACAACAAAAAACAGAGAACACAATCAATAAAAGCCAGAACACTATGTCTCCGCACGGGCCCAGCTATCCCGTCACAGCAGGTCCAGAATCGTACAAGGCTGAAGCACAAGGAGAAGACCTTAAAGCCAACCATATGAAGACGATAGGGATTCTCAAGGAGGAAAGTAGGAAATCCCTCAAAGAGAGCCAGGAAAACACAAAGAAACCATAGAGGAAATGAATAAATCCCCACGGAAAGCCAAGGAAAAGACAGACAGCTGAGGGAAACAGAGCTGCTAAAGATGAAAGGAGAAGCAATAAGGGAAATGCAAACTGAGGAATTCTGGAACGAATTCAGGAACTGCAGAGGCAAGCTTCACTGACAGAACACAAGAGATGCAAGAGAGGGTCTCAGGCACGGAAGAGATGCAAGAAAGGATCTCAGGCACGGAAGAGATGCAAGAGAGGATCTCAGGCACTGAAGAGATGCAAGAGATGCAAGAGAGGATCTCAGGCACTGAAGAGATGCAAGAGAGGGTCTCAGGCACTGAAGAGATGCAAG
>NC_034592.1:78960669-78993868 GCF_900095145.1 Mus pahari
TCTCAGGCACCGAAGAGATGCAAGAGATGCAAGAGAGGATCTCAGGCACTGAAGAGATGCAAGAGAGGGTCTCAGGCACTGACGAGATGCAAGAGATGCAAGAGAGGATCTCAGGCACTGAAGATGGGTACATCAGTCAAAGAAATTATTAAATCTAAAACATTCCTGACATAAACATCTAGGAAATGTGGGACACTATGAAAAGACTCCAAATAATACGAAAAGAAGAATAAGGAGAAGATTCCCAGCTCAAAAGCCCAGAAAATGTTTTCAACAAAATCATAGAAAAAATATTTCCTAACCTAAAGAAGGAGACTCCTATAAAGGTCATTAAAATGTCCCCCAGGCCAAAAATGCGCAGAGCCAGATGGTTTCAGTGCAGAATTCTATGAGACTTTAAAAAAAGAGTTAATACCAATACTCCTCAAATTATTCCACAAAACAGAAACAGAAGAAACATTGTTCAATTCTTTTAATGAAGCCAGTTACCCTGATATCCAAACCACATAAAGATTAAACAGAGAAATAAAGTTAAATACCAATTTCTCTTATAAACATAGATGCAAAAATACTCAATAAAATACTGGCAAACTGAATCCAAGAACATATCAAAAAGATCACCTATCATTATTAAGTAGACTTCATGCCAGAGATGCAGAGATAGTTCAACATACAGAAAACAGTAAATGGAATCCATCATTTAGATAAACTAAAAGAAAAAAAATGCATGATCATCTCATTAGATGCTGAAAAGGTCTTTGACAAAATCTAATACCCCTTCATGATAAAAAAAACTTGGCGATATTAGGGATACAAGGCTCATACCTTGTATACCTTGTAACCATACATAATAAAGACAATATACAGGAAGCCAATAGCCAACAACAAATTAAATGGAGAAAAACTCAAAGCAATTCCATAAAATCAGAAACAAGATAAGGCTGTCCACTCTCTCCTTATCTATTCAATATAGTACTTGAAGGTTTAGCCACAGGAACTAGACAACTGAAGGAGATACGAGTTGGAAAGGAAGAAGTCAAAGCATCCTCATTTGCAGAAGATGTCACAGTGTACATAAGTGACCCAGACATGTCCACTAAGAAACTCCTACAGCTGACAGACACTTTCAGCAAAGTGGCTGAATGCAAGATTAACTCAAAAAAAAAAAAAATCAGCAGCCCTCCGATATACAAATGACAAAAGGACTGGAGAGACATCAGGGCAACGACACCCTCCACAATATCCTCAAATAATATAAAATGTCTTGGGGTAACTCTAACCAAACAAGTGAAAGACTCGTATGATAAAAGCTTCACATCTTTGAAGGAAGAAATTGAAGAAGACTTGGAAGATGGAGAGCTCTCCCATGCTCGTGGATTGGTAGGATTAACACAGTGACAATGGTCATCTTACCAAAAGCAATCTACAGACTCAACTCAATCCCCCATCAATCCCAGAACAATTCTTTACAGATCCTGAAAGGACAATTCTCAACTTAATGTGGAAAAACAAAACCCCAAGATAGCTAAAAGAATCCTGAACATTAAAAGAACTGCTGGAGGTCTCCCCATCCCTGGTTTCAAGTTGTACTACAAAGCAAGAGTAATACAAATTGCATGGTATTGGCATAAAAACAGACATGCTAATCAATGGGATCAAATGAAGACCAAGACATAAATTCATGCAGCTATGGACACCTGATTTATTATGAAGAAGCCAGAAATGCATACTTATCACCCACTGAGCCTGACAGAAAAGGAAGTGGGAAACAGCCTTAAACACATAGGCACAGGCGACATCTTTCTAAACGGATCAGTATTAGTGTAGGTACTGGGATCACAATCACTAAATGGCACCTCACGAGACTAAGCGCCTTCTACAAGGTTAAGGACACTGTCAGTCAGGTAAAGCGGCAGCCTAGAGAACGGGAAAAGACGTTTACAAACTCCACATCTAAGAGAGGTCTAAGATCCAAAATACTGAAGAAAAAAAAAAAACCTCCAGAAATTAGATATAAAAAAAAAAAACAATAATCCAATTAAAAATGAGGTACAGATCTAAACAGAGAATTCTCAATAGAGGAATCTCGGATGGCTAAGAAATGATCACCATTCTGAAATGAAAATCAACTACTTTGGGATTCCATTGTACCTGTCAGAAAGGCTAAGGTTAATAACACAAGCGACAGCGCATGCTGGCGAGCATGCACAGTAAGGGGAGCACTCCTCCATTGCTGGTGGGAAGGCAAACTTGCGTAGCCACCACGGATATCAGTGTTGGTCCTCAGAGAACTGGGGAATCCATCTACCTCTAGACCCAGCTATACCACTCCTGGGCGTATTCCCAAAAGACACTCCATCCAACCACAGGACACTTGCTCAACTATGTCCATAGCAGCTTTATTCACAATATCCAGAAGCTAGAAACAACCTAGATGTCCCTCAACTAAAGAACAGATAAAGAAAAATCTTTACACAAAAAAAGAAAAATTTGCACAATGGAGTATTACTCAGCTGTTTAAAAAAAAAAAAACATGAAATTTATAGCAAATGGGTGGAACTAGAAAAGAATCCTTCTGCAATAACTCAGACCCAGAAAGATAAATATGGTATGTACTCACTCATAAGTGGGCACTAGCTATTAAATAAGTGTTACTCAAGCAACAACCCACAGAAGCACACACCCAGAGAGGTTAGGTAAAGAGGGTACTTGGGAAAGCATGGCCCTTCCTAGGACAGGGAAATAGGTTTTGGGTAGACTAGGGGAGGGTGGGGAGGAGAATGGGAAGGATCAGGTGGAGGGGAGATGAAGGGAGTTCAGGGAGATACAGCTGGCACTGGGGATAAGGGACACTTAGGAGACAGAGTGGGGACCTAGTGCAGTGGAAACTTCCTGGAATCTATGACGGTGACCGTAGTGACAACTCCTAGCAATGGAGCATTCAGAGTCTGAACTAGTCATCTTTCATAGTCAGGCTGGAGAGACCCGGGGCGAAGCAATATGGCTCAGTAGGTAAGAGGGCTTCTGTGCAAGCATGAGGACCCGAGTTCAAAGCCCTCAACAACCCAACAGAAAAAGCCAAGGGTGGCTACCCGCATACTCCAGACTGGTGGGGTGGGGCAGAGATAAAAGAGTTACTGGGGCTTGCTGGCTGTCAGTCCAGGTCAGCATTCAGTGAGAGACCCTGTCTCAAGGGAACAAGGCAGAGTGATGTGTGTGCATCCACCATACATACATATCACACCCGCGCACACACACAGAGCGAAGAGGGGAGAGAAAGACAGACAGACAGACAGACAGACGGAGAGAGAGAGAGAGAGAGAGAGAGAGAGAGAGAGAGAGAGAGAGAGAGAGAGATCCAGCATCACCCTCAATCTTTGAAATATGGGTCTAAAAACTGGCTTACATTTGATTCAACCTTTTCTATTCAACAGGCACCAATCTTGTCAGGTCTTGACATTTTCCCTGGTTCAACGAACCAGGCAGTGTCTGAGCTGGCTGCCCACTTACACTGCTCTGGCCACTTGAGAACTCTGCCTTTCTCAGGAACCTGGGAACCCAGCTCCATGGTAGCAGGAAGGCCAATACCTGACTGTGGGCAGGGTCAAGGCTAAGCTTGCCTCTCAAAGGTGCCAGCCCCTCACTGGCCATTCCATATTACCAGAGTGAAGAGGGTGGACTCCCCCAGAGGCCAAGCAAGTGGGGCTATCTCTGACCTCAGGAATAAACCTATTACGCTATCTGCCTCCCTGAACTTCAAGTTCCTTCTTCAAACGCTGCCACAGCAGTCCTGGTACGCCCCCTGCCCCCCATGAGCTCCTGGCTGTGGCTTCTACTAACACTCTAGCTATATCTACCTCGTGCTGGAGGCCATTATACGGATCATAACTGCTTCAGTGCCAACCTCGGCCTCTACTTGATACAAGCCAGGGTGTAGCTGTAACCACCAAGAGTGTATCACACACCGCCGTAGACCTCTGGGGACAATGAGGTCGGCCCTGGGTGAGAAGCAGTGGTTTATGTCATGGCTACATCCAAGCTTTAAGCCTGTCTGGCAGTCCTGTAGGACCAGCTCCCGATGTCCTGCTGGGTCATTAACCCTGGATCCCACAGCTGTCCTGCAGCCACAGACATCTGAAGACGTGTCACTTAGGGGAGGCCGAGAGCAGAGGGAGGTGGAGGCAGATCCTAAAGCCGACAGTGCCAGGCGAAGCAGCTGCCCCAGGGAGGGCAAAGTTGCTAAGCTGGGGAAAGCAACTCTCCTCTACCTCAAAGACAGCCACTACCCTTCCATCACCACAGGCCACACCTGCTCAAGAGCTACAGCCGCCATGCTCCCTCCTACCTGGATCTCTCCCCTAGTGGCTATGGTAGGAGTCCTACAGCTGTCACCCTAGAGTGCAGGGGTTATGGTCGCCTTGCCTTACACTGCCGACGGGGTTCTCGCTGCCATCTGAGGGTGAGCAAGTCCAGGACATGCTTTTCGGGGTGTTTGCAGGCCACTGCTAGATGCACAAGCACTGCCTGTGCTCTGCCAGACTAAGAAAGAGAACGTGAGCATTAAGTGTTTGGCAGGAAGGGGCTCCGGAGAACCAGAGAGAGGAACCGGAAAGCGGAATGGTGCGGATGGAACTGGGAAAACCACTTGGTTCTGCCAAGAGCCCCCAGAGAGTCATCAGGGCTCACCCCAGAACCACCCCGACTGGTAGGGAGCTGAGGCACAACAGCCCAAAGCCATCCCGGACATGTGCATTCTTCCTGGCTTAAGGAAACCTTTACAGGCCAGCTCTGTACCCAAGGTCTGCAACAAATGTCTACATCAAATTCTGGGGAATAAAGCTGAGAGGGTGGCAAGCACTTGGGCCAGAGCACACACTCATAATAAAGCAGACTTGGGGTGAATGGCAACAGGACTATTGACCAGTGGCAGAGTACTGGCTGGGCGTGGCCTAGGGCCTAGCTAAACCCAGGAATACAGTTGTTGGTGTTGGTGTTGTTGGAGAAGAGGCTGAAGAGATGGCTCAGCAGCTAAGAGCAAATGCTGCTCTATTATTATTGTTGTTGTTGTTGTTGTTATTGGAGAGGGGATGGAGAGATGGTTCAGCAGTTAAGAGCACTTGCTCCTCTTTCTATTATTATTATCATCATCATCATCATTATCATTATTATTGGAGAGGGGCTGTAAAGGTGGTTCAGCAGTTACAAGCACCGTAGGACCCTGGGGTAAGGTTCCCAGCACCCACCCGGAGGCTCACAAGCATCCACAACTTCAGTTCCAGGGAATCTGATAGCCTCTTCTTGCCTCTGCAGGCACTGCACACAAGATCCACAAGCAAGCCAGCAAGCAAAACACTCACATACAAAATAAAAATAAGTAATAAAGTAATTAATTAATGAAGATGGGGGAGGCCTTCCCTGCGAGCACCACCTTCCACTGAGACCTTCCTTACAGCGCCTGCCACACCTGTCGAGTGAGGCGTCTGCCAGCCTGTCTGCTCTGCTGGTGCCCCTCGCACAGCCTAGGCACTATCCAGGATCAAGCGTAGAACATACCGGATCTCAACCTGAATGCTGGCTGAGTGAGTGAGTGAATGAATGAATGAATGAATGAACGAACGAATGAAGGAACATCTTTCCTCCCCAGCTGCACTGGAGCACTCACCACTCTACACTCAGGGGAGGGGCTTCTGACCGCCATCCTTCCTGAACTGGAATTTCCAAAAGGGGTTTGGTTTTCCATTTGCGTTGGGCCAGCCTCCTACAGCCCAGGCTGGTCAGAAACCCGATGACTGCCCTTGGCTCCCTGCTCTCACCTCCTGAGTAGCGGACTCCAGGCATGCACCCCCACCCCAGTTTAAAGGGCACTGGATCTGATCCACAGCCTCATAGGTGCTGGGAACGCTACCAGGGGAGCTACATCCTCGAAGCACCCCATCCCTGATAATCCTGTGCTGAATCCTGCAGACTGAAACCTAGTTCTCCCGACTGCCCAGTTTCATACCATGTTCGGGATCAAAACAAAAATTTCATCTCAGACCCTACAAATTATCATCCTTCAAACCTATCAAACATCCTCCCCTTCAAATTAAAAAAAAAAGAAAAATATGGAACAATTCATCCAGCTTCAGAGAGCTGAGTCACTGGAAATGACTCTAACACCCATCTACAAGCAGGGTGAGCCACTCGCCCCCATTCCTGGAATTGCTCCTTCCTAACACAGGTCTGAAACACCTTTTTTCCAAGCTCCAGGCTACAGCCAATCGACTCAGCCCAGCGTTCCAAGTCACAATTTCCTGTTGTCTTGGTCTTTTTGGAGCTGTCCTGCCTACTGAATGGCCTGCCACCACTACACAGGAGCTCTTCTGAAAGCTAAGGCAAACAGGCACAAACTCACGGTGCACAGCCTTGACAGGACTAGAATTAGAGTTCCAGTGTGGCTCACTACCTCCGAAGAGTGTTTCCAATATGAAGACACTGTTTGACCGCGGCAGTTACATCACGGTGAATACATTATTAAGTAACCAACTGAACACTTACTCTGCACATGTGCATTTACTATGTCTTACTTCATCCTCCTGACAGCACTGTGTAACAAACTTCTGAACCTCCCTGTGGTGGAGCAAGGCTAAGAACTTCCAGGGTTCCACAACAGAACTCCAAGGCTGGGCTTCAGCGCCCAGCAGCCTGGATCCTCAGATGACTACCCAGGCTAGAGCAACTAGAAGACTTAAGTCAGGGAAAGTGATTGCAATAAAAAACAACCGTGTTTATTATTCCCATGAATTGCCTTGAGCTCCAGAGTACACAAAGTTCAATTACAGTACTTAGAACTAATGGCTGACTTTTAAAAATTGAAATGGACATGCCCTAGACTCAAGACAACATTTATATAGTCCCTAAGTGATAGGGCCCTTCTAGATTGGCACCTGATAAGTGACACCAAACCATTATTTGACTCTCAAAACTGGACACTGTTCCCAGCATCTGGAGCGCATCTCCCAACGCTCAGAGCCAGTGTTTCCTTCCTGAGCCACCCTTCCCACCGTGTCCCACCCAGAACCGGCACTGGACGCCACCGGTCCTGGACAGCCAAGGTGTAAGGCCTCCCTGGGAGGACCCCGGTCCCGCAACGCCGGGTTGCAACAGGAAGCAGAGGTCCTGGACAGGAGGGCGGGCCCGGGGACCGGGGCACAGGTACAGACCCGGCCGCGGTGCAGCGCTGCGGCGCTCCTGCAGCTCCCGGGCTCCCAGAGGCCCAGCCCCGAGGCCCACCCGGCCGCCCGCGCGCCGCTCTCACCTCGGAACCCGCCGCTTCCCGCTCGGCCCCGCGCTCCGTCACCGGCTCTTGCCGCGGGCCGCGAGCCACGGCTGTGTCGGATCGCGCGGTGACGGGAGGCCGCCGCCAGCACCAGGTACCCTGGAGCCAGCGGGGAAGGCTGCGCCGGCCTCCAGTTCCCCACGGTTGACACGGCGCGCACTGCGCATGCGGAGCGGTAGCGCCGCGCCCCCTGCTGGACAGGAGGAGTCAGCGCACGTGAGCAACTCTGTTCTGGGCAAAGGCAGAGGAACCAAGCTCCGGAATAAAACTGTCGAAAAGGCAAGCATTTGGGTGAGGAGTGGTGGCTTATATCCGTAATCTCAGCACAGCAGGAGGACCACTCACTAGTTCCAGGCTAGTCCAGACTATATAATGAGGCAATCTCCAACTCTGCAAAGCGTTGTTAGGCCCCCAGGGCAATTTGGCAGTATCCATCAAGGTGTAAAAATAAAAAAACGCCCTTGCCCTGCAATTCCAGCCAACCTTCTTTGTAGTTTACCCTGCAGAAAGTCTCGCCACTTATTGAAACATTCACCACACTATTTCTAATACTAGCAAGAAAGTAGACTGTAGGATTATGGAACAACGGAGAAGGAGTAGTAAAGGAGTGATTGGTAAATCAGCAAGGTAGTATCTCCAAGACAGGCTAATGAGAAGCCACAGTCCCTTAAGAAGGGGCAAGCAGGATCACTTTTAGGTAAAATGTGCTTGTGCAAAATCAGAAAAGAGAAAATGTGTGAGCAGATGCTTGTGTGTAGGTGTAAGTATAATATTTTTCTGGAAAAAAAATCCAGCTGGGCAGTGGTAGCACACGCCTTTTATCCCAGCACATGGGAGGCAGAGGCAGGCAGATTTCTGAGTTTGATGCCAGCCAGTCTACAGAACGAGTTCCAGGACAGCCAGGGCGACACATAAAAACCCTATCTCAAAAAACAACAACAAAAAAAAAATCCAAGAAGCAGTTTTAAAATTTTGGAAGTAACTGGAGGGGCATGTATAGTGGCATCTGTCACAAGGCAGCAAAAAACTGAGTGACAGTTACTGAAAGGCTATTGAGGCAGCCCAGCTTGCCATTGCTGGCTGTAGTTCTTCATCTGTCCACGAGATGCGAATACATTTTGGTCCCGATTGTACTTTAGCGCCACCTAGTGTACATTGTTACTTATAGCTTAAATACCCACAGAGATTGCTGTCTATAAAGTAGAACCTATGAAGACTTTCTTCACCAGCAAAGATTCCAATATTGGGGGGTTAATATCTCCTTGTCTTAGACCTAGAGATATTGGAACGAGAAAAAATCTAGAAGATTCTGTCCAAATTCCACTTCTCACATCTAACAGAATGTGTCTCTATCCTTCAAACACACACACACACACACACACACACACACACATATGCTCCTGAACTCACTATATACACCCATTTGAGAACTGGATGGGTGACGTCAGGATCATTGGCCAATGGTACCACAGCCAAATGCCTGGCATTCCACAGAACACTGGCTTGTATCATTTAAAAAAGAAAACTTAGGGTTTATTATTATTATTATTATTATTATTATTATTATTATACTATCACATATTGGTCTCTCTGTGTGAGAGAATTGCATGAAAGTGCATGCCAGAAGATAGCATTGGGTCTCTTGAAGTTAAAGGGAGTTGTAAACTGTCTGATGGTGCTAGGAATCAAACTTTGGTCCTCTAAAAGAGCAGCAAGTGCTCTTAACCACTGAGCCATAACTCCAACCCAAGGTTTTACTTCTTAAAAGCAGGTCAGCTGCAGCTGTCTGCACTGGGCGATTTTGTCTTGTTTCTTATATGTTTCCTTTATATTTGTGTGTATTTTTAAACATGTTTTTAATGCTTTATACATGCTAGCATTAAGTGAAAGTTTACTGTGTTGCAAAATTGTGTTAAGCATGGACTTTGGGAGTCCTTGCCTATCTTGTTCACATTTTATAGCCTTAAGCTTGCATGGTGCCTGGTATATATATGGCAAATGTTCAGTGTTTGTTAAGTGAGTATAGGGGGCAGGTTCATGAACGCGCTAATGAGGAATAAGACAAATGTACAAGTGAGGT
Organism: Mus pahari; assembly: GCF_900095145.1. Classification (NCBI taxonomy): domain Eukaryota; kingdom Metazoa; phylum Chordata; class Mammalia; order Rodentia; family Muridae; genus Mus; species Mus pahari. Next base: position 78,970,068 of record NC_034592.1, read on the forward strand.
TACATAAAGCAGAGAGTGAGAAGCTGAGAAGGGTGTAGATACAACGCTTCAGGTTCAAGAGGAAAGAGGCCACGTGCAATTGAAAAGATCTAAGGTCAGGCAAGAGTTACCATCTTGAGCCAGATGTGGTGACTCACTCCTGTAGTCCTAGCGTTTGGGAGGCTGAGGCGGGAAGACAGTGAGTTTGCAGACAGCTCGGGCAATATAGTAAAACTCTTGTTTTCCAGGGCAGGGGGAGTGCTTTTGTTGTCCTGGAGAATATTTACGATTTTGACAGATGAAGAGAACCCAGACAGAAGGGAAAAAAAATCTGTCATTACCAAAAGCCTGTATAAAGAAGTAGGCATAGGAGAAGTGCACCCTACCAAGCCAGCACAGTTAAAACGATGCTGCTGTGCTTCTAGAACATAGCCCACACAGGTGATGAGAAACAAGAAAGAATCTTGTTTAGAATCTGTGCTATTGCAAGTTTTGTAAATGTGTGGACTTGACTACTCTGAACATCTTTTGTAATGGCGTTTCCCTAAACATTAGCTACAAGATTCACTAGATTTTATAGTTCTGATACCTACAGGTGCTCACACAGTATTTTTTGTTATACTTACAGTACACGCAGTCCAGAGGTGATCCACATTTACCGGGGAGCGGGGGAAGTTTCCCCTTGAGTTGGAGGTGGCCTGGGTATTCATTGTATATAAAGTGAAATAAATAAAGCCAAGTGCCTTGACACGCAGTGGGGACTCTACAGATTATCAATGATAAAGAATGTCTTTTTTAAAACATCGAGAAACTAGAGGTAAAGGACTCCGTAGCAAGACTCTTATCTCAAAATTAAATGAATAAAATAGTCTACAGAGGGATGCACCTAAGATATATACAAAAATGAAGCTATTTTTATACAGGACTTGGGCATCTGCAGATTTTAGTATTCCCAAAGTGGCTGTGGCCCATCCTCCATGGACACAGAGATGACTGTATACAACACACAAAGCAACCATGCTTCAGTAATTAAAAATATCATAAGCAATAACTTCTTACACTTTGGGAAGGAAAGATACACTTTTCTAATCTATAAAATTCAAAGATTAAGGCAGGTTATATCTAGCTAGTGGATTATTAAATTGCATAAAGTGCAAAAAAAATTACTCAGAGAGCAAAGGGAAGGGAACTATGAAAAAGACAATAAGAGATTCAGAGGCAGCCGTTCTATCGCATGGTCAAATAGGACTCCAGACCATGTGGCCGTTTAAATGAGAATGACCCCCATAGGCTCACGTAGTTGGATGCTTGGTCCCCACTTAGTGGAACAGTTTGGGATGGATTTGGTCTTGGTTGAGGAGGTGTGTCACTCAAGGGGGCTTCCCGAGTTGATACTCTCTCTGCCTTCTCCTTGTGGATCAAGATGTGAGTTCTCAGCTGCTCCTGGGACCATGCCTTTGCTCCTCCGTCATGAACGCTAAAACTCTGGAATTGTAAGGCCAATCAAACACTCTCTTTTATAAGTTGCTTTGGTCATCATGTTTTGTCTCAGCAATAGAAAAGTAACCAAGACAGAGGGAAAAGAGGGGAAAGGCAAAGTTTGATAATAAAGGCTGAAAACATTCCAGAGCTAATGAAGAAAGCCACAGATCCAAGAATCACAGTGTACATAAAATGAGATAAAGAGATAATGAGATAATTCAGTATCTTCACACATAGCAATGACACTCAATGTCACCAATGATAATGTATTTTATTATTATTATTATTATTATTATTATTACTTATATATGAGTGTTTGTGTGTTTATGTGGTTCATGTCAGAAGAGGGCATCAGGTCCCATTATAGATGGTTGTGAGCCACTATGTGGTTGCTGGGAACTGAATTCAGTACCTCTGTTAGAGCATCTGGTGCTCTTCATCGCTGAACCATCTTGGCAACCTGATACTGTCCTTTAAAGGCATGAAGAAACTGGGACAGGAGTGAGTTGACACATTGTCTTGGAAGGAGTTGCAGATGCAACATGAACAGAGGAAATCAGAAAATAACCACTAACTACAGAATTCTATAACCAGTAAAGTTATGTTCCAAAACGGGAGCAAAACCGACATCCTCAGACAAGCAGGGATTGAAAGTCGGTCTCTAGCAGACTCTCCAACCCCACCCCAGGAGCTGCACAACAGACAGAAGACACATGGCTCCCAGTGGATGGACGGGATGACTCTGTGATCACCTGAAGCGAACGCCGCCTGTGTAAAACAAGACTTTGCAGGGTCAAAACTGAAAGGCGCAAATGAACACAGACCACAAACCCAGCCAGGGGTCACCAGGGATCCGAGGTTTCCCGTTGCTATAGGGAAAGCTGAGTCATGCTTGCTTACCTATTAACAAGTTGTTTGTAGGTTTTATATTTTCTAGGATAACAGCCAGCAGGAAGATACAGCATATGGTACAAATGAGTAGAAGATGAAGAGGGGAAATCCAGAAAAAAAAAATCTAAGAAAAGGAAGAAAAGTAAACTAATGACAGAGAAAAACAAAACAGAAAACATAGGCGATCTACAGACCAGCCAGGAAAACAGCAGAAAGCAACGCACAAATAAACAGTAACACATTTGATAACACATATAATAACACACGTAATAAACGCATTTGATTCCTTTTTATGACTGTGTGTGTGTCTGTCTGTCTGTCTGTCCTCTCCACCGGGAATGTGTATACAGTGCCCACAGGGCCAAAGGGGGAATAGATCCCTGGAACTGGAGTTACAGATGGTTATGAGCCGCCCACTGTGGGAACTCAAGTCCTCAGAAGAAAAGTAAATGTTTTTAAGCACTGAGCCATCTCTCCAACCCACCACACGCAGATTCTGAACCAAAGCAAATTACTCTTACTTGGGTCCTGACCCCGAGAGTTTGTAGCTATGAGGTTTGGAATATCATTCCATCTAAGACTAAGGTTCCTCATCTGTGAGAGGATATCCTGAGCACAGCGATGGGTGCCTGCAAGGCACACCTGACTGTCTGGGCCAGCCTCGGCTATGCTGTTTTCAGTGACACACTCGAAATGGGTTCATTCTGGGGTTAGGAGTAATTTTCTGATTTCCACTCTTTATGTTGCATCTGTGACTCCTGCCCAGGCTGATCTCAAACTCACAGGTGCAAGTAATCCTCCTGCCTCAGCTACTCTTGCAGCTGTGACTCTAGGTACTGTACGTGCAGGCCACCAACCAGACATTCATTTGGGATCTTCACCAAAGCACCCCTCAGATGGAATAGGCAGCCCCTTCATAGGCACAGAAAGACCAATCTTTGCCTGGCCCCAGACAGCCTTGGTTCAGAAATACAGCCTCCTGTCCCTTCCCATTCCCTAGCCATTGCTAGGCCATATCTTTGGGGACAGCAATGAAGGCATCTCCTTCCCAGGTAAGAAGGGAATCCCAGAACTTGAGGGGCATTTCAGCTCCACCAAGAAGTTCCTCCTAACGCCCACCATGAAGTATTTATCTCTACATCCCAAGCTGAGGCCTGTCTGAGGCCTCCAAAGACCTGAATAAACATAATTCATTCCATCCATTGGAACATGATTTGGAATAACATCCTTGGAGTTATCACTCCTGTGTGCGTGCATGCGTGTGTGTGTGTGTGTGTGTGTGTGTGTGTGTGTGTGCGCGCGCACGCGTGCGCACTAATCCTCTGGCTTGTTTCCCTGGCAACAAGAAAGAGGCAGGAAGGCACCATCACAAATGAACAGTTGCTTTTTTACTCTTGTATCCTAGAAAGGAGCTGTCACGACTCTCTAAACTGTACACTGTTCACAAGTCTTCCTGCTGATTCTAATCCTGTTAAATACAGGACAGCAACAGCTCAAGATGAATATCAGTGTAAACTCCCACTGCTAGCAGAGGGCAGGAAAAAGTCCTTCAAGGTCAAAGCCAAGTGGTGAGTCCCACTGACAAATGGCACATCCAGACTCAGTCTCCTGTAGCCCCACAGGCCCAAGTCACAGGAACAGTGAGAGGCAATGGGCAGCTCATCTGGGCTGGCTTTGTGGCTCCTGAGCATGACAGGGAGAGGCATCTTCTACCACTTGAAATTGTCCTTCAAGCACCTGCCGCATCCTTTGCATTCCTAAGAAGGGAGATGCTGTCAGCACGGGGGCTGCTGGGGTCAGAAGCAGGGGCCCCAGAAGATGCTGTGTGGAGGCTGGGGGAAGAGACTGCTCACCCAGGCGGAGCCGGTTCTCCTTGTCCGAGAAGACCACGCGGAACCAGCCGGGTTCTTTGCACTCAAAGGTCTTACCGGAGGACAGCAGCACTTTGTTGTCCAAAAATTGGCGCCAGAGTAACGCCTCCTCCTCAAAGGTGCCTTTGCGCAGATACTGGGAGGGTGGAAGAAGTTCAGAACACAGGAGACCCTCCACTGCCTTCACCTGCCAAATGGAGGCTTGGCATTTTTCGGTACCCACACCTCAACTCGATTTACCTTTCTCAAGTCAACCCAGATGAAGAAGCCTGCCCCACGACTCACAAAGGGGATCCCCAGGGCTCTGAGTTCCTCTGAGACATAGGTGTGGGCAGCCTTGAGCCGGGCATGGTTTTCTGGCAGGTACACCTGGCTGATCCAGTCTAAAGGGAAGGGAATACCAAACCCCCATGCATCTTCACACAGTTGCATTCGTCTCAATGCTAACCGATGGAAGGGCGGGCGCGGCAGCCAGCACTGTGGGAATGCTTTTTTTTTCCCCTCCCACGGCTTACTGAGTCACGGACTCAGGGCTGGGAGTTCAGTGTTCAGTATAAAGTGCCTTTGATCCAGGTATGCAGTTGAGAGCTCCAGGTCCTGGACCACATTCAGGAGCCCAGAGGATAAAGTCCCTCAGGATGGGAACCAAACCAAAGGTGCCTGCAGTTATAAAGTGGTACTCAGAACCCCACAGACCAAGGACCTGCTCCCAGTAGGGCCTCCAGCAAGACAGGAAAGGCAGACCTTGGCAACTTCAGCTCCTTCCCTGATCTTCATGACTTACTGGCCAATTTGGCGGGAGGCGGGGTAAGGGTAAAGGGTGAGAGGGGATGGGGGTGGAGATGGACAGCTGAATGAATTATGATACATTTATATACTTACGAAGGCACACCACACCACAATCAGGATTCTGAGTGACCTCACGATATTTGACTTATCCCCATTTCTGTGATTGATGCTATCTATCGTGACAGTTTTGTTCATCCCCAAATGTCACCCAAACTAGCCTCATGTGGCATGTAATGTCTAGCCACTACCTTCCCTTACTATTACAGCATCTTGGACAGAAACCCACAGGGGCCACAGATTTTATTGTATCAGCATGGATGGGACACTGTGTATCAACGCATGGGGGGGGGCACCATTTACAGATGTTGGCGACATGAAAGAAGTAACTTCTCACAGAGGTTCTGCCTTTGGCGCTCTGGCTGCTGGGTTCTTTGATAAGTGTGTTTATAGAAAACTAAGGGACTGTTCTTCACTGTGGCTGAAACGCCTTCTGACCACGTCAGCAATGGCCTAGCTCTCCTCCCTTACCAACATGAGGTACTGTCACTATTTCTACAAAACTTTAGGCTGTTAGATTGGGTGTTTAGCATCTGGTCCTCCTTTTCCTCATCTTTAAAACGATGGGAAACTATATAGAATTTCTTCTCAGGGCCCTAGGGAGGCAGTGAGATGGACAAAAGAACATCTGAAAGGCTGAATGAACAACAATCACAGGAGAATTTCACCATCTAACCCACGGCTGGAAGCGGGAGACAGCCCAGGATTCAGACAGGAACCTCCCCATCACAGCCATTTCTCAGGAACTCCTGGTCTCTTTTCAAAGTGGTCAAAGCTAACAATCTTAAGTTCGCTTTTACTTTTAGGTGGAGTCCCGCTATGTTGCCCAGGCTATCCTGGAACTCCTGTCCATAAAGCATCCCCCTGCTTCAGCCTCCCGAGTAGCTGGGAGTACAGAGGCACAGCGCTGCACCCGGCCTGTGAGCTCACATTAGCCAAGCACCCATCGTATACCATGGGTTCTAATCAGATTACAGGTCATACTCAGCCTAGCACTGTTATCAGCCCTACTCTACAGATGAGGAACCTGAGCCTTGGGGAGGTGAAGAACTATGTTCCATAGGCAGGAAGCAAGCAACTGAGCACAGCCGGGACCCAGAAACGACAGTCTCAGACATCACCTAAGTTCCTCCACAGAGGAGACACCCGTGAGCCCCAGCAAGTCCTTGTGCATGCCAACCCCACTCCTCTTTCGAGCCCCTAGACCCAGAAAGTCACCATGGTCCCGGAGCAGCTGTGCCATCTGGTGTTGGACCAGGCCACTGAGGCCATGATAGCGGCAGAGGGAGGCCACAGCAGTAGCCACGTGCTGGTTTTCTGTGTACAGTACACCGAAGCGTAGCCCAGACATCCCAAAGTCCTATAAGAAGACACGTGCTAGGCCATGGCTGGCCCTCACAGGAGAAACTGATTCCATTTCCTCCGCCCAGGATAGCCAGGAACTCACCTTACTGGTGGCCCACATCACGTGTGTCCTCTGGGGGTCAGGCAGCCTACAGAGAGAACGTGGAGACGAAAGTGACCCAGAGACAGCAGATTGAGGATACATGGATGGATGAAACTGGGTCTCTTGTCTTGAGCCACCAATTCTCATGCTTCTTTTAGCACGGGTCAGCAGACAGGCTGCTGCCTGTGTCTATAAATAGCATTATATGAGAATAAAGCCGAGCTCACCGGTTCTATGTCTATGGTAGAGCTGTGTGGGGAAACCATCAGACCTGACATCTGAGCTAGAATTTAGCTCAAAAACCGTTTCCTCAAAGGGTTTCCCTAACCAACCCAGGAATCCAGGCTGAGCAGGTCCCTCAAACAGACCTTCCCACAGCTCCGTGCCACACCCCTTTCAGCGGTCTTGCCACTGTCATTGAAATGGCTACCTGTGTCCTTAGCTGCTGGGACCTTCGTCTATCTAGAAATATAGATAGAAGGATGGGTGGGTGACAATGGGAGTGGGGGGACAGATGGATGGGTGAGTAGATGGACAGACAGACAGACTGGTGGGTAGATGAAAATGGAGCTACTCTAAGTACGAAGGAAACAACAAGAGTCCAGTTTCCCATATATCAAATCTCCCCTCAATGAATGCCAAGTGCCCTTCCTCCCCCTTGGAGCTCTTGGGAATGCCATAGAATAATCTGAAGACCTGGTCTACCTCACTGACCCTAGCCTGAGGACCAGTGAGACCAAGCAGATATTAAGAGAACCACCCCGGGGCAGGGCAGGCCCTGTGAGCTGACCCAGATAGAGGCTGGGAAACCGTGAGGCAGTCCAGAGATTGGTAGAATTAGCTGCAGTGGGAGCCTCACCTCTCCAGGCTGAGGACACTGCGGTACCCAAGAGACTCTTCAAACACAGAGAGCATGTAGACCTCATCCATGATCACATGCAGCTTGTGCCTGGAGTGGGTAGGTAACGGGAAGGAGAGAACCAAAGTATGTCACTCAGCGTTGGGTAGCAGTACACCAGAAACCCGGGGGTAGGGGGTGTCACAGTGTAGCCCGGGGCTACCAAGCTGCTTGCCCACTTGGTCTATATTTTCACAAATGGGAGGCTGCGCACATAAAGCAGAGGACGCTGGAGCTTTCGAATCACTGCAGGGGGGAGGAGGCACCCTTGGGGTCCTCCACGGTGGGATGGACACAAATAGACTCAGACTCATGTCTGCTCCCGCTCCTGATTGGACCACTCTGAGGCTCCATCAAGCAGGGATGCTAAGTGTTCCTTTTCTCTTGGGGCTGCTGTGAGTCGAACCACAGACACAACACCGAAAGGCTCAGCTGGGAAGATGGTCTGGTCAGTAAAGAGCTGCCTTGCAAACAAGAAGGCCCGGGTCTGCCACCCAGAGCCCTGGGGTTCACTGGCCAGATAGCCTCTCACACTTGACAAGCTCTAGACCCGTGAAACCGAGCAGCTGAGGAATGACTGCTACCTTCCACATTCACACACGTGAACGCAGATAAACACATACATAAGTACATAAATATGTAAATGCATAAATCATAAAGTGTTCAGCATGGCACCTGGCCCTAGAGCATTACAGCTGGTAATGTTTTTAAGAAGATGGGGAGACACCACAGCAGGTAGCAGCCCACAGGGGTCAGAGGACTTGCCCCAGGGCACATCAGGATTCTGTCTGCCCACTTTGTGGGGTAGGTGGAACTCACCTCATGGCAAATCTCAGAAAGTCCTGCAGCTCTTCCGGGGAGTAGACGTCACCCAGAGGGTTTTGGGGGTTGATGAGGATAAGGCCTTTGACCTTGACACCCTGAAACATCCAGGGGGTGTTTCAGTGTCCCACCACCACCACCACCACTCCAGAGCCTTACAGGCTCATTGGATGAGACTGGTAGCTGCCTAGGAACACAAGGCAGGGACAGGCTTCTGACCCAACAAGAAGCAAATGAGTAGGTCGCAGACTGACATCTGCCATGCTGTCCCAGCTATGGAAAGGGAGCAGGCAGGGAGCGGGGAAGCGTGCCAGCTGCTGGCAGAGAGGCTGCTTGTGTCGGAGGAACTGAGAACTTTCACAGTGCCTGCACTGGGCACTTGACCGCGTGAATGGCAATGGTAAATGCAGCGAAGGACACAGATGCTGAACAGGGGCGGAAAGCAAGCGTGGGAACTTAGGTCTCTGCCTTTCTTAAGGAGCAAGATCTACCTGCTTCCCCTCAATTTGCCAGAGACTCACTAAACTATAGACTCCCGCGAGCCACATTTGACCCTGAAGCAGAAATAAAGCACTAGAGTAGGCGGACCTTTCTTTTTAATTAGCATGCTGCGGTGGTTTCAATTAGAATCCCACCCCCACCCACCCCCCTATAGGCTCATATGTTTGAATGCTTGGTCTTTAGTGGAACTGTTTGGGAAGGATGGGGGGAGGTGTGGCCTTGTTGGAGGAGGTGTGTTACTCAGGGTGGGTTTTGAGGCTTCCAAAGCCCAGTGTCTTTCTGCAGACCGGAATGAAAAGCTCTCAGCTACTTCTCCAGTACCGTGCCTGTCTGCTTCCTGCCATGATGATAATCGACTAACCCTCTAAAACTGTAAGCAAACCCCAATTACATGCTTTATTTTATGAGCTACCCTGGTCATGGTGTCTCTTCACAACAATAGAACAGTAACTAAGGCACATTCATTCATTAAAAACAATAATGGGCTTCACTCCTGACATTTTCCTGCATATATAAAATGAATTATGATCCTATCCCACCACCTCCTGCTACCCTTTATTGTGAGGGGGAAGTTTCTGATAAAGTTCCCTGGTTCTCTGTACACTGTGGTTTCAAGGTCTTTTTCTAATGGGAAGGCCCTCCATAGATACAGGATTCTACCTGACCTCCAGTCCCAGGATGGTTCCATAATCTACCCCCCATATGTCCCTATCAATGTTACAAGCCCAATTCCCAGGAGAGGAAGGGGCCAGCCCCTGCTGAAACCCACCCACTCCCAGTCCTAGATTTGACTGGATCTCCAACCTCAGAATTGACTCCTTGCAGGGCCATCTCCAGCTTCTCTACGGTGAGCTGGAAGGGGCGTGTATTCAGTCCAGTTACCTGGGGAAAGACCCACCAAAATCAGGAGCCAAGTTCAGTGACATAGCCCAGACCCCAAACTTGAATTCTTAGGACTCTCTCCCTACCATCTCCAGCCTCTTGCATACAGTCTCTGAAAAACAGGAAGGGCTGTCTCCCCTTCCTGCCTTCCACCCCACCCTTATCTCTTGGGTTTCTGGCAGAGGCAGCGAGGCTTCTCTGATTGGCTCTCAGGACTTCCAAGGTTTAAGCTTCCCCTTTCCACCCTCTCATTTATGGGTCTGATCCTTGGCTTCTCCATGAATCCAGGATCTTAGAACCTGTGACTTGGAGCTTCCAGAGAACCCAGGCAAAGGTGTCCATGCAACAACAGAAGGCACCACTACCATTTTACAGCAGCCTCAAAGCCCCTAACAGAGGCTCCCTTCACACACACCCACAGACTCGGAACCAGGAAACCCTTGCCTACAGGAAAACTCAAATGCAAGAACTGGGATGCAGGCACTCTTACCTTGCTGTCCAGGTAGACATAGGCCAGTCGGACATTGCCATAGAGATTGATGTGCTGAGTGATGGCTCCGTAGTAAGGCGTGGGGATCAAGAGAGCCTCTAGGAGCAGGAACAGACAGCCTATTGGCCTCTGGCTAGGATACTACCGGCCTTGTCATGTGTATCACCGCCCTTCCTAGCCTCTGCCATCTCTGGGGAACATTTGGGGCATATTCTTGCTCTCAGTTCCCAAAACCTTAAAGCTTGGATCCCCCAAATCAGGCTTTTTCTAGTATAGAGGCTCCTTCACTCATAATGGGGTCACATCCAGACTAACCCTCTATAAGGTAAAAATATATAAAAATGTATGTGGCCCACCTGATCTCCTGACTATCCAAGCAGCCCATAATAGGGCAGAGTATTGGTGCTGACTCACAATCTCATGGCTGCTTGCAGGCAGAGTTGGGGGGGGGGGGCTCACTGCTACTGTCCAGCATTACACGAAAATACCCCGCCACGCAGCACTAGCCAGAAAGTCTGTCATAGTTCAAAATTCCTAAGAGCAGGGGTGTAGCTCAGTAGGTAGAGAGCTCCCCTTGCATACATGAAGCCCTGGGCTCCACCCCTAGCACCCCAGTCAGACAACCGTGGTCACAGCCCAGCCCAGTCCTGGTCAAAACTGAGGGAGTAGGGCATGGAGTCCACTCACCCCCTGCCTCACACAGCACTGTGGCCAGAGCAGAAAAGAGAGAGGCACAGCCATTCAGAACAACCACCTGGGAGTGATGGAGACAAGAATGCCTGTCAGGGGACAGAGAAGAACAAGGGCCATGGAAAGTGCTCTGGGGATCCCCCCTGACAAAGGTCTCGATTGGTTCCCAGCCAGGCTGATTTCTGGGCACCTTGCTCTTGATCAAGGGAATGACAGATGGAACTGATCACTCAACAGGATCTCTCTCAAAGGTGGGGAAGTGTTGGGAAGTAAAACTGAGAGGCAGACCCCAAGCGCCCTTCCTGACACCCCTCACCCCTAGGAAAGGCGTGACTCACATTCTCTGGTTTGAGGGGTGCCGGGCTCTTACAATAGAAAGACAAGAACCTTGCCACTTCTTCCCGGAGGCTAGAACAGACCGACAAAATACAATACTGTCAGAGCATCCTCAGTCCAGTCTACTCCAGAGCCCCTCTGGGAGCCTGCAGGTGGCTACCACTGCCCCCATCGTCCCTTCCCAAGGTGGCAGACATTTATCTCTACTCCACCATACCCTCCCCCATCCAGCCACAAAGCATTCTGGGCCTAGGTCACCCAACCCCACCTAACCAGGAGACTGCAGGAGAAGAGATAAAACACTATGTACATCTAGCTGATAATGATAACAATCAACACTATTATGGCAGGAGCTGTTACCATGGCTCTTACAGAGCTTCAGCATGACGCGGATGGTATTCAGAGACCGTTTCATGGTGACGGTGATTACTATCATCCCCATTTTGCAAATACAGAAACTGAGGGAATTTGAAGGAAGTGACTCCCTTGCTAGTAAGTGGCAGAGTCCCTACTCAAGCCCAGTGTCCTGCCCCAGAGCTCACCATCTTGATGACCTTATTCTAAGAATGTGAGCTTTGGGACACATCTTGGGTCAGGTCCTGCCGGACCATGAATCCCTTAGAACAGTGCCTGACCCTCAGTAAATGATCAGTACACAGCACAGTAGGTACCATTTTCTGACCCATCAAACCATTGAGACGGGGCCCCTTGTCATCTCTAAAACAAGATGGCTGCTCCTAGAAAAGTAAGGGCAGACTCCTCACTTGCCACAGACTTAGGGTCACGGGAACCAAGCTGGGAGTTCTAGGGACGGAGCTGAGGCTGACGGGCCAGCCCATAGTCACCGGGTTGCCACAATTATGTTCTCAGCCTAAGGCCAGCTCAGGCTCAACTGATGTGGTGGGCAGAACAATTCTTCGTTGAGGTGCTCCCCTTTGCGCTACAGGGCTAAGAGCACACCACTAGCCAGTAGATCCTTCTTTCTGTTACACCAACCAGAAATGTGTCCCACCTCTACTCTACCTCCATAGGGACCTACAGGTCCTATGTTGGGACCCACTGGCCTGGGGCAACTACTTACAACAGATGTCCTCTCCAGTCAGGGTACTGCAGCAGAGATGGTTCCACATGAAGCATGTCACCCTGTGTCAGCTGGGGACACATAGGAAAAAAGAGCAAGGTTGATGGCCAGCACTGCCGCCTGCATCCACCCAGCACTATGGCCTTCATCAGCAGAGGTTTCTCCTGCTCCTCAGAGAAACTGTAAAAGGATCACAGGACAGCGTACCCGGGTCCATTTCACAGACAAGCAAACCAAGGATCACAAAGTGATGGCAGGGCGACGGAGCTAGCAAGTGGCAGAACTGAAAGGACATGCAGAACTTTGGGCTATGGTTCTCTATACAACAAAAATCAAGAGGGGTGGGTGCAAGAGGAGCAGTGGGAAGTCAGGCTGCTCAGCCTTCCCAGAGGTCAGGAAGGCCCTAGAGTTAGGCGATATCAACTTGGCCTTAGATCCAACTTTAGTGGAGACTCAAGGCACTGTCTCCTGCAGGCTCAACTCGATCTCACCCTTTGTTTACGGTGGCAAATTTCAGACCATCCCTTGTATAAACGGGTACTGGATTAGTGGCACTAGAGCATTGTGGCTACAAGGCCAAAGAGAGCCAATGACACCATGTCCTTGGACAGGGGCCAGAAGAATTAGGATCATCTAAGTCTCCAGGCCTGCGCCCGGCCATTCCCCTCCCTTCTACCACCCCTTAGAGCTGGTCCAACATGGAAGCCACTGGTATTCTGTGGCTACTGAGCACTTACTAGGTGGCTAATCTGAACTGTAAAGACTTCATAAAAACAAGTTTTAATAGATATCAATAATTGTACATTTATTACCAGCTAAAATGGTCATGTTTTAGATATATTAGGTAAATTAAATATTACTGAAACTAATTTTAGGTGTTTTTTAAATATATTTTTGGAGAGTTGAGACATCTGATGAATTTTTCAGAAATCTGATAAAATATTAAGTAATTTTGCAAGCTGGATTAGAACGAGCCATAGAAGCCAAGCCTGGCAGTGCACCCAGCTTCACTGGAGGCTAAAGTAGGAGGCCTTGCAAATCCAAGATTTTCCCAGACTGTAGACCAAGTTCAAGATCAGCCTGGGCAACCTAGACCTTGTCTCAAAATAAAAATAGGGTGTAGTTTGGCTTGCCTAGACTGTATAAATGCTGGGTTCACTCTCCAGTGAAGAAAAATAAAATTAAGGACCAGGGATGGATATAGTTCTGTTGGTAGACTAGATAGGGAAGGGAAGGAAGGGGAGGAGAGGGGAGAGGAGGAGAGAGGAGGGGAAGAGAGGGGAGAGGAGAGTACAGTTGTTCCCAAAGCAAATCTGGAATCCATGTCCCATGGCTCTTAAGTCAGGACCACTGAGGCATGCAGCAGGCTACTGTGGCAAAGGATTCAAGAAACCCCTGGAGCTGGTGATGTCAGCTCCTGAGCTCACTTCCCTGGAGCTGGTGATGCCCAGTCTACATACTCACCCGCCAGGACAGAAGGTCAAAGCACAATTTGTTTTCACTGGTGCCCAAGTTAATGATGCCCTGCAGACAAAGGGTAGGATGAGCATGGCAAAGCACTGCCAGCAAGGAGCCCGAGGAACGCACAGACAGCACAGTGGGCACCAACCCATCCTCCCACCATCCCTCCTTATCTTGTTCAAGCAGGGCACTCACTAGGTTTCAAACTCCCATCCCCTATTTCCAACAGCATCCAAATACCATCTCTGGCAAGAAGCCTTGCCACGCTCCACTTGGAAGGGGCTCTTTGCTTCTTGGAGTTCCATGTCTCTTTCCAGTACTCTCCTGCCCTTAGAAAACCACTCAATTTCTGCCCCCATGCCCCAGGGATCAGGGTACAGCTCCCTGCTGATAGCTAGCTCCCTAAAGAAAGATTTATGCCCAAGACACCGAAACGTCTCTCCAAAAACATTAGAAATCACACTCTGCTGGGAACACATCAAGAGTGGGGGTGTTCAGTGGACAGCCCCCCATGCCAGTGCAAATGACTCCCTAGGGGACCCAGCTAACAGGACACAACATCTGGCTGCCTCTCCATAGGTGCTTACCCTAATGGAGGGCACGGACTCCTGACCCCTGCCTTCTGCAAGCAGTGAAGGAATCAGAAAAGACAAAAACCATTAAATGTGAATGAGCTGGGAGCTAGACACATACCAGGCCATGCTTGCCACCCCTGGGAAGGAAACTGTTTCCTCCACAGGCAGACAACGAGCTCCTAGTGTGAGCCACCACGGTTCCTGTCCAGATTACTACCAAAGCTCCCACCTCCTCTCCTGTCCACTCCCCATATGGACTCCATATGAAACCCTATAATGTCTTACTGAGGCTGCATCAGACATCTGCTCCTCTCCTGAACACTTCATGCCCTTCCCTGTTCACCAAGTCCCATGAGTCCCTACAAAAATCCAGAGCCTTTCTGAACTCATCTCCCACCACGCTGACTTTACTGCAGCCCAGTTGGTCCCTTTGCTGCTTGCTGATGTCATCCAGACTGGGGCCTTTGTCCCAGCCATTATCAAAGCTGCATGGCTCCTGGGGGTGGGTAGCCTCTACCACAGCACCCTGCATACAGACTGAAACCTGCCAACTGCGCCTGATGGAAAGGACAGGCAGAACTGATGGGATGTCACGTCTAAGGTTATGTCATAAAAGCATGTGGCTTCCATCCTGAGTACTCACAGTCTCATATTCTGTCTTAGATCATCTGCCCTGGAGGGAGTCAGCTGTCATATCTGAGGCAGTCCTGGGGGCGGGGGGAGTCCATGTGGACAGGAACAGATGCCCACCAAGAGGTGGACGTGGAGATGGAGCCTTTTACCTGTTCAAGTCCCACCACCCAGGCAAGGCTTCAGATGTGATTACAACATCAACTTCAGGGTACTGTGATGGAAACCCCTGCCCTAAAACACCCACCCAGAGCCCTGAACCCCAGCAACTGGGAAATGTTTCTTTGCTGCTTAAGCTGCTGAGATCTGGGGTGCTTTGTTACAGCAATGGAGAACTAACACAATCTCTCACTTTTTTTTTTTTTTCAAGCGTTTGATCTAATGTCACCAGAGTAAAGTTGCCTTCTGCTATCCTATGTCAAAGAGCAACATTTCCCAGCCTGCCATCATCCCCTGTCCCCTTTACCTTGTCTTCATTTTCTTTGCAGTACCTATCAGTAAGTGTTGTGTGTGTGTTTCTTCTGCCTATCTCAACTAAAATATAAATACACAGGGCAGGATTTGAGTTCACAGCTATGACACCAGTGCCCAGAACAGCCACTGATACCTAATGGATGCTCAATAGATCAAAACTATTAAGGGTTATTGTGTAGCTCTTTGACCTGCCAAACTATTATGTACAATAAATTATAATCAAGGCAGATGATATGAATAATAACAGTGGCTACTATTTATCAAGAGTACTACATGATAAGCACTGTTAATTTCAATATCCCTGGTCCCACTTAATGTTGACTCTTACAGAGCAGACATTACTGACCCATCTCAGAGACGAACAGAGTATAGAGCAGACATTAACAGCCGTCTTGGAGCCTGCGGATCGTAACTCTAGCCAGGCAAGAGCAAGCTGGGTGCTGACTGCCCTGCAGTTAGTTTGCTTTTGGGTCGCAGTGGGGAGGGGTCTTCACTCACACTGGGGTTCTTGTCCTCATCATATTCATCCATGTGGTAGGTCCTGTAGCCCTCCTCAGCCGAGTCCCAGAACCATTTGATGACTCTTCCTCTGGAGGACAGGCAGGAGCTGTCAGAGGAGAATGTGGCCGTGGGGTCACCCACTCCATAGAGTCTGGGCTGCTTCTGGTCTGGTTTTCTGAGACATTCTCCTTGCAGACCATCACCATAACCACTTTCCATGTCCTGAGTGGAGGCTGAGTCTGTGCAGGTAGTAGGTGCCGTGGATTCCTTCTGAGGAAGACAGAACATCTGCCAAAACACAAATGCACATGCCTGCGGAAGGAAGGGTTTCTGCTCATCCTGTGTGTGTGTGTGTGTCTGTCTGTCTGTCTGTCTGTTTGTCTGTCTGTCTGTGTATAGGCCCAAGAACATCCTCTGATATCGTTCTGGGAGCTGTCCACTTTTGCTTTTTGAGACAGGGTCTCTCACTAGGCCCTAAAGTTTGCAGATTAGCTTAGACTTGCTAGCCAGTAAGGCCCAGAGACCAGCCTGTCTTCATCTCCCCCGCTCTGGAGTGATGAGGAGTGAACATCAGGCTATTTTTATTTGGTTCTGGAGATAAAACTCAGGTCTTCATAACTGCAAAGCAAGAAAAGCATTTTACACTTTACTGCCTAGGCTGGTTGCCCCCCTTTCTCTCTCTCTCTCTCTCTCTCTCTCTCTCTCTCTCTCTCTCTCTCTCTCTCTCTTTTTCCTGGTTTTCCCCCTGAGGTTGCCTGATGCTGGCCTTGAACTCTTGTCCTCAAGTGACCCTCTTTTCTCTGCCTCCCTAGAAGCTGTAACTAAGATATCTGCCTCTTCATGCAAGCTGTGTACCATCCCTTGTGTTCTTATCCAGTTAAACACTTCAACAAACAATCTGTTGAGGACCTACGAGCACCACACCAGGCTTGCTACATAGAAACAAAGTTAATCTACAGTGGCTTTAGCTAGCTCCATTTCTGCATTTGTTTCTAGTTCTGCAACCTCGGGGGTCACCAACAATCTTTGCCCCTGCTTGCTCACCTCAGTTTCAAACCACCAGGCTATTTCCCAAGCAGATCACTGCTACGGTTCTGGGCCTCTTGTGTGATGGGTGGTCAGGAGCAGATGGTGGTGGGAACCTGGGGTGGGGGGTTGTGGGTGAAGGGGGAATAGGAGTCACAAGTGCAGGTACTCCTGGATCCTGTCTCTACTCACAAAGGACACAAGGGCCACAGAGGAGGGTCTCCTACCTACCAAAATGTAGGAGCCTTGCAATCCTCTGTCATGCCACACTTGTGCTCTGGTGGACCAATAACCACCTCAGAGAGTAACAGTGGGGATCTGAGGGTGATAAGGCTCCTACCAAACTCTGGCTGGTGGCCAAACATCTAAAACATGAATCACTCTGTCACAAATGCTCTCTGATTTCCCTGTCTTTTTTGTTTTGTTTTGTTTTGTTTTTGTTTTTTAAAGATTTATTTATTTATTATATGTAAGTACACTGTAGCTGTCTTCAGACACTCCAGAAGAGGGAGTCAGATCTTGTTACAGATGGTTATGAGCCACCATGTGGTTGCTGGGATTTGAACTCCGGACCTTCGGAAGAGCAGTCGGGTGCTCTTACCCACTGAGCCATCTCACCAGCCCTGATTTCCCTGTCTTAAGGTACAAGTCTTACTTGGTAGATTGCTGATGAGGACACAGAAAATGTGCCCCCCCCCCGCAGTTTCACAGTTTACTTTTGTTTTGCAAATCTTGGGGTTCTCCCCAAGGTGGCAGGACTTGGCAAAGCACACCCCTGCTCTACCGATAGCCTAGATCTGAAGAACACTACCGAGTGCCCGGGCAGTGGGCAACGTGGCACAGATCTAAGTGCAGCCAGAACCCAGCAGGAGCTCAAGGCGCTGTAGTCAATCAGGCCTAGCGATCTCACCAGCCCAACCAAGACAGCCAAGACAGAATGGTCTGCAGGGCCCGCCAGGGGTTTCCGGGACCACAGAGACTTCCAGACCTAAGGGCAGGAAGCGATCAAGAGCGAACCCGACCCCTTCGGTGCACCGTGGCGGATACAGCACCTACTTTGGACCTTGGGTTTTCACGCGCGGTATTCTCAGGACCGGACCTCCGTGACTCTGGAGCAGCCTGCCCCCTGGCGATCTGGCGGGAACACAGGGAAGGAGTCCGTGCCCTGACTCCTGGTCGCAGAAGAGGAAGCTCTGGTCTTCAGCACTTCCCTGTCTGCCAGAAACCGGAGTCTGATCTCAGAAACGGGAAAGAAACAGAGGGGTGGAGGATCTTGGTTAAGACAAGGCCACGCCCACTCCATTCCTTCTCTCATTGGCTGAGCTCAGATACCTCTAGCTTTTCCGACACACTTGGTCAGATCCATTTGAAGGTTGAAAGTTTCTTCCCCGCTGAAACACCAACCCTCCTGAGCATCACCTAAGCATGAGATCTCCCCACCATCTATTTGTAAAGGCTTCTCTCAAGCCCCGGGGGAAAAAAAAAAAGATTTACAAAAGAAAACTAGAAATGTATCGACATGTATATGTATATTCATATGGCCATGGGGACTCCAGGAATGAATAGCTCTCAAAAGGTGGGCTTCTTTGAATTCCAGTCTATACTAAATAGATTTTTAGAGATGTGAGGAGACAAAGGAAAAAAAAATCAGCTCCAGGTACCAGAAAACAACGCAAGAAGGCAACGAGAAGTTGTAAGTCGTTTTCACTGTGTGCCTCCAGAGGCATGCTAAATTGAGTGCAAATACCAAATCGAATAACTCCACCTCTTATAGTTATGCAAGGAAACAACCTCCTGTCAAACACAGACCATGAGGCTTAGACCGATAAATAATGATCTATGCAAATATAATACTGTCACCTATAAGCTTCTCAGAGTAGAGCAGGCGCATGATCTAGATAGTTCAACAATGGCTATGCTCACACAGGAGACACTGAGAACCAGTGATTGCTAAGTTGACAAGGTAGCATGCCTCCGTAGCTCCAATCTGTCACAGAAGTTGTGGTAGTTTGGATGAGAATGGCCTCCCACAGGCTTATGTTTTTGAATATTTGGTCCCCATTTGGTGGACTGTTTAAGAATTAGAAAGTGTACCTTTGTTGGCAAATGTGTGTCATTGGGGATGGCCCTTGAGGTTTCAAAAGCCAAGCCCCATCTCTTTCTCTGCCTTCTGCCTGAGGATCATGTAAGTTCTTAGCCACTGCTCCAACACCATACCTGCCTGTGGCCGCACTCCCCTCTGAAGCTGTAAGCAAGCCCCCAGGTGAATGCTACTTTTTATAAGGGTCCTTGGTATGGGTCACTCTTCCAGGAAAAACACCAAGACCTATCGAGGTGCTGCTTACGGAGGACAGAGGAAATACAGATGAGTAGGAGAGGAAGGTAGTTATAAATACCAGCTCAAACCAACTGCTGAAGTGAGGATTGTGATCCATGTGAATGTTGCTGTCACATTGTGTTAAGAATGTGTTTGTACAGATATTTGGGTTTTTTTGTCAAATTCCTTATTATGTAATGCTAACATCAATTAAGATAATATCAGTGGTTATCATATTTAAGTTATGAGATACTAAAAGAATGCCCCTCAAGGGAATACTGCCACCTGTTCTAAAATACATACTATGTTTAGGGCTGTACATGAGATGGTTACATCATTTTAGACATAGGCATGACCTCATTTTTTTTTCACTTGGAAATTAAGCATGGTATAAGAGGTGATTGTGTGTCAAGATGACAAGGGGTGGACTTGTGATGGTTATTCTTGGCTGTAAACTTGACTACATCTGGAAATAACTAGCAAGCAGCTGGGCACATCTGGAAGGAATTTTTAGTTAACTGGATCATTGAGGTTGGAAGACCCACCTTAAATCTGGGCCACACCTTGTCACAACCTCTATAAGGGTCATGGAAGAAAGAAATTTTTGCTTTTTCCAGCTTGCCCCATTCTGGCTGGCAAATTCATATATCTATCCTTCTCCTGAGGGCCTCTCTCACTAGCACCAGAGCCTACTTTTGGGGGTTCTGAGGTATACTGAAGACAAGCTGAGACACTAGCCTCATGGACCAAACATCTGGATTCTCAGACTTTCTATCAAGAGCTTGCCATTGTTGGATTAGGTGGCTCACCGCCTGTAAGTCATGCTAATAAGTCATATTACATATGAATTTATATGACTATATATTACATTAGTCCTCTTCCTGTACAGAACCCTAATACTGAAGACCTGGAGGATTCTGGGAGAGCCACTGGTCAACAGTCCACATTAGAAGGGTGGAGAGGTTTGTCTCTGATGTTAGTGACAGGTGGTGGCAATACAGTAGCAGACACAGCGGCAGGGTAGATGGCTTGAAACCTGAGTAAACTCACCTCACTGGTGTAAGAGCAGTGTAAGAGCAAGAGCTTCTCCCTCTGCCCGCCACCACAGTGTGTCACCCGCACTTAGGGTGGCTCGTCCCGTCTCGATGAACCCAATCAGAAAAAAAGCTCACAGAAAAGGGAAGGGAAGGGAAGGGAAGGGAAGGGAAGGGAAGGGAAGGGAAGNAGGGAAGGGAAGGGAAGGGAAGAGAAGAGAAGAGAAGAGAAGAGAAGAGAAGAGAAGAGAAGAGAAGAGAAGAGAAGAGAAGAGAAGAGAAGAGAAGAAGAAAAGAAGAAAAGAAAAGAAGAAAAGAAAAGAAAAGCTCACCTGCCTCCTAGTGGATTCCAGATCTAGTCAAGTTGCCAATCAAGATTAACCACCAAAGCCATGAGACAAAATCTTGCTGTGTCACTAGGCAGCCTCGCTGGCCTGGGACCTCCTAGATAATTCAGGCTGGCCTCAGACATGTAGTGTTCGTTCTGCTTCTGCCTCTCAAGTCTGGAGGCTTGCAAGCAGATACCACTATGGGCCACCATGACTGCTCTTTCTGCTCTCAAACCGCTTTTTCAGGTAGTTGTCATAGCCATGGGGAGTGGGGGGAACTAAAACAAACAGCAAATGTTGACAAGAAAGTGCAATGTCCAGAACTTTAAAAAAAAAAACAAAACAGACTTTTTTTTAAAATTATATTTATTTACTTCGGGCGTGTGTCATTATATGCATGTGGAAGTCAGAAGACAACTTATGAAAGTCGCTTCTCCCCTCCCAATGTGTGAGGCTAGTGAATCAAACTCGGGTCATCAGGCTTCATGGCAGGTGCCTTTATTCACTGAGCCACCTCACCAGCCCCGCCCCCCGCATCTGAATATTGAGTTGAGCAGACACAGAAACAGACTCACCTTTCCATGGGAGGCATGTCTCCTCCTGTTCACGCCAGAAAGACTACTACCTTCCTTCAAAAAGGTCCTGAGAGTGCTTCTGGTTGCCTGGGCTCTTCCAATGAATTCCCTTTCTGTCTGAGGTAAGGTCTCACTATATAGCCCAGGCTGGCCTTTGCCCCACAATTCTTCTGCCTCAGCCTTTTGAGTATTAGGACTATAGGTATACACCACCATACCTGGTTCAAAACCAGTCTCTAAAGAATATTATCTAGCACGATAAACTTTGAAGAATCAGGATTTATTAAACGACTTCCTGTGATCTCCGCAATCCTGTTTATCTCTGCAATCAACTTGACTGGATTTAGAACTACCTAGGACTACCTAGAATACACAACTCTGGGTGTGTCTGAGTTTATTTCCAGAAAGGCTTAACTTAGGAAGAGTGACCCTCAGTGTGTGTAGCACAGTCCCACAGGCTGGGGTCCCAGTCTGGATAAGAGAGGAGAATGTGAGGTGATCAGCAGTATTCATCTCTGCTTCCTGGCTGTGGATGCAGCATGCCCACTGCCCTGTGTTCTGCTGCCACAGCTAAAGAAAGGCTCAGAGCTAAAGGTTCTGCTGCTCACGCCAAAGCTTTGCTTCTCCACCACAGTGCACGGAAACCTCAAACCATGAGCCAAAATAAACCATGAGCTAAAATAAGCCCTTCCTTAAGGTGCTTGAGAAAAGCAATATACTTCCCTTCATTGATTGAAAAAAAAAAAAAAGGACAGGGAGGAAGAAGGGGAAGAGGAGGGGAGGACCTACCAGAGCTACTGACATGTACCTGTAATCCTCACACCGGGGAAGCTGAGGAAGATGTGTGTTCAAGGCCAGCCTAGGTTGTATAGAAAGACAAAGAGAGGTGGGACAAACCTGTTCCCAGAGGAATGTGTATGGACACAACCCACACAAGTAAACAGAGCTCTCAGTGAGTTCTATCAACTTTTCCATCTTCCATAAGATTCTGACTCTGTTCTAGGCCTTTCACAGCCTCCACTAGGCAAGGGCTTCCCAGAAGCTCAGGTGGGCACAGTGTGAACAGTGGGGATGTCAGGAGACAGAAATGGAAAATCCCAGTTCTGGGAACTGGGGTCTATGATTCCCAACCCTGAAATTCATATGTGTAATCTTCACCCCTCAAATGACAGCTACCAAGTGGGACCCTTGGGAAGTGATCAGATCATGAAAGCAGAGGGAGCCCCAGCACCCCCCATCACGTGATGTCACAGGAAGAAAGAAGCTGGCTCCACCAGATACTCATCTATTGGGTTCTTGGACTTTGCAGCTTCTAGTACTGTAAGAGATTTTTCATTCTTTGTAAGTTTCTGGTATTTTATTATAGCTGCCTGAACAAACTAACATTCCAAGATTTGTCTTAAAATCTTTTGGAAGATCTCTGGCATTTGAATGCAGGAATACCCATAACACCACATCCAGTCCTTCAGCCGTTCATAAGAATGGAAGATTGTGAGCTTATAAAGATGGTACAACTAACTTAGTGCTCCTTCAGCATCCAGTTAGGGGTCATTTCCCTTCCTTACAGGCCTGCCACAGACAGGAGAGTGTGTGTATATGTGTGTCTCTGTGTGAGTGTGTATGTGATTGAGTATGAATGTATATGTGAGTGTGTATTATGTATGTATGTGTCGGTGAGTGTGTATACTGGTGGGTGTGTGTTGGTGTGTGTATGGGTGTGAGTGTGAATGGGTGTCTGAGTGTGTAGGTGAGTGTATGTACGAGTGTGTGAGAATGTGTGAATGTGAGTGTATGTGAGTGTACATGAGTGTATATGTTGAGTATGCATGAGTGCATGCATGTCACATGGGAAAGTCACAACAGGACCTCAAGATCTTCCTCTAAGGCTTTCAACCTTGCTGCACTGAGATGGGATTTCCTGTCATTTTGACTAGACTTGATTGCTTATCATATGTATGGTACACCTTTGTGTGCCCCCCTCCTCCAGTGCTGAGGATCCGGGAACTCAAAGCCATGCCTAGGCTTTTACATGAGGTGCCTGGGATTTGAACTCAGGTCCTCATGCTTGCAGAGCAAAGCACTTGGTTTTTTTTTTTTTGGTTTTTTTTTTTTTGAGCATGTAATATCTGAATGTAATGTCAACTCAAGCATCAGACTATACAGAAGAAAATAGGGAAGTTACACAAAACAGAGGAATGCAAACATGGAGGGACTGGCAGGAACCAACTGGGATAAAATTCGATGTTAACAGCTGGGATCAAAAACAGCTCCACCTAAAGTCAGCTTAAACTTAGTAGCGGGGGGCAAGGGCTTCATGCCCTTGCCATAGTTCCTATAGTCCAACCCCCCCCCCCGCCCAGGCCATTGTAAATACTTGTGTATGGGTATAACTCAGCTATCTATGGTTCTAAGTATCTACTCTGGTTCCTCTTTAGATCACAAACGTCCTTCTTCCTAGAGAATGGTGAATTCCTGTGTAGGGCAGTGAGTTAGCTGCCTAAACCCAGGGTCAGCTCAAGGACTGACTGCCTAGGATCTAACTTGGCTATGTATTAAGGGAAAGCACATGGATCTGTTTTCCAACTAAAGCAAGGACATTGGAGCATTCATTATACAGGATGCCATGATTCCAGGAGACTAAGTTTCCGTGAACTTTTCGCCTC
>NC_034592.1:78995440-79001074 GCF_900095145.1 Mus pahari
TTTTGATTTTTTGAGACAGGGTTTCTCTGTATAGCCCTGGCTGTCCTGGAACTCACTCTGTAGACCAGCCTGGCCTCAAACTCAGAAATCCACCTGTCTCTGCCTCCCAAGTGCTGGGATTAAAGGCATGCGCCACCACGCCCAGCGATCTGTTACTTTTGATACAAGGTCTCTTCTCTGTATGTGGCCCAGGCTAGCTTTGAACTCTCAGACCTCCTGTCTCCTTCCAAGTGCCAGGATTGCAAGTGTGAACGCCCATGCCCAGCTTCCCTCTGTCTATTTTCCACACGAGACTAAATGTTCATGGGGCTAAGAGGCTCATTGCTCTTCTCAGCAGGTAGCAAAATGTCTGCCAACTAATGAGATGCTATAAATAATCATTCATATAAACACTGTGTTCTTCGTGTTCCCAGAGGAGTGTGCGGATTCCGATAGAACATGCAATGTCTGCCATGATCATTTTGCCCACCACATCCACTAGACTCTAGTCCCACATGGGCAGAAAACTGCTTCTTAGAAGTCTCTGGTCCAGAAGATACTCTCAAACACGTGCGTAGCAGACAGAACAAGGAGACTCAAAAGGTAGGATGCAGGGATGGATGGGTACTTAAGGAATGGATTACTTCCTGTTTATGAAGGAGCATAATTAATAGAATAGAAAAGGGTGGCTCAGGGAAGCTGAAGTTACAGGCTATTGAAGGCAGAGTATATTAGGGAAGAGATGGCGGGGCCTCTCTACTGCATATCTAACTTGAGGGGGGGTGGTCAGCAGCACTCACCCACTTGTAGGTGAAGGTTGGTTTCTGCAAAGACGAGGCGGAACCAGCCAGGCTCTATACACAGGTAGGATTTGCCACTAGATAACAACAGCTTCTTGTCCTGGAAGCGCTGGTGAAGGATCTGCTCTTGGTCAAACGTGCATGGACTCAGATACTAGGAAAGGGGGAAGAAAAAGGGAGGTGGAGCTGAGCATAAGACCAGCTGACTGGTAAGCCCAGTGCCTGCCATTTGCAGAACTTACAGCTTTCAAGTTGATCCAGACAAAGAGGCCAGCGCCACCATTGCAAAAGGGGATCTTCAAGTCCTTCAGTATCTTAGTGACATAGTTGTAAGCCTTCCGGAGCCGGCTATGGTTTTTAGGAAGGTACACCTTATTGATCCACTCTGGATGAGCAGAGGAAGATTATCTCAGATCTTACAGAAGACATCTGAGGGGGAGGGCTCAGAGGGAGGGGTTCTTCCCAAGTGTACCTTAGCTGGCTTCATGTGAACCATGAGCCATTTCAATACAAGACAGAGTCTGTCTTGCTGTGTCTGAATTGATACTATCCTGCCACACAACTCTTATATAGGACTTTATAGAGCATCTTAATGTTCTACTAGAATGTTCCCTTTGAGTAGATAATAGAGGCCTATGGCCAAGGCAGCCCACAAAGGGGACTGCTGCCACTTTTGTCACCTGAGTGAGTTAGTACATACACAAAGCTTTTGCTTGGGCTCTTGAACCCCACACACTGGATTGGGAGAGCCCAGCCACTCTCTGTGATGAATTCAGCACTACTGTTCTCAGCTAACAGCAGGGAAATAGTGACATGAGGTTGCAGAAGCCTTTATGACTACCTTATACTGCTTAAAATGTTTTCATTATGCTGAGCAGTGGTGGCACACACCTTTAATCCCAGCACTTGGAAGGCAGATGCAGGCAGATCTCCAAGTTCAAGGCCATCCTTGTCCAGGACAGCCAGGGCTACACGGAGAAACTATCTCAAACAACAACAAAACCCTAAACAAGGTTTTAATTATGTGTATATATGCCAGTCTATGCATGTGTATGTAGGTGGTTAGGGAGTTGGATCTTGTGGAAATGGGAGTTACTGGAGGTTGTACATTGACTGATGTGGGTGTTGGGAACAGAACTAAGGTCCTCTGGAAGAACAGCACATATTTTTAACCACTGAGCAATCTCTCCAGCCCCATGCCTATGTTATACTCCCAGAGTATCTAAACAAAAATCTCTGAGGATGCAGTTTCTAGGTAAATCTTAGGTATATCTAATGTTGGGAACCAGTATTGATGGGGCCGAGTTCCGGTTTCTGCCATACCTAAAGGAGGCTGGCACCATGGAGGGTTGGTAGCCAGTCAGATTTCTCCTTTCTACTTCTTTCTGCATCCAAAGCTAAAAGCAAGCTGTCTGGCTACATTAGTTTGTTTCTTTAAATACCATGGTTTGTCTCAAGATAGTCCATCTACTGGTCTAAGCCTTCCAGTCCGGCATCAATTACAGGAAATTAAATGGAAAGGCTCTTGTCTGTGTTTTAGTCATAGCATTAAAGGGAGAGGTCTCCTTTCAGGCACAGCATTCTCTTGAGGGTCCTGGAGAATCTAGGGGCCATCAATCTAGCCATACCGACTCTGCCCCAAACATCATTCTCATTTGTACCCCCTGGATATTTATCTTAATCCATATTGGAAAAGTCAATGAAAATGATCCACTGTGGCGAAAGAAAATTTTGCCTGGGACAGGTAGGCCCAGGAGAAAGACAGTCGCTGATCTCTGCTAAGCGCGATGACACATGCTTTAATCACTAGGGAGGCAGAGGCAAGGGAGGCAGATCTCCGAGTTCTAGGTCAGCCTGGTCTACATGTTGAGTTCCAGGCCAGGGCTACATATTGAGAGCCTGTCTCAAAGGCAAAAAGGAAGGCTGACTGACTGGCGTCGGCGGTTCTTTCCTTCGTGTCTTAGGAAACCACTCACAAGCAGTTTTCTAAGCAGAGCAGAGACAGTTATTTGGCTCTCAGGATTAAAACCCAGCCTGGTTTCAAACAGGCTTTCTAGCCACACCCAAGTGCCCACTGAGCTTCACCCTGTATTGAGCATGTGTTAGAGGCTCTCCCAACCCCAGAAAACCCAGCAATCCCCCACAGCCATAAAGTCCAGCCAAGATGCTCTCCTAAAGCCGGGCCTGGTGGCGCAGGCCTTTAATCCCAGCACTCGGGAGGCAGAGGCAGGCGGATTTCTGAGTTCGAGGCCAGCCTGGTCTACCAAGTGAGTTCCAGGACAGCCAGAGCTATACAGAGAAACCCTGTCTCGAAAAACCAAAAAAAAAACAAAAACAAAAACAAACAAACAAACAAACAAAAAAATGCTCTCCTAAGGCCCTGCTTACCTTTGTCCTGGAGCAGTCGGCACAGCTTGTACTGAGTAACGCCGGAGACCCCATGGTGGTAGCCAAAAGCCTTCACAGCAGAGGCTACCTCCTTGCTGTGTGTATAGAGAACACCAAAGCGGAAGCCAGACATGCCGAAATCCTGGGGGAAGAGAAGATGAAGGAGGAACGTGTAGTTTTTCTCGTCTTTCTTTGTTCCTGGCTCCCCTTCCTTCCAGACCCAAAGACAGGGGCTGGGGTTTACCTTACTAGTGCCCCAGATCATATGGGTCATGTTAGGGTCAGGCAAGCTGGAAAAGAAATTAGAAACAAAAATCAAAGTTAGTAGGTAAATGGGTGAAAGAGGCGTAAATGACCTCTCTGATGGAAAGGAGAACGTGGAGGTTAGGTTCCTCCCAGACAGGTTCTAACCTGCCCAGGTTCAAGAGACAGTGGTGGCAGCTAAGCTAGAAGTCAACACAAGGTGTCCATGAGAAGTACACATGGAACTGCACTCAGGCGCCCACTGAGGGACAGCCTGAGTGACCCTGCTACTGTGGATGTGACTATAGATCTAGTCCAAGACCACCTCCCTAGCAGGGGTCCTCTCAAGAAGTAAGCTACTTACTACTGTGAGAACGTGCACACTTGTCCATTCTAAACTATACCCCCCCTTTTGGTTTTTCGAGACAGGGTTTCTCTGTGTAGCCCTGGCTGTCCTGGAACTCACTTTGTAGACCAGACTGGCCTCGAACTCAGAAATCCACCTGCCTCTGCCTCCCGAGTGCTGGGATCAAAGGCATGCGCCACCACTCCGGGTTTATACCTATCTCTTACTGCCCCACCTTTCACCAAAGGTGTTCCTTTTAGCAGGCATGCCCATGTCTTGTTTTGATGAAATCTCATTCTTACAGTCAAATACTTCATTCCCCCCCCACCACACACACACACAAAAAAGTTTGAGTTGGGCATGGTGGGATATACTTATATTCCCAGCACTCAGGAGGCAGAGGCAGGAGAATTAAGAACTCAAGACCAGGTTGGGCTAAACAGTAAGATGCTTTGTAAAGAAGTCCCTACCTGACCACCAATCCCTGGGGGCTTTCCTTGATGCATATATGGGTGTGGGGGGGGTGCGCATGCACGTGCGTGCGTGTGCACATATAGGTGTGAAAGACACAGGTTAAAACTGGGTATCTTTTTAGATCACTTTCTACTTCCTCAATGCCCCCACCGCAGACAAGGTCTCCCAATGAACCCAAAGGGCTTCATTTCATTCAGGCAGTGTGGCCAATGAGCTTCAGGGATCTGCTTTGCTTAGCTCCTCCCCTACCTAGAGGGTCACGTGTTGCCTTGCTAGCATTTTCCCCATAGGTTCTGGGAACTCAAACTCAGATCCTCACGCTTTCTTGACTGACCTGACACCCCTTGACTACCCTCACTGCCATGCCCAGCGTTCACGGATACACAGAATGGCACTTGGACTCCACACTCGCCAGGGCAATGGGCACTTTGTGAATAGTCACAATGCCCACGAGCACTTGACTCATTCCCCAGCACACAGTCAGGCAAGTTCCTGCTTTGCGAAAGCACCTACAATGCTGGAGCCTTGTGGTTCTTGCTCCTAACACTGGAGTGGACAAACTTAACTCTTTTATGCTCAGAACGCTGTGAAATGTGACAGATGGCTCAAACACGGACAGCATGTAAATCTCGTCCATGATCACGTGCAGGTTGTGCCTGTAGTTGGGAGAGGAAAAAAAAATACATCTAGTTTCTATCAACAATTTAAAAACTTATTACAGTTTGGCGTGTGTGCGAACCCAAGCCTATGCTTGCACTCTCGGCATGGCCCGTGGGTGGAAGGCAGAGAATGACTTGTTGGGATCCCATTGCTCAGTTTGCCAGACTTGGCGGCAGGCACCTGAACTCACTGATCCAGCCAGCCAGCTGACCCTGCGATCTTCACTCGCTCTCTTATCCTGTTCTTGGATACAGATCAGTTATTATCCCAAGAGCTTACTCTCCATCTCCCCAAGGGGCACTACAACGTACACAAGAAGGGAACTTTGCTCTAGCTGGCAGTACAGAGAGGGAACAGGACCCAAAAGACACCCATGGATAACACATCTAACCCTTAAACACCAAACAGACAGCAGAAGGGGCAGAGCTTCTCCAAGTGTTTAAATCCGTGACAGACAGCAGCTGCCACCAGGGTCTAAACTGAGTCACAGTACTGGGTGGGCTTTGAACACATGTGCATCCTCAGCTAGCCACGACCCCTGGACACAGCACTGTCATCCCCATGTCACAGATACAAAGTTAGGTTCTGAGACAGACCGAGAGATGACCTGGCCTAGTAGAGTGCCAGAGCTCACACCAGTTGTGAATTTCACAGGCTCTGGAACCACCTAAGAGCCCAGCCTCTGGACAGACTTGGGAGGGATTATTGAATTTAGGTTAAGTGAGGTAGGAAGATCCGCCCTAA
>NC_034592.1:79001268-79087071 GCF_900095145.1 Mus pahari
AGGGAAAGGGAAAGGGAAGGGAAAGGGAAAGGAAAGGAAAGGAAAGGAAAGGAAAGGAAAGGAAAGGAAAGGAAAGGAAAGGAAAGGAGGGAGGGGAGCAGAAGCCAGCTGGGCAGAACAGACTTGCTCTGTTTCCCACAGACCCCAGCGTGACCAGATGCTTGAATCTCCCATCGCCCTGACTCTCCTGCCATGAGCTGGACCCAGGAGCCATGGGGCCAGACAATCCTTCCTTTGCAGGGTATTATGACAGCA
Source organism: Mus pahari (assembly GCF_900095145.1). Lineage (NCBI taxonomy): Eukaryota > Metazoa > Chordata > Mammalia > Rodentia > Muridae > Mus > Mus pahari. Next base: position 79,001,524 of record NC_034592.1, read on the forward strand.
ACAGGAAAGCAACCTAGACAGCTAGAAATTTACACTCAGCACCACTTGAGTTCTTAATGGCAGCCCTCATTTTTGTCTCTGCTGCTGGCTGATCTGGGTCAGTCATGGAGTCCGAGTGCCATTTCTAGAAAACAAAACGCCTGTCCTAGAAGGGCTCACTGCAGGACTCCAGGGGCAACTATGGTTACCCTGTTCCTAGCAGGGAGCCACGAGAGCCTCTGAGCCTCTGCCACCCTTGGCATTGCAGCCCAGGTAGTCTGGAAATAGATACTGGGATAAAACACTTCTGCCACCAGGAGTTGGAAAGCCACAGAGCCATGCTCTAGTGCCTAGGTCAGTGTCTATGTGGGAAGAGGCTGGACAGGCAATGGGAAGACAGATGGTGAGTATGGAACCCCTTTTCCCACTTAGTAGTCTTTACAGAACCCTGCAAAGCAGGATGGGTAATCTTGGGTAAGTTATTTCTGTTTCTAACTTCTTGTCTACATGTGACAGGGTAGAACACATACTTCTTAGCAAAGACCAGGTATTCTTGCAGTGACAATTGACTGTAGACATCACCCAGAGGATTCTGGGGGTTGATGAGCACAAGGCCTTTGACCTTTTTTGCCTGAGAAGAAACCCAAACACAAGAGTGAATACAAGTCTTTTACATCTGCCCCAAATCCCACCAAGCATCCTTTACGGCTCAAGACATCTAACTTAGGACACCTTGATAAAGCCCAGGTAGGATCTCATGGATGCAACTCCATGCTGCCAGCAAAGAGGAAGAGAGGGACGTGTTCTGGAAGTTTCCGTGGATGGAACTCATTTCTACGGTGAAGTCAGCTACTTAGAACTACTTGCTGTCTTTCCTATCTAGATAAAGCCCCCACATCTTGTATCTAAGTCTTGTTACTCAGCCTTTTCAAGGCCAACAGTGGCAAACCTGAAATGAAGGCTCCCCCTCTCGCCGCCCTTACCTTCTTCTTTGCCTGAGTCAGGGCAAGCTTGAGCTTATCCACAGTGAGTTGGAAAGAATCCAAGTTGGATCTGGTGACCTGGAAGACACACGCCGCTGAGAGAAGCTTGTTCCTGAGCCTGGTTTCTCAGCTCACAAGCCTCATAGAGTCTTTGGCCTTTATGTCAGGGTGTTGGTCCTATGTAGCTTCTTCACCCTGGTATCTGCCCCACTCTTACCATCACTTAAAGAACAAGGACCCTCTGCCTCCCCGGGGCCCCTAGAACCATCACGGGATGGGTGAGCAGGGAAGAGGCCACATTCTGACCTGGCTCTCCAAGTGGACAGGAATAAGCTCGACTTTCGAATAGAGGTAGGAGCTGAAGACAAAGCCATTGTAGCACGGTGTGGGGATCAGAAGGGCATCTAGGAGCACAAGAAGACAGAGCTGCCTTCCAGTCAACATAGGCAGCAAGGATCATAATACAAGAGCCCCATGTAGCAATCTCTTTTGTGATCCTTGAGCTTATTTCATTTAAAATGGTATATTTTTACACACATTTATTTGGGGGAGAAAACGCAATTTCCCAGTTTGAAGCACACTGAAGGGGGCCAAGAGGGGTGAGTGCAGTGAACAACTCAAGAGTTCAAGGTATAAATCAAATAGGGTACTTCCCATTAGAAAAGTCTTTGTGGCCGGGTGGTGGTGGCGCACATCTTTAATCCCAGCACTTGGGAGGCAGAGACAGGCAGATTTCTGAGTTCGAGGCCAGCCTGGTCTACAAAGTGAGTTCCAGGACAGCCAGGGCTATACAGAGAAACGATGTCTTGAAAAAACAAAACAAAACAAAACAAAACAAACAAAACAAAAAAAAAAAGAAAGAAAAGTCTTTGTGTTGAGATGCCAGTGTCTGTGTGGCTACATGTTCACCCATGTGCATGCACATGTGAAGATCAGACGTCAACCCCAGACTCCTTACTTTGGAATGATACACCTTGTTTATTAAGATAGTATCTCTTTATTGGCATATTTAGGCTGGCTGCAAGCGATCTTCAGGGAGCTGCCTGTCTCAGCTTCCACAGCCTTGGAAACACATACCACCCCAAGCACATGCCACAATGTCCAGCCTTTTTTTATATGAAACTCAGGTGACAAGCACTTTCCTGACTAAGCAGTTGTCCTTACCAGCAAACTTTTTAAAAGTCTTGTCTGTACCAGGCTAGACACAAAAGGTCAAAGGTCATGCACAAGAAAGTTTCCTAGTGTTGAACCTGGTGGGTTTCATTTCTCTCTCTCTCTCTCTCTCTCTCTCCCATTCTCCTGGCCCTCTGGGCCTTTTCATCTAGTTGACCTCTTTGAGAACTACCACGCATTTCTTCCATATTTAATGAGGACTCGAACTCTCTTGAGTTCCCAGAAATGATATCTCTGGCAGGACAGAGCAGCCTGCACTTGTGGAGTCTTCTCTTCCCAAGTCCAGTGCCTGGGTGTCCCTGCCCACACACCAGAAAAGCCAAGCGGAGCCTGCCAACTTACCACCTGGGTCACACAGAACCATGGCCAGTGAAGAGAAGACTGAGGAGCAGCCGTTTAGAACCACCACCTGAGGACAGGTCCAAGAGAGAGAGTCAAAGTCAGTACCTGTATACGGAGGGTATGCACAGGCCGTCTATCTTCTCCTCCCAAAGGGCAGGGCCCAGGGCCCCCCTTCACTGGACCCTGAGACCCAAAGGATAGCCCTCTATTGTACTCACTCACATTTTCTGGGTCAAGGGGTGTAGGAGCCTTGCAGTAGTGGGTCAAGAAGCTAGCCAGCTCTTCCCGAAGGCTGCGGACAGACCCAGAGAGACCCTCTCATTCCCAGGCATCCTTCCTCACTCAGAATCTAGATGACATGCTTTTTAAAAAGAATATAGCCTCCAACCTTAAAGTTAGCCAAGCCAAGCTCATCTTACAGGACTATAGACTAAAGTTCCCTCTCCAGGGTCACGTGGCTATTGAGAGATGAGGGAATTATAGACAGATGCTGTTTCTGCCAGATTAGACTGCCTCCTGGGATGTTTTGTTCTTTGGCAAATCCAACCTTTTGACATTGAAAGCAACATTATCACCTACACAGTTCATATTCAAGAACTGTGTGTTTTAAATCAGTTAACAGATTTGTGTTGGGCTGCGTTCATTAACTATCATGCCTCAAGCTAGACATGCCTGTTAGGCATTTCCTGGAAGTTATTAGCCAAAAAGACAGGAAAGTAGTTAATCTTAAATATGGTTCATTTGGGGGAAGGGGATGTGGCTCAGGCGGGGGTAGATGGTTGCCTAGAATGCATGAACAGATCTCTGGGTTCCATCACCAGCACAGCAATAAAAGCAAGCATGATGGTATACACCTGCAATCCCACACTCGGGAGATCAGGGTGAGAGTGTCAGAAATTCAAGGTTAGCCTCAGCTAAATAGGGAGTATGAGGCCAGCCTGTGCTACACAAGATTCTGTCAATGGTTTTATATACAGCCAATGGATGATAAAAGGGGCCTGTGGACAAGAGACCCTAGCTCTGAAAGGCACTTACAAGCGTTGTCCTTTCCAGTCAGAGTACTGCAGCTGGGCCTCATCAAGGACGTTCATGTCACTCTGAGTCAACTGTTGACAAATAGAACATGAAGACAGGCAGTCCAGGGAGGCCACGCGGGCCTTATTTTGTTCCTAGTTCGTGCATAAGTCTCTGCTCCGAGAAGTTAAAAGTCTCCCAGCAGGGGAGCAAGGATGCATGCCATGTGCTCCTTTGTGAATGGAGGCTAGCCTTGTCAGACACATATGAGTTTTAACAGAAGATACATATGAGGCTAGGCCAAAGCTCTGGGCAAGCTGCTCACTGCATACCTGCCAGACGACCTTTGGACAGTCAAGTCCAGAAGCTTAGGTATGCTGTTCTAGAAACAATGTCTCCGCTCTCCCCATGATGTCTACATCTTCCTCCTGGACCTCCCACAAGCTGAGGAATAGGCCAGGGGGCTAAGCCTGCTTACCCTTGCTGTTATCAGGTCAAGGCAAAGCTTGTTCTCGCTGGTACTAAGGTTGATGAGGCCCTGGAAGTGGAAGGAATCTAGGTTAGCCCTCTTGCCCCATCCTAGGACACCTTTGGGCATGCCAAGAAGCAGCCGTTGTAGATCAGTTCAAGGGAAGATGTCGCCATGCCACAACATAGTTCAACTGGGGTCTAGTGATGTCAAATGATGGAAAACATCTCAAGAACCTAAAGTTTTACAGCTATCAAGTCCCCTCCCCAGTTCAACCGACAAATCAAAGTTGTTGGACTGTGCTGCCTCTACTAGTCACTGGGTTCCTTGATGGCAGGCCTTAGTTAGACTCTCCATTTCCTGTGAGGCACCTTAGGTCTCGAGAAAAGCATTCCATCTGATCCACTGAAGGAGGAAGAGAAGGGAGTTGGAAATCTACCAGGCAAACACACTGGGTGGCAGGCAGAACCTGCCTAGCTCTACCCAGATCCTGGAGCCTTATCAACAACAAATCCCGCCTGTACCCATCTCTGCTATCACACCAGAAGGAACCTCCAAGTTACTGGAGGAGATGCAGCCCTTACATACAATAGAGGTAACAGATTCACTTCCTAGAAAAGCCACTGGATGGCCATACAAACCTTAGACAAGGAGCAGAAGGGAAAGGCACGACTGCAGCCACGAACAACTCCACCCTTTGAATGGACTGCTGATGTTAATCTCCTAAGCTAAAACCCCTTTGTTGGCTGCTTACTGCCCTGGGGGGGGGAACATTTGAACCCCTGTCCACCTGTACCCCACTTCTAATCACAGTACTCATTGTCTCTACTCTGGGCACATGGGTCTTTCTCCCAGTCACACCAAGCTCTTCTCACCTTCCACACATGTGTTCTCACCCCCCTAGGAACATCATGGCCACTGTCATATAGGCTGGCTGGCTCAGACTTTCCTGATCCTTCCTAGATCACTTGAAGAGAAGATCCCATCTGTGCTCTGGGAAACAGTATAAACTCTCATTTCTCCCATGGTTGCCTACACCCACCGCTGTGCTTCATTCTATAAGGCAGGCCCATTTACCAGCATGAGTGCAGGGACTACTGAAGTTAAAGGAAAGGTAGGGATGGTGGGACACCCCTCCCCCCCCAGGTCTCCATCTTCTGGGGCATTATCAGCGTATGTCTATAGTTATACCATGATTCTAAGACAATAATGTTAGTGCATCACAAAGAAGAGGTGAACATAAGAGAGGCATAGGACTCAGTAAATCCTAGTGATTGGGGCTTTCAAAGACGTCCCATCTTACCGAAGGGTTCTCATCCTTGTGGTATTTGTCTGCCTGATAGGCCTCATAGCTCTGGAAGCTTAAGTGGTAAGACTCATAGATGCCAGTCCCACGCTTGGATAGGGTGCAGCTGGCAAGGGCAGCCTCAAAACCACCCAGACTAGGCCTGGGTTGGCCAGTCTGCCAAGGTAACAGGGCCTGGTGCCCAGCTTTGATGCCACATCTAGAGACCAAGCAAGGAAGAGGCACTTTGAACTTCAGTTTCTTTACAGTGTTGGACCATATGAGGTTGACGATCTGAGACAGTAAGTAGCCCATCTTCTTTTCCCTCTTCCCGGAGGTTTGTGTGCACTGCTGATCTCCTGGTGGGGGGTACTGCATCTGTTGGCTTATCTGCTGCAAAAACTGGTCCCTGATGGCATGCTGCAACTTCAACATCTTCTCCTGCACTATTTTGAAGACCTTCTTTTTGGAGGACTTCTTCTTCAGCTGATCCCCGAGTTTGGGGTGGGTGTCTTTCCAGTGACTCAGAGTCTGGGTATCACTATTGGCCTTGGCAGCTGGGCTGGAGCCTATAGAGAAAGATTGAGCACAGAAAGCAGGTCCTGGCATGGTTGGGACCAGAACTGAGTCTCAGTCTCATGGCTGCCTTCTCCCACCTCTAAATGACTTAGAAACCCAAGAGCTCACACAAGTGTACCCCGCCCAGCTGCTGGTACGTTCTACCAAGATGCTGTTAGAATGTGTCCTTACTGCAGGAGAATAAGCAGCGAGGGCCTCTAGGAGAAAACAGGGAGTTGGCCTTTTCTAGGGTCTTCCTGAGCTCTAACCAGAGACGGCTTTTAATGAGAAGGGAGAGGCTTGTGTTGTTCAATTCCAGTACCAAGTAAACCATCTTACTGAAACCGGTCAGTATATGGTTGCCTGGGGGTCAAACCTGGCCTCTCACCTGTTTTCATAGGTAACAGGTAACCAGGGACCGGGAAGATGGCTCCGTTGGAAAAGTGCTTGCTGTATAAATATGAGGACCTGAGTTCAATCCCCAGCACCCATGTTAAAAAGCTGGGATTGGCAGCAGGTGCCCATCATCCCAGCTCTTGAGAGGCAGAGGCAAGATGTGATGGAGGCCAACAGCAGAGTAGAATAGCTGTGATGGAGACCATGTGGCCCTCAGAGCTTCAACAGTTAAACACTCTTGAAAAATATTTAATTATGCTGGGTAGTGGTGGTGTACATCTTTCATCCCAGCACTTGTTGGGGGCTGAAGCAGGCAGACCTCTGTAAGTCTGAGGCCAGCTTGGTCTACAGAATGAGGTTCAGGATAGCCAAGGCTACATAGAGAAATCCTGTCTCGAAAAACTCTGTGTGTGTGTGTGTGTGTGTGTGTGAGAGAGAGAGAGAGAGAGAGAGAGAGAGAGAGAGAGAGAGAGAATGAATATGGATATTTGACCTGTATACCATGTGTACCACATGCATGCAGTACCCATGGAGATCAGAAGAGGGTGCTGGATATGCTGGACCTGAGGCTACAGATGGTTGAGCACACATCCAAGTGCTGAAAATCAACGCCTGGACTGCTGAGACATTGCTCCAGCCCCCAAAAGCTTCAACCAGTTACCATCCAGATGTTTACAGAAAAGGGTTGCCAAGCTCTGTTTTAGAACATAAACCTTTCCTTTTGCTCGTTTCCCCATCCTCCACCGAGATAGTCACAGCAGATACCCAGTCCCTTTGTCCTAACCCTCACACGGGTTCTTGCTGTGCCAGGACAGCTGTTTCGGGCTTTCGTTTCTAGTCTCCCTAGCCTAGGGTGCAGCTGCTCAGCTGTGGCCCATCTGAATCACCTCAAAGTGTGATGCAGGCCTCAGACAGTGACGTCAAGCTCCTGGACTTCAGGTAGATCAAGGCTGGGGTAAGAACCAAGAAGTCTTCATTTCTACCAAGCTCCCAGGACTCTACTCAATGAACATGCTACCGATGTTTCTAAAAACCGGTAAGAATACCAGAAGCAACCACGAAATACCTTCTTAATGCCTCAACGAGCCAGCAAAACAAACCAAGATGGCAAACACCAGGTGGTGGGGCTGCCTGAGGCTGCCAACTGCCTCTCCTCATTCTTTAAGACGACCTCCACCCGGAAAACTAGGCTTATGACCCTTCCACCATATGCTGTGGTCCTCAGGTTCTTCCAAGCAACAACAACCCCACCCACACATGTCTAAAACCTTGTTGCTTCTCCTACACATGTATGGTATCAGCACTTCAAAATACTAAACACGCTCTGCAACATCCAGGAGGTTTGGTGGCGGCCAGCCAGTCTAGCCCAAACAGAGAGCATCTGTAAGTGATTCTGTCTCAAGCACCAGGTGGAGAGTGATGAAGACACACAGCGTTGACCTCTCCCCTCTCTATACACACAGTGTCCACACACAAAGAATATTCACATTCTCCTGGAAGACGTATTTTTAAGAAGGAAGTGAATATGGGTTAAGGTCATTAGGGAACTTAGAAGTTGGGAACTCTGCCAAGACTTCTTATATAGGAAATGTCTATCATAAATGATGCTGTAGCACAAAGAAATGTCACCCCTAAAGTCAAGCCCTAAACTGTTAGAATTGGGGTTCATCAGTCCTCTCCTCCAAACCCCTTGGTTTCAGTGTCCTAAGCCTGCCCTCACCTACTTTCCAAACTCTTCTCATCCTCCAGGTTGGTTAAAATCAGTGTCAGGATAAGACGAGCTGCTGCTGGCATGATAACCCTCTGCCATGAGTTCAGGCTCAAGGTAGATCCTGAGCAGAGGAGGTGGGAAGGAGCCAGTCAGGGATCAGATCAGTGCTAGGGTAGGGTTCCCCCAGGCTTCTGCTGGCCTGTCTTTCCAGTTAGTTCCACAAGCCTCGCTTTGTGGATGAGAAATAGAGGCCCAAAGGAATAAATTGCATCTACCAGACACAGAAGTAGGATGTGTTTATCAGGGAAGGTTCCAGGCACATCGGCCCCACCCAGCACAGCCATGGGCATAACCCAGCACAGAGTCAAAACTAAAAACACCAAGGTTGCTGTTGCTTGCTTCTGTAATGCCACTGCCCAGTTCTCAAGCCCAGCTTTATGGATAACGTTATATTACAATGTGAGGTCTAAGCCGTCTGACAATAAACCTCCACCTTCTTCTCAGCTCCAGGGCACTGTGTGTGGCCCAAAGTCCCTGCCTTCCTCCATTCTCATGGCTTGCATCACCCACCAAGCACACCTTCATTTCTGTTTTCACTCATCTCTGCGCAGTCGGAAGTCTAAACCCAGGAGTGTCCTTGTCATTTAGGGAGCAGACACTCCTCCGCCCCCTCCCCTCTCTTTTAAGCACAAGGTGGCTTGCAGGGTAATGAGATCCATCTTTTCCCCTCCTGGAGCCAACTGCCCAGCAGCTCCCTATTATCCAAATGGCCTTGATATTACGACAGAGAACTGGCTGCATGGAGTTTCTGGTTGGAGCAAATCTGAAGAGTACTGGCTTCAGCTGAAGTGTTCACAAGCTGGGAGGGCCTCTGCTCTTCAAAGGAGGTTAGAGCCAGGGCCTGTGTGTACAGGCAAGACACTGGATGAACTGGGTGCTCACCAACCATGGAGAGTCATCGGAGGGTGATGGAGCCTGTTCAGAGCACAAAGAAGCCTATGGTACCTCTCCATTTCTGAGGAGGCCATATTTGAGAGTAGGCTAAAGTGGGATTAGGACAGAAGGGACCACTGCATTAAGAGGCCTTGGAGGGAGCTCTAGGAACCCCAGGCACCATCCCCTAGGGTCCAGGACTTCGGGTCTCCTGTCTGTGTGGCTTTGGCAAACCTCCCTTTCTCCTTGGTAAAGACAGAGGCCAGGAAAACTACATTCCAGGTGGTGTGGAGACTAAGTGGGGGATGGATGTGTGCTGACATGATGGGGCAGGTAGGGTTGTGTGAAGGATGTGTGCTGACATGATGGGGCAGGTAGGGTTGCGTGAAATGTCTCAGCTGTGACTGAACCTCCCGTGACTGTCTAGGAACAGATGTGGACCCGAAGAAGCCTATCCTTCCAGAATACCCATGCCCTGCTCTCAAACATCGAGAGAAAGATGATCCAGGCGTGGTGGCACGTGCATTTAATCCTAGCACTTGGGAAGCAGAGACAGGAGGGCCTCCTTGAGTTCAGGTACAGCCTGGTTTACATAGTGAGACCCTGGGCTACAGTGGGGTGCTAGTCTAGGGGCTCCAGGATTCTGGACTGCTAACGTCCACCCCTCCTTTCACCCCACGGCCGCTTTCCCTCCTCATTAGCCCTTCTGTTTTTTTTAAAACGGCATTATTTTCTCCTAAATGGTCAACACACCCGAATCTAAACTCCATGAGGAGAGATGCTTCAACTGTCTTATTTATTGCTGTCTGTCTGAGGAAGACCGAGAGCTCGGTAATCGCTGGAATTTGGATTGAAAGTTTCCTCCTAAGGCCTTAAAGCAGTGCTGTTGGCTGTGTGTGTGTCTGTCTGTCTGTCTGTCCATCCTCTCCACCGGCGGCTCCCCAGTGTGATATGCTGCCAGGTCTAATATTAACAGCGCTGAGCAACTGTGAACTGAAGCCTTCAAAACCATGCATGGGAATAAATCTTCTGTCTTTCCAGAGTTGTTTGCCTCGAGATTCATAACATTAATGGATGTTAATACCTTGTCAGTGGATGAGTGGGTGGGTGGGTGGGTGAGTGGATGCCCTAAGGCACTTATCTGAGGTCTGGGCTTTAGGCTTCTCTGCTCTCTGATTCCAAGGCACATAGAGAGGGATCTTGGTTATGTTTGATTAACACTTATTTATAGTATAGTATAGTATATTGATTTTTAAATTTTGTGTTTATTTTATTTATTCATTTTATGTATGAGTGCTCTGCTGCATGTACACCTGCATGCCAGAAGAGAGTGTAAGATTCCTTTATAGGTCATGAACCACCGTGTGGGTGCTGGGAATTGAACTCAGGACCTCTGGGAGAGCAGCCAGTGCTCTTAACCACTGAGCCAGCTCTCCAGCCCATATTATATTGACTAATGAGTGAAGATGATAACTTTTAAATTAAGCAATTTATGTCCTTGGTGAATGTTGGCAGCCGAAGGAAGAGTTTCCTGGAGAAAAATCCCTTGTTTATAACCTATCACATAGGGCTGGCTTGGAGCCTCCTCTTTGGAGCATCACTTCCAGCCATTCAGACATAACCCAGATTTGCCAACAGGGGGCGCTAAGTCCTTATTTTCTTGTTGTTCATGGAACTCGTGGCAGTTGGTGAAGGTCCACAAAGGCTGCAATCTGAATAAAGAAAAGGCCAGGTGCAGCCATAGCTCTCACCCTTCAGCCCCTGGGGTATAGTAGGTGACTGCAGAAGGGCTGGAATTTAGAGGTGCTTGAGGCCCACTGCCAGGCCCATCTCCTCAACTGCTGACTTCCTGCACCCTCTGATGGTTCACAGAGTCTGCATTTTGAGGACAGGACAGAGTGAGTAACCTTGGCCAGAGTCACCTACACAGAGCACATCCCAGACTCACCAGCCACCGCTTCCTCTGCCTTTCCTCACACCTTTTCTCAAAGTTCCGCTTCAAAACCAGACAAGAGTCCATGAGCAGCATCTGACATGGCCAGCTTTAGAAAGCCCTGGGTTTGAAGGTGGGGACAGCAGAAGTAGGTGACAGTAGCTGAGGAGGGGAGACTCCTCCTGAAGTCAGTCTCTCCTGCTCCCAGCATCCTCCAGAGAGCAACCTGCTAGGCCTAGAGATGGAGGCATGGGCGACAAAGCCTGCCAAGAACCCCTGACACACTTCAAAGAAAGGTAAAGGCTGGTCGTGATGATCAGCCAGCGGCTCAGAGAGAAACAGAGGCCTCCCTGAAAGGACCAGGCTTATGCCAGCTGCGGCTGCTACCTGGAGTCTGTACCGGGGCTCTGTTTTGTGTCACAGAGCTAGAATCTCGAATAAGACACTTCCCGACAGTTTGATAAACAAAGGGTTCTAATTTACAGGAGACCACACTGAGCCCAGAGGGGTTCTTCAACCTCATCCAAGTTCAAGCCACTTGCATTAGGTTGAGTGAAATCCAGTCTGAAGCCAGGCCCAACACAGCCTCTTCCTGGGCCACAGAGACCGACTCTGGAGAATCCTCCTGGAGCGTGCTTGTCTTTAGACAGTTTGAAATGACCCAGAGGGAGAGGCTGAAGAGAACAGAGGCTTCCTTGGGTGCCAAGCTGCTGCCTCCAGCTTCTTCAAACCCCTTTCCAGAGAATTCTGAACCCAATTTGCAAACAACATCTGGCCCCGTTAGGAAGCAGCAGGAGCAAATTAGCCTTGCTCAGTCACAAGCACATACGCACAGTATGTGTCTCAGTCACAAGCAGCCCATGGGCCACACACACTCTGGAATGGACTGAAGGCAAGAGAGGAGGCTGTTGCCTAGGGAGCTAGACAGAGGCCTGCAGGAACCTAGGGAGAGTGCATCTCTGTGGAGTAGTCTTACGGGCAGAGCAGCAGCAAATGAAAACTCCCTGGGGTAGGAAAGGCTCCAGGGCTGCTATTTATGAAAACTGGATTTCCGAATTAGCAAACAAAGCTAGGACTTTGGCTCGTATTCTAAATGTGGGGCGGGGGGGGGAGGGAAGCCTGGATTTTTCTGGACCTGTCTGTCATGGGTTGCTCACTGCAGTCGAGCCAGGGGCAGGCAGCCAATGGCCATGTGAGTTATACCTGTGCTTGGAGCCACTTAGAGATTGTCTTGCTGTGAGGTTATCACCCTGGTTTCTGTGAGCCCCAGTGTAGCAGGCTCAGCCAGGACTCTGCTAACTAATGTCATGCCTCAGCCAGGCTTAATGTCCCAAGCCCTGGTAGGACCTCGGCTAGAGAAATAGAGGATGGGTCTCAGTGGCTTCTCACCCCACCCTAACCTTTATCTTCATGGTGTTAGAGAAGCCATGCTTCCCACTGACATCCCAGAAGGCTGAGAATCATATTCCAAGGCACACTCAGTGGGTCTTCCACAGACAGGTACTGGGGAGCCTCTGAGTGCTCCCTGCCCCTCTATCCTCCTCTGAGTGCTCCCTGCCCCTCCATCCTCCTCTGAGTGCTCCCTGCCCTTCCTCCCTCCTCTGAGTGCTCCCTGCCCCTCCTCCCTCCTCTGAGTGCTCCCTGCCCCTCCTCCCTCCTCTGAGTGCTCCCTGCCCCTCCTCCCTCCTCTGAGTGCTCCCTGCCTCTCCTCCCTCCTCTGCTCTCCCCCCCCCGTCTTTTCTCTGGGGCTCCTCCATCTCATTAGGCTGCCGAGAGTGGTTCTGATAGCAGCCCCCCCCCCCCACCTCAGCTCTTAGCCTGACCTGGTATCCGATTCCTCTTCAAATATGAATAAGGCTGTTCTGGCCAGAGCCATTCTGCAGGAGAGCGGTGATAGGGCTTCCTTGGCCTCTTTCCATTTGCTTCCTCCAAGGTCTTCCTACTCTGGCTGGCCTGGCTAGCAAATTCCCCACCCCTACCTTAGGCACAGAGCTGTTTTATTTCTCATGGACACGATCTATCTACTGGGCACCCACCCACCCACCCCTCAAAGCCAAGCCTCCTCCCCAGGAAGGTTCCAAAGGCTAGAGTGTGGGCACAGGAGCAGGCGGCAGACTGTGGGACACTCTGTGCAGTGCGAGGCTCTGTGCCCTGGTTCCCTGGGACGGGAGGTCAGGGGGGGTGTCTGGCTTAGGCAGACACTGAAACTGGGTGTTTGTCCAGGCCCTGGAGGGCTCCTAGTCAGAGCTCCTGGAGATTTCTGTCTGTGCAGTGTGGTATGGAGATATATATATATTTGGTCAGTACTCAGCTCAGACTCTGTGTAGCTCTGGGTAGGTAACTAGGCATCTCAGCTTAGCATCTTCTCAGTTACAAAGGCAGATCGGGAGGAACAGCTGAGAGAATGTAAATGGCGGGTGTGAGTTGACCTTTGCCCTGCCCTGCCACGGTGTACCCCGCCCATCCCCCACCCGCCCATTCACCGCCAATAGCTTAAGTGTCTGTTCTTTTGCCATTTCTCTTTGAGTGCTACTTAACTGAGGGTTTGCCGGTCTCCTGAGGCTGAAGCTGTTACAAGAAACCCAGAGGGAGCTTTGCTGACTGCTCTTACTGTCACACCCCCACCCCCACCTCCATCTCTGCAGAGAAGCCACCACCTCCCCTCTCCCCCAAGGGGCTCCTTCTGTAAAGGACTTGTGACTTTCCATGGGGCCTTCTCTGCCCCCATGCCTGTGAGTGGCTTCCCAGTGCTTTCCTGGCACAAACTTCTGATCTGTCCCCAGAGACCCCTCTCTGGCCAATGGCTTCTGATGACCAGGATCTGCCTCAGACCCAGACTCCAAGACTGTCTCCTTTTACCCCTTCTTTCCGGGCCCTGGTGTCCCCTGCTCCTTTCTCCAGCTTTACAGAACCAAAGGGAGAGCATTCCTTCAACCCCCAGAGCCCTGGCCATGAAGCACTTTCTGGTGAGCCTTGCCAGAACCGTGGAGAATATATCTATGAAACAGTCTCGTCCCCTCCGCCTCTAACACCAAAGCCCCATGCATATATGCTAGATCTGTGCCCTTGCACACTGGCTCTGGACTTGGCCAAGGGTGCAGTCATGGGCAAGGGCACATTAGAAAACGCCACACAAGCAGAAGCCACACAGTGCGGGAATGCCCTCTTAAACGTTGGCCCTTGCTGGGTGGAAGAAGGCTCAACCTTGGAGAAGTGAGAGCCCCCACACAGGGCATGACAACCCACATGGCTCTCTACTGAGAGGACAGAGGCATCTGGAAGATACTAGCCCTGAGAGAACCCCTCTTGGCCACATCACGAGTAATCCTGGCAATACCCAAAGAAGGAGAAGAGCCAGCTGAGCCCCATCAGCCCATAGAACCAAACCATGCCCAGGGCTGCTCTACCACACAGCTGTAGAAATGGAAACAAGTGCCTCAAGCTAGACCCAAGTGTTACTATTATTTATTTATTTATTTATTTATTCATTCATTTATTTTGGTTTTTCAAGACTGGGTTTCTCTGTGTAGCCCTGGCTGTCCTGGAACTCACTCTGTAGACCAGGCTGGACTCAGACTCAGAAATCCGCCCAAGTGCTGGGATTAAAGGCGTGCGCCACCACTGCCCAGCACAAGTGATAGTTTTATCACTTCCATTCTCAGACATCAAGACTGATCAAAGAGCTGGAGTATATTTCCCAAGGTTGCCCAGTGGGCCTATGTGGTAGTTGTGGACTTCCTGCTACAGATAGGTTGATTGACTGACAGCCCATTCAATTGATTGTCAGCCCAGTTACCGTCTCAGGGTTCACCATTGCTACCCCACCCCCACTCCTGTGTGTCCCTGTCACACGACCAGCTTTGGTTGGTGAAAAGTCTACACTCCCTAGCTGGACTGAACCTGAGGTTGTGTGTGGAGTGGAAGAGCTTCTCTCTTCTCTTCAGGGACCCCTTCTGCCCCACCACCTTCCTCCTCCACAGCTGTCTCTTCCAATAAAGATCCTTCTTTCCTAACATCCTGGCGGGAAAGCTGGGCCAGGCCTGCAGTTCCCTTCCGAAGACTTTCCTTTCAGGAAGAACTAACATCTTCAGACCTCTGCCCAGACTTTGTCCTAAGGCAGGCAAAGAGGAAAGCTCCCAGCTCAAGAAAAACAAGTCATGGCTTCCCACAGACATGTGGAGGTGATAGGGGTCAGGGACAGCACAGGACTCCTGGCTCTCAGGAACTGATACCATCCAAGAGACGGGAGGAAGTGATGGCCATCTCCAGACCGTGCAGACACCATTGTATGGAACCCTCTCCTACACTGGAAGCCAAGGATTCAATCCCATGTCAAGGTTACAAGTCTTAGTGAAGCCAAGCAGCTGGTCTTCTGTCATGGCTAACTATGTGGCAGAGCTGAGACTTAACCTCAGAGGGAAATGGGCCGGCTAGTAGGGTGCACCCTGAACCCTGGGTGTAGACGCCTTCCCTTCACAGTGTTCCAAAGCATTGTCCCCTTAGCAAAATGCCTGCCGTCTTCATGAAACCAGACCCTGGGCTATCAGTCCCTTGTGGAAGGACGGCGGGGTGAGGGTCATGGAACCCTCACTTGAGTCCACGTGTATCCTAATTGCCCATGGCTTTGGGCTAGGGTAGAGGCTGGGGAGGGCTCTTCATGTGCACAGCCATGGGGATGCCATCGTCCATGCTGGGTGTAGACTTTCTAGTATGTCTACTTTCACCCACACTCCTGCCCATAACCCCTTCCTTGCCCATGCTCTTCAAGGAACCCCGATAAACTATTGGTTCCCCAGGGTGAACTTTGGTAGAATCAAGGTCTAGTTTGTCACT
The DNA here is from genome assembly GCF_900095145.1 of Mus pahari. Lineage (NCBI taxonomy): Eukaryota > Metazoa > Chordata > Mammalia > Rodentia > Muridae > Mus > Mus pahari. The sequence goes on from NC_034592.1 coordinate 79,017,133, forward strand.
GGAACCTTGTGAGAAGGGTATAGATGTTTCTTGGTTCCCCACCTACACACACACACACACACACACACACACACACACACACACACACGGAGAAAATTCTTGCAAAACATTGTTCCCTTGGAGACCCTGGTACACTGTGTGAATAGCCCCTCAGTCTTAATGTTGCCACATGTAAAACTGGGACCCTTACTGTGTCACCTTCTAGGGACCTTACAAACGTGAGTAGAGACTTCCTGAGGGCCGCTGAATCCACGTTAGTTCTCTTTCTCCCTCCCCACTCCTATCCCACGGGATCCCTGGGACCCTCTTGTCTCTGCCTCCCCAGTCCTGGGATGTATGTGCACACCCTGCTACATCTGGCTTTGTGTGCATGTGCTAGGAATCTGAACTCAGGGTCTCATCCTTGTGCTCACAACAGACACAGGGGTCTAAGCCATCCATCTATCCAGCTCAGTCCACAGGAGCCCTGACCTCCATCCTCACATGTTTCCATCCCACTACAGATACACCCAGACCCCAGGCTGACCGTGATGAACAGATCAGATCCATAACCCCACAGTGCCTTTATTACAACAAAACAACATGTCAACAACACCCCCCCCCCAATAAATCAGCAAGAAACAAAAATCAAAGGCTCTGATCCAAGACCAAAAAAAATAAAAAAAATCCCCGGATTCCTTCCCCATGAGGGGAGGTTTTCCACAGGGACCAGCCTTGGCTGGGACTCATGTGCCTGCTCCTTGAGAAAGCTCCTGGGATAAAAATAGCCAGGCAGCAGGCGGCCCTTCTGGGGCTCAGAGAAGTGAGGGGAGGGGGCCTTGGCTCTCCATAGCTCTGTCTCTGAGAAACAGGAACCAACCAGAGGCAGGCTTCATATCCTAGTGTCTGAGAATGTCTGTCTTCCTCAGAGCAGGGATTCATATCCTAGTGTCTGAGAGCGTCTGCCTTCCTCAGAGGGTAGAGGCCATCCCAGAGAAGAGAAGAGAGAAATGTACTAAGAATATAGGTGAGGCGTGCTTGGCTAACATGCGGGAGGCCCTGGGTTCGATCTCCAGCACCCACTAAACCTGGTGTGCTTGTGCACACACTCAGGTGGTGGAACAGACGGATCAAAAGTTCAAGGTTATCTTTGGCTACATCGCCAGGTTTGACAAAAGCCTAGGTCATTTCAAACCCTGTCTTGAAAGATAAGTAAATAAAAGTGGAGAGCTTGGTGTGGTTGGGCATGCTTTAATCTCAGTACTAAGAAGGTTTGGGTCCAGCCTGGCGTACATAGTGTGTGCCAGGCTAGCCAGGGCAATGTAGTAAGACCCCGTCTCAATAAAATAAAATAAAATAAAATAAAATAAAATAAAATAAAAATTAAGGTCTGGATTCTTCATAGTCAATGAATCAGACAGTACTGTTAGTGTTCTCATCGCGGCCAGAAAGGAAAGAGGCTTGAAGACAAGAGACAGGGAGTTTTCTCTTGTTGCCACCGAAAAGACCAAAAGGAGCATTTTCATTCACTGAAAAAAATAACCAAACAAACTCTCTCAAGGCCAGGCAATGGTAGTTTGACTGATGATATGAATTGGACCCTAAGCAATCATTTCCAGGAAGCCTTCCTTTTGGGGGGCCTGTCCTGCCGTCCAGGAGATCCAATTTAGCCTGCACCCTTCTCTTTCCTAAGTGATGTCTGGGCCAGCTTCAAGATCAAATTGCTCATCGGGAGGGCTACCCGATCTTGGCCAAGCATACAAGCAAAATCAGGGCAACTAAGGAACTTGGGGTGTGGGCTCCGAAATGAAAAGGAGCCTTCAAGATTGTCCTGTCCCTTCCCAAGGCTTATGTGCAGCTGAAACATCTAGGACCAAAGAAGGATAGCTGTGAGTCCAGGTCTCAGAGCAAGGGTCCTGCATCCACCCAGGGATATTGCTCTTGAGTGTAACCAGCACATCAGTGATGGCCACACACACATGCCTGCTGTGCACACATGCCTGCTGGGTGAGGTTCAGGTGTATGGGTGTGCATGTCGTGTCAGTCGCAGAGAGAAAACTCTCAGGTGAGGCGACGTTGAAGCAAGGGTGATCCATAAATACTGTTGGGGGGTCAGAGAAATGGTTGTCTATGACTTACTTCCCATGAGATATGGAGGTACAAGTTCAATGCCCCAGATTCTTTGTTAAAAAGTAGAGTGTGATGATAGATATGCTGAGGAAGCAGAGACAAACGGATCCCTGGGGATCACTGGTCAGGCGGCCAGTCCAGCCTACTCGGCGGGTGGGGGGGGGGGGGNGGGGGGGNGGGGNGGGAACAGAAGAGGGCGGGGGGCATGGCAAGCAAGATGACTCAGCAGGTACAGCTGCATGCTACCAAATCTTATGACCTGAGTTTGATGGACTGAACCCCCATGATGGAAGGAGACAACCAACCCCCATACCAAGTGAGCTGTCCTCTGACCACTATATGTGTGTCATGGCACAGATATGAGTATACACACACACACACACACACTAAATAATTTTCTTTGAGATAGGGTCCTACTACATAGTCATGGCTGGCTTGGAATTTGGCATGTAGGCAAGGTTAGCCTTGTATTCACAGTAATCTACCGGTTCTCCTGAGAGCTGGAATTAAAGGTATATACTAACAAAAACCAAAAACTTCAAAAACTATGGAGGAAGTCCACAAATGATACCCAAAACATACAGGAGAACATGTCACATCCCCCTCCCCCCCCCCACACACACACAAGAGCACAGACAAAAAGGCATTACAGGTTGTAAGACTAGCCGAGGCAAGGCCCTGAGCTTAGCATTATTAAAAGACTAGCAAGACACAGTTTTAGAGGACAAAATAAGGAAAGAAATAGATAATTCAGCTGTAATGGTCTGGTGGTGGTCTTTTTAAAACTAATGGATAGATACAAGAGGCAGACCAGAAGCCCTGGGACAGAACACTTGAACAGATCAAAAGCCAACTAGGTCTAGCAGGCATTGATGAAACTCTCCACTCAATGGCAGCAGAGTAACGAAATCTCTCTTAAAAAAAAAAAAAAGATGTATGTGCAGGTGTCTGTGCCTGCAGGGGCCAGAAGAGGGCATTGGATCTTCTTGAAGCCGAGTTACAGGCAGTTGTGAACTGCTCAGAGCGGGTGCATGTATCAAACTCAGGTCCTCTGCAAGAACCAAATGTTCTTAACCGCCAAACCATCTCTCCAGCTCCACAATACACATTCTTGTCGAGCACATATGGATGGAGTCCCGGTCTTGGCAGGTCTAAAAACACTGAAACCATGTAAAGAATTGCACTCTGCCAATGATGGAGTAAGTTTAGAAATGCATCGATCCTCTACAGAGCAGGAGAATCAACTTGGCATTTGTGAGTAAGGACATTGTCTGCTCGTATGAAGGGGATGTCTGTGAGGGAATGACACTGGCTGACACAGTTTGCAGGCTGAGGAGACCATGATCTGCAGCCTGAGATACAGGAGAGCCAGAGGCTGGTTCTGCACTGTGCTGAAGAGGCCCACACTAGAGCAGGAAAAAACAGATGCCCAGGTTCAAAAAGCTGATGGGCCACAGGGCGGATTCCTCCTTCTTCAGCCTGGTGCAGGGCCATGGAAGGCCGTCTACCTTACTGGGTCCATGACCCAAATGCTGGTCTCATCTAGAGGCACCATCAAAGACACACACAGAAATTGTGTGTCACTGGGCAGCGGCCAGCCTTTAGGAGTTTGGGTTTGGAGATGGATTCTCAGACATAGGGACAAAAGTTCAGGTACTAAGAAGACATCTAAAGTGCGCTTTAGTCTAACCATCAACTACCCTCAGAAGAGAAGAAAGGACTTTGCAAATCACACAACTGATAAAGAATTAGCATTAAGAGCATGCAAAGAATTCTTAGGACCCAAAAATAAAAAGATTAACTTTTTTTTTTTTTTTTTTTTTTTAGACAGGGTTTCTCTGTGTAGCCCTGGCTGTCCTGGAACTCACTCTGTAGACCAGGCTGACCTCGAACTCAGAAATCCACCTGCCTCTGCCTCCCGAGTGCTGGGATTAAAGGTGTGCGCCACCACGCCCGGCCTTTTTTTTTTTTTTTTTTTAAATGGGCAACTGACATGAATACACATTTCTTTAGAGAATATAGCTGAATACACCAGCAAGGGTGAGGAAAAACAAAAACAAAAAAACAAATGCTAAACTCTACTAGCTAGGGGAAGACAAATCAAAACCACAGGAGGTGAGTGAGATGGCTCAGTGGACAAAGGAGCTTGCCGCTAAAGCCAAGGGCCTGAGTTTGATCCCTGATACCTGTATGGTAGAAAGAGCTAAGTGACTCCCCCAAGTTAAGCTGCCCTCTGACCTCTACAGGAGAAATATAACATGTGTGTTCCACCTACCCACAGACACAAAAGAAATGGTTTTAAGGTAAAAACAAAACCAAAACGAACCACACAACCAAAAACCCTCAGAAAACCAGCAGAGACAGACTTTCACTCAGCTGGGACAGCTGGAATGGACATGATAGACAAGCTGGGTTTGGGGATCGTGCTTGTAGTCCCAGCTACTCCAGAGGCTGAGGCAGGAGGATCTCAAGTTTGAAGCCCACTGAGCTACATAGCAAGACCCCCCATGCTTCTTTAAAAATCCTTCTAATATTGATCCTAAGGGCGCTAGATCCAGGTCCAAAGGACCCTCAGCTTCTGGCTGCACACACCACAGTAGAACCCTGGCTGGATTCCAGCCCTGAATGTCGGCTGCAGCCGGGGCGCTCAGTCTGAGATGTCCCACACCAGCGAGTAGCATGAGCAATGGGTAGTGAGTAGAGATCCCTGCTGTTCAGCCCAATACTGGCACAGCTAGACTGGGCATGCAGAGCTTAAGACTGGTCAGATTTCCCCCAGCCCAAATCCATCCCAACGTGGCTGAGCTGCCTGCCCGGGTCATACTGTTCTCTGAGAAGTCAAACCTCTCCCAACCATCCTCACCTTCAGCCTCCAGGATGGAAGCTCAAGGAGCCATGGGGCCCAGCCACCATGAACCTCCTTCCCAGTAGGGAGATGGCGGGGTGGGGTGAGGGTGGGAAGTACAGGGAATCAGACATATCACATACAGGGAATGGTCCAAGATCCCTGCTGGGTGAGAAAGACTAATCTGGTCTCCTGGGGCCCTTGCTCCAGTGTGTCAAAAATATTTTCCTAAAACAGTTCTCCCAGGAGACCCTGATGTACCAGAACCACCTCACCATACAGTTTATGGGAAAGTCATTACCATCTGACAGCAGCTAATCCCAAGACTGTCCGTGGGCTGTACTGTTCTAGAACACAGTATCTTCCAGGAACTCCTCCATCCATCTCGTCAGCCATCACAACACGCGTCAGTAACCCAGGCAGGAGCAGAGCCCTCTACACATCTGCTTTCATCCCTCTCCCCACATGACTGGGACAGGAACTTTTGTGATTCGAGGAGGAAACGGAGGGACAAAGTGTTATATCAGCTGCCCCACCCATCCCACATGTGACTGGTATCCCCTGAAGTTGTTCAGTGCACACCTTGCACATTGCATGTGTGATCTCTGACTCCTCCTCGGGCCTCACAAGAGCACCTTATTCTGTGAGTCTCACCGGATTGCAAGGTCTGGTTCAAGGTCTACCCTGGCTCTTTGAACCCCGCCCCCCCCCCGAGTTGAGTGGCTCCCAGTGGCACCAGTGGTCACCTCTGTCCAGTTGCCTGTGTACATCTGGATGTTCTAAACAAACTCCAGCCGCAGGGACTGGCCTAGAAACGACTTTTTTCCCCTCTGCTTCACCTGTCAAGATGCCAAGGGCTCTCTATAAATATTTGTTCATTGGCCAACCTCCAGGTGGTAAGAGATGAGGCAGAAACCCCAGAAATAAATCAGACTTCCAGAGCCAGAAAGGTCTCGAAAAGAGTGTGACCTCTCTATTTGGTAAGTGGGTAAACTGAGGCATGAAGGGGAGCTGGCTTGCCCAGTATCATAGTCTGTGGGAGCTCAGACTCTCATTGAGAGCTCTTGCCATCAGCCGTGTAACCTTAGCCCTCAGCCCTGCTTCCCCCCTAGATGGAGAGAGCTCCCAGCCTTGTCTACTTGATTTCTGGGAAAGTCCCCAGTCACAGGGTGCTAAAATTTGGGGATGGGAAGGTCCTTCCACAACTGCCCTTCCGTTTGAGATGACCATCCACCATTTGCTGGGAGCTAGTCTGAGATGGCTTCCGACCCAAATCGATCTTGTCTTTCTCGGAGTCTATCAAACCAACTATTTTGAGTGATCATGTTACATGGATCCAATTTCTCCCAGAAAAAGAAGACTCAGATGAGGAGCCTCAGAGGGCACTTGGGACCCCCTCCAGTTCTGCTGCCCCTTCCCCTGACCCTAGCTCTGCCAGCACAGAAATGGCAGCTCCCAAAGGGGCCCTTGGTTAGAAGCCAGCGGCAACCCTGGCCTGCCCCTGGTGACTAAGCCAAACAGCAGCAAACTGCAGCAGCAGCTGCCACCCAGAAACCTGGGTTTTTTCCACTCCAGAAAACAATTGTCACAATGTGCCCTGCCCCCCCTCACCAGACCAGCAATGGGTAGAACATAGATGATTGTTCCTGTGTGTGTGTGGGGGGGGGGGACCTTCCTGGGAGCTTCGGATCTGCCTTCATCAAGGTAGGCAGCATTGAATGTTAGGATGGTCTTCATGGACCGGAAATATATGGGGAACATCACAACCACAGCCACATGGGGAACAGTCAGGCCTGCTGGAGGCAGGATCCCTTTCTCAGCCCAAGGAGAGGGGTTTTTTTTTGTTTGTTTTGTTTTGTTTTGTTTTTAAACAGAGGAAGAGCTGGAGCTGAAAGGATGAGGGAAATCAAGGAACGCATCCGGCAGGGTGCTTGCAGCCTGGCAGTCCTGTTCGCTCACTCGTCTGTCAGAATAAACCAAGAGTCGCCAGCCTTCCTTAAGGATACAGAAACCGAGACTCGGAGATAGAAAAGGCTTGCCCAAGGTCAAAGAAATGGGATTTGAATTTGAGTCCATGAAGTGTCATGCACACCCCACCCCGGGGTCTCTGCCTAGCACCCCAGCCTGCTAGGGTTCTTCATCTTCAGCTGCCTGCTGGAGGTGATGAACCCAGCCTTTTCTTACTGCACAGCTTCTCTCAGGCTGGGCCTCAGGCTAGAAGTGAGAAGCCATGGGTCTGGGCTCCTTGTCCCTCGCCAAGAACTGAAGTGGCTCTAACCTGAGATAAGAAGCTATAACTCACCTTTTTCTTCCAGCTCGGGGTTCTAGGGAAGCCACTACTGGGTCCTCAAGATAGGGATCTCTAGCTGAAATCCAGGAAACAATTGGTGCCTGCTAATGAGGCCCAGGGATGGGTCCTACCCCAGCCCAGCCACTGGGAGACCCCAGGCCTGGCTCTGGCTGGACAGAGAACTGAGAAAGCAGAGCGGGACCCATCTCTAAGCGGTTCAGAGCTTGGTTTGGGACACTTATTTCACTGTGGTGCATATCTAGGTCCACTCTCGCCTCCTGTCCATGGCTTCAGAACCAGAGGCGGCTTCTCTGTCTCCCTTAGGAAAGGAGTGTGCTTCCTCAAGCCTCAGTTTCCCCAGCAGGAAAAAAGATGGTGCCGGAGAGACCTGCTCAGGTCTAACATCCAAGTCAATGGAGGAATTCAGAGCCAGCAGGGGTCTGTCTATAGGGCAGGAAGGGTGTCTGCACCTGTGAAATCCCAGTTTGTTTCCAAGAAGACTGATCCACATGGCCACAGACATCATTTCTTACCTGTGTCCTGTTGCTACCAGGGTAGACCAGGCAGCTCTGACTTGTCTTGGTTTGATTTTTAAACTTGCTTATTCTTTCTTTCTTTCTTTCTTTCTTTCTTTATTTATTTATTTATTTATTTATTTATTTATTTATTTATTTTTTGAGATGCTCTATAGAGGGTGCTGAAGAGATGGTAAGAGCATCAGCCACACTTCCTGAGGATCTGGGTCCAAGTCCAATACTCAGAACCCACACGGAGGCTCACACCTGTCTGTAACTCCGGTTCCAGGGACACTTCCACACAGATACACACGCAGGCTAAACACCAAGGCACATAAAATAAATTTAAAAAGAAAAAAGAGAAAAAGAAACATATATAGGCTAGGCTGGCCTGCCTCCTGGGTGCTGGCTGGGGTTGCCAGTGTAAATCTGAGGTTTCTGTTTTGTTGTTAAATTTGGTTTATGGTGGAGATGGTTCTAGAGCCATCGATTGGTCCTGATGTAGAACTGTAATGCCTCAGAAGCCCAGGACGTTAAAGAGCCTTTTGTACTCCTTCACACTCATGCAGGTATCTGTTTAGACACTCACATTCTTTTACATACATTCCTTACAGGTAGATAAGCATGTCCACTTATCTCTGTTTAATTGGCCCTTGGTAATAACCATGTTCTCACTGGTCTGAACTGTGTTTTTAGCTGTATCTTGGGACTCTTTCTGTATGGGCACAGTGAGGTTCTATCTCTCCCTCTTTCTTTCTATCAGTCAGTGATGATTTATCAAGCGGCTCCCCTGAGCCAGACCCTGTTAGTGGGCATTATAATGTACCTACGTTACTGTATGTACTATTCTGGGTGCTGTGCTGCCTGCAAGTACTCAGCTGCTGGTGCTGAGGGCCACATAAGGATGTGTGTTTCGAAGAAGATGAATCAGAAAAGCACACAAAGGAGGAATATTCACAAGTCAGGAAAAAAACGCAGAGAGCATGGTCTGCAGCTGGGGCCACGGTGGATTGGGCCGCTTCTTGATCGTCACAATCATTCTATGTGCTAGCATAAATAATGTAAATAGCACAAAGAAACACTAGCTAGCACATCTTTATGTATTCACCCCTTCACATAACTCTAAGTGGAACCGTGAAATAAATTCCTAAAAGATAATGTGCCGCATCAAGGACGTCTGCTTTACCCTGTGTCTCTCTCTGTCTGAGCAGGGAGGGACGGGAAGAGGGTGCACATGAATCCAGGATTGTGTGCACCCATGTGCACATGTGTGTGGAGGCCTGAAGACAACCTTAGTTGTCATGCTTCAGGCATTGAACGCTTTTAATTTTTAAAGCTGGTGTACCTATTGCTGTTTTGTAAATTGGCATACAAAGTAAGTTCACCTCTATTTGCTTCAGACTCTCTCTCACTGGCCTGGAATTCTCCAAGTACACTAGGCTGGCTGGCCAGCAAGCCCTAGAATTCTCTCTCTACCTCTCAGCACTGGGATTAAAAGCTTGTTCCACCACAATGCCTCTTTTAAAAATGCGAATTCCAGGCATGAAATTCAGTCTTCACTTTATCAACTGAGCAAACTCCCAGGCCTGTCTTTATGGTTTTGGTAGATATTGCTAAATTATTCTGGAAATAGTTGATTAAACAGTATATCCCCATAACGAGTAGGCCAGGAGTGTTAGCACATCTGTCCCAGCTACTCTGGAGTCTGAGGCTGGAGATTCACATTAGAACCCGGAAAACGTAGCAAGATAATGTCTCAGAACCACAAAACCAAAAGAAGTGGAGTATAACTCAGTGGCAGGACACTTGCCTAGTGGCGCACGTGAGGCTCTGGGTTCGATCCCCACTACCACCCGGTGATGAAGGGGAAGAAGGGAGGCTTCTCTACATCCAGACATCTCTGGATCTTTAAGGAAGGCTGAGTACAAACAGTATTGGCAAGAGCCACGGGAATCATACCAGGACCTCGGCAGCAGGAACAGCAACAAAAGCCTGTCAGGGAGTCCTTAATTTTTTTTTTTCTTTTACATCTTCTCCAAGGATCTGCCACGGCTCGTGCTCTCCTCTCATTGACTGTACTACACAAGCAGCAGAGCACAGTAGCCTCTCGCTGCCCAGTAAGGACTAGCTTCAGGCCCCCTCCCTCCATTCAGATACCCAAAGCTACAGGTACTCAAGCCTCTTCTATAAACCCACGAGCAGTCTCTGTATGCTTTCCACCACCTACACGTCGTTCGTGATACGTCATAAAATGTAAGTGCTGTATAGACACTCACCATGCTTACTGTCCAGGAAAAATAGTCTGTGTATATTGAGTTGAGACCTTAACTTTTTTTTTCCCTCCAAGGTCTTTCAATCCTTGGCTGGCTGAATTCACAGACATGGAGCCCATGCATGTGGAACCTCATACAGGATCCTTGACTGTATTTGTGCAAATATTAGCATCACAGAAGTTTGCTATCGGACCCCAGGACCCTGGGTTGGCAGTATTTGCATTTTCATAGGTCATCAGATAGAATGTGCACTTTCTTCCTCCTTATACTCTTATCAAGGAATCCTCTCCTCACCTCATCCCCCCTCACACAGACACCCAGATGCAGCAGAGGTCCCACCACCACGCCAGAGCTCCTAACAGACCAGTGTGGGGGTGCTTCATCATAATTCTGTTGTCTGTGAGACCAACCCAGAGTTCACGTGTGCAAATATCACCTCTCTCCTTTTGATCTTTAAAACCCCCTTCCCTGGGCTGCCCAGATGGCTTAGTGGGTAAACGGAAAAGCTTTGTTAAGCACAGGAGACAGAGACAGAGAGATGAGGAGAACCAGACCCGGCCCCTGTCCTCAAGGACGCTGCAGAGTGCAGGAAGCAGTGATCACTTCCACAAGCTCGCCAATAAGTCTCCTGTGCCAACTGCTGAGACTGCTGAGCGGCAGGCCAGCCAGGGGTGGATCTGGCCTAACTGTGTGGGGGCTGGGAGGAGAGGCTAGGAGGGTGTGCCCGCCAAACAGATGTCCAGGTGAGAGGCGATGAGCCATTGCAGGGTTGGTGACAGATCTGAGAGACAGGGAGCGATGTCCCAGAGGAAGAAGGAGAGGCCAGGGTTTGAGACTCCTGGGTTCTGCTTCACTGTGTGGCCCTCTCCAAAGCCAGGACATGTTGGAAACACCCCAGGTTCCAGGCTTTGGATGCAGCAGCACCATATTTTAACTTATTTGGACTTTTCTGTCCCAGCGCTTCCTCCATGCAGTTGGCCCCACGTGAGTCACCATCTCTGACTAAGGGTGAAGGTGACTTCCAGGGATATGTTTATACATTCTTCTTAAACAGTAGTGTAAACTCCTTGAGGCTGGTTCTCACATTTGCTAAACCTTATCCAGTCAACGACACGCCTTATCCCTGTCCCACTTTTTCCTTTCCTTTGGCTATTTTATAGACCAGACAGCTCCTCAGAGGACCCAGGCAGACGCCTGGAGCTGGGAGAACTCGCCTCACCAAGCAGATCCTGGTTTACAGAGCTGGCTGCCTGGGATATGAGAGCAGAGAGTCCCAGTAAATATAGTCGAACAAAACAATGCAAAACAAAACAAAGCAAATAGCAATCAACAACAACAACAAAACCAGCTCTGCTGAGAACGTTCAGGAAGAGATGGCTTCTCCGGTCATGTGACCCACTCAGCCCTGAGAAGTGGCAGGTAAACCTTTCGCGTCTAATCTAAGTCTGAAACCTGAGTCAGCTTGGATTGTAGGCCTGCTTTCTGTCAGGGGCTTCAGGCCTGTGCCTCCAGCAGCCAGTAGATGCGTCTGCACACATTAAGTGTCCAGTAAATGCTAGTGGGATAAGTGGATTTTGAGGATGTTTTGTTTCCTGCTTATATACTAGCCCCTTCAATTGGTTCTTCTGTCAGAAATGAGCTGCCTAGAGCAGGTTCAGGTTTCATATGATATGGTGTGTGTGTGTGTGTGTGTGTGTGTGTGTGTGTGTGTGTGTGTGTGTGTGTGTGTGTGTGTGTGTGTGTGTTTGTGCGTGTGTGCACATGTGCATGTGCATAAGCACGTGTATGTACACACCACCGTATCTGACTTTTCACATGAAGAACGTAGCTCTTCATGCTTCGGCAGCAAGCAGTTTACCACCCGAGTCATCTCCCCAGCCCCCCATCAATCACTTACTAAGGGAGAGGAAGGAAGGAGTTGAGGGCTGAAGGTTGGTGATATAAATGAGCCCTTCAGAGCTTCCTGGCTCCCTGGTGCTTCAGTTTTGTAAGCTGGGCTTCTGAATGAAATGTCCAACTGATGGAAATATTGAAAGGTGTGCCGCTACTCCCCCCTAGAGCTAGAATAAAATTTGTCATTTAAGTGCTGAAAATAAACTTATTTTCAAAGCAGTATCCCATCCCTTATTTTTTTGCAACAACCTTATGAGACTTCTGGGTCCTCTTAGGGCTGCTGGTATGGTGGCTCTAATGGGTCAGCTCTGCTTCCAACCCTTACTGCCCTGCAGGACTACTGAGATGGGGGCTGTGCTGCAGAACTCACTGGGCTATGGTGGATCCCCCTCCGTGGTTGCCATCTCTAGGAGGAGCCTGAGACTTCTCTACATCTCAAAAAGCCAGAGCAAGGGGAGGGAGGATGCTTAATCTCACGAATGGGGAAGGTATCCATGAAATATGAGAAAACCCATGTGGCTTTGAGGCACCCAAAGTCAGCCCTCTTGCCGATTCCTCTGGGAGGTCTAGAGACACTGTGGCATCAATGATGAATGTGTCCTCATGGGTATTCTGGCCCATGCAGCTCAGTCTCTGCTCAACCACGGGTGAGCCTGGTTTCATTTGTGGAATGGCCGTGACTTTGGCATGACTCCTGTGCACCATTAAACATATCACAGACCTTCCTGCTTGCGTTTCTTTTATTTGTTTAATTTTATTTTCTTGCCTTGGCTTGTTACATTAATCCTTCTGCAGGTCCTGGGTTAGGCTCAAGGAGCTGGAGGGACAGGCACCTCGTTAAGCCTTGTTAACATCGGACTAAGCAGATGCTTGCTTCTTAGGCTCTGGGCTCTGAGGTCAGTCTCTGGCTTGGAGTGTCAGCTCTGACATCTTCCAGCTGTATGTCCTTGAGCTTCAGATTACACATCTATAAGTAGGAAGTGGCATTCGCATCTGAGGGTTCTCAGGGAGATGATTTTCATTGCTCCAGTGTGATGACACACTGGAGCAGCAGTCGCACATGGCAGATGTTTGACCTACATGACTAGGCTTGGACCACATGAACAACAGGAGGAGACATGTGCCCCAATCACAACCATTCCACAGATGAGGAAACTGAGACCCAGAGAGGCAGAGTAATGTCCCCAGGTTGACCACACTGACATATGACCAAGTTACACTTCAATCTCAGACACGGCCTCAGGTCCATCCTCCTAATGCTGTCTATGGATGAAGAAAAGCGAGTCAGAGGAGCCCTGCAGAGGGTGAGGAGAGGGAGGGCTCAGATGCTAACACATTTCCTGTGCAGGCCAGTATGAACAGGTAGCATTCAATCCCTACCATGTTTTTAAAAAGGAAAGGAAAAAGAAAAGGAGCAGAGCGTGGTGCTACAAGCTTGAGACCCCAGGACTGGGTGGGTGGAGTCTGGTGGATCACTGAGGTTCACTGCGGGTTACTGTTCAGCTGCGATAAATAAATAAATAATCAACACCAACAAAAAACAAAACAACTGAAATCATGAACTTTACACGTACATGAATAGAACTAGAAAAGATCATATTGAGGAGGTAACCCAGACCCAGAAAGACAAATGTCACGTGCTTTCTCTCACTGGAGGCTTCTGACCCAATCAGATAGGAGTACCTAGCCTAGAGTAACTGCAGACACCAGGACCGTGAAAGGGGACGGTTTCCAGGATAGGGAGCAGGAGAGAGGAGGACAGGGATGAATAATCTGACTTGGGGGTGGGGGATGGGAAGGGAGGCTCGTCAGGGAGAGGAAGGAATATAAATACAGAGTAACAAAACAGTGAGGATGTCCTAGAAGACCATGAGGAATCACACCATTAACTATTTACCTACAAAGACTGTATTATGTGTAATTCCAAGTGTTTGTGTGTGTTTATGTGTGTGTGCGTGTATGCATGTAAACATGTGTATGTATGTGTATGTAAATGTATAGTTTTCTTTTTCTTTTTTTTTTTTAAGATTTATTTATTTATTATATGTAAGTACACTGTAGCTGTCTTCAGACACTCCAGAAGAGGGAGTCAGATCTTGTTACGGATGGTTATGAGCCACCATGTGGTTGCTGGGATTTGAACTCCGGACCTTCGGAAGAGCAGTCGGGTGCTCTTACCCACTGAGCCATCTCACCAGCCCGTAAATGTATAGTTTTAATGAGCTTTTCTCATCTGAGTTGACAGTGCTCCCTCTAAGAGCTAAAGATCACTCAATACCAGACATGAGGTCCCTTACTTTGAGTTGTTGGTCAGGGCTATCCAGGAGACTCTCAAAATTGCTGTTGCCCTTGGTTACCTACAGAGGCAGGAGCTAAGTCTCCATTGCTGAAGATACCATGCACTTCACAAACAGGGCCCAGAGGCCCCTGAGCTGGAACTGACCTGAACGCCACCTCCCTGAGGGAGCTGGACCCTGCGAGATGTTTCCAGAAGTTGAGGCACTCCCCCCAACACCAACACCGCCCCCCATCATCCAGTTCATAAGTATGCCACCTTATGGTTGGAGGGGAAGCGTTGTTCACATACAGAACACCTACTGTGTGTCATCCCAGAGCTTGGTAAGGTCTCTGTTCAATATTCTGTATAGGTTAATCCTATTAGAAACCAACAAGGCACGTGGGCATTATAGTTCCCATTTTCCAGATAAGTCCTAGGCTCAGAGGCCTGGAGTGCCTAGCCCAAGGTCACACAGCTCCTTCAAGGCAGAGGCAGGACTCTGGAGGGGCCTTTCCTACTGGATTTAGGTGATGCCTTCATCTGAGCCTCTTCCTTGTCAGAGCCCCAGCATGTCAGAATTGGAGGCTCATGCTGGATGGAGCCAGGCATTGCTTTTCTCTTAAACTGATTTCAGATAAACCTCCCTCCCCAGGGAGTCATCCATCTGAGCACGAAGGGGCCAGTAGAATTCCCAGGGTGGCCCTGGGCAGATCTGGCAAAAACCAGAGAGCGCACCCAAGATGGAGCTCCTCCCTGCCTCAAGGGGCTGCCAGGTGGCGATCCTGGCCTTGTAAGGGCAAATCATCCTGGGAAGCCTGGCTTTGGAGGGAGCTCTCTCTATTTTAGGCCCTAGGGTAACATTGGTCTCTGTCCTCAGTTCTCACTGGTAGAGTCACCAACCATGATCCTGATACAGCTGTGAGATATCGGGGGTTGGGATGGGGGGTGGTGGGACAGTGCTTAGCTTGAGTCCCTAACCTGGGGGGGGGGGCGGAGGAAGAAGAGGAGGAAGAGGTTTAAAATAAGCACAACATGATGTAGTCGTTAGCTACAATTTCCCCATAGGCACCATGCTAAGGGCTTTCAAAAGATGATCTCTTTCGGGCCTTAGGGAGAAGAACAGCATCTTCATTTGCCTTCATCAGGCACCTCCTAAAAGCTGGGTAACTGGCACCTGCCACTCAAACGAGCATGTCTAACAGGCACCTGAGTGCCACAGCTCCAGCTCATCTGCAAGCTAAGCCCTCCATCTCCACGAGGGATCTAGGCTTCCTAGGTCGCTTGAGTGACAGACTCAGGCCTAGGTCAGTCACTCAGGCTCCAAGGCCAGAGCTTAGCCCTTCCACTCTGCCTTAAAAGTCCAGCTAGGCCTGGCACTGTTGAGGGTAACTCCCTGATGCCCTGACTCTGAGGGCAGTCTGAATCTGGGATGCAGTCACTTCAGAGAAACTCTGGAGAGGTGGAGGAAGGGCAGGGACCTCAGGCCCATGCTAGAGGAAAGTGGGAAGTCCACTGAACGAGGCCTCCTGTCCACTCTGCAGTTGGCCACAGCCCATTCACTCCAGATCCAGGGGTTCAGAACCTGGGTTCACGTTCAGTTCTAGTCTTCTGTGCCCTGTGCCTTCCCTGTTTGACCTGGAAAACCAGGGTAAAGAGCCCACTCTCTGACCCAGCTGTTGAGAACATGACATATTATAGCCACAAGCCAGATTTGCCAGAAGCCTGGAGACATGGGACTTTCAGTGGTAGAAACAGGAAGTGTCCTGGGAAATGAGGACTATTTGGTGGCCCTGTGGGATGTGGTGTGCGAAGCACAGGCCTGGCTGGCAGGGAGAGAGTGGGAGGATGGCCTCTCAGCACAAACCCACTACTGCTACCACCGCCCCTTCTTAGCTGCAGCTCCCTGGAATGCTCCCGCCTTTGCCGCGGGAGGTTGGCGACCCAGAGCCCCTAGACTGGAAGCAGAGCAAAGCCTCAGACTGCCCTCTTTGCCCCTCCTGCAGTGAAGCCCCTTTGTCCTCCGAGTCCTTTCCTCGCTACCCTGCGGTGCCGGGCCGGGTGCCAGCAGTAATTACAGAATCACTTATTCACTGTGGGCTGCACGTGCGGTGGTAACTAGGCAGCCCAAGGGGCTGGAAAACACGGCAACCAATCAGGGGGAGGAGTGCTGAATGAGACAATCAACTTCACTAGGTGGGGGGGCTGAGGACAGGAAAGATGGGGGCTTGTGTGGGGTAAACCATTCAAACAGCCACCCCTCCCTCTAGAGCTGCCAAGCACAATGGGGGATGGGGTGCACTCAGGGGTGGGGTGCACTCCATGGAGAAAGAAAGCACAGGGAAGGCCTACAGAGGAAAACGTTGGGCAGCCAGGCCTTTGAAGATAAGGCCAGGCTCTCCATCAAGATGCCCCATAAAAGTTCCGACGGTCTCAGTGTCCTTTGGCTTAGGAATCCACCCTTTCCAGGAAGCCTCCCCCGACAGGAAGCTGCACCCCCTGAACAGGAAAGATTTCTCTAAGTCATGCTTGCCCCCATGGACAGCCTTAGCACTTTCCCAGAGCGCTCAGTAAAATGTGGATCCTGGGAGGGGCCAGCAGCTCCCAGGGGCTGCCTACGCTGTTGCTGGACTTGCTCTACAGCTTGATGAGAAAGATCCCTACCCATCTTTGGGGATAGGGTGGGCCTAGAAGGGAGGACCCTGAGGGCAAGTTTCTGTTGTTTGACCTGAGCAAGCCTCCTCTAATTCCCAGATCCTTACTACACTGCTACTAAAAAGACAGGCGTTCCCGTCTACATCCCAAGACCAGGCTGAGGTGGAATGAGGAAACTTGTGTGATGCTGACCTTGTAAGGAGCAGAATGCAGAATAATTTTCATGGGAGTGGCTGCCCTCAGCTTGCTCCATAGACCAAGAAACCTGAGAGAGAGGATGAAGGGCATCTGAGCTCAAATTTCCCACCAAGCTGGTGAAACTCATTTTCTCACCTCTTTCTATATGTGTGTATGTGTGGGGGTGCATGTGCGTGTAAGGGTACATATGAATGTATGTGTATGTGTGGGTGGTTGCATGTATGTGAGGGTACATATGCATGTATGTGTATGGGGGTGCATTGTGTGCAAGGGTGCATACGCATGTATGTGTATGTATGTGTGTGGTGGTTGCATGTATGTGAGGGTACATATGCATGTATGTGTATGTGAGGGAGTGCATGTGTGTGCAAGGGTGCATATATACATGCATGTGTATATATGTGGGTGTGCATATGCATGTATGTGCATGTATGTGTATTGGGGTGCATGTGTGTATAAGGGTGTATTGTATAAAGGTGCATATGCATGCATGTATGTGTATGTGAGAGGTGCATGTGTGTGCAAGGGTGCATGTGCATGTATGTGCTTGTGTATGCAAAGGTCAGAGCTCAGCCTTGGTTGTTTCCCTCAGGCATCACCCATCTTGGTTTTTTTAGATAGGGTCTCTCACTGGGACCTGGGGATTTGAGGCTGGGCTGACTAGCCCAGCCAGTACCATGGATCTGCCTGCCTTGAAATGCTAAGATTGCAAGCATGTGACACCTCACCTGACTTTTTTTTTTTTTACAGGAGTGCTGAAGGTTAAGTTCAGGTCTTTACACTTGCCTGGCAAGTACTTTACCTACTGAGTCATCTTCCCAGCCCCTAGGTCTCTGGCCTCTTGATTTGGAATGCAATCCTGAGCAATTCTGAATGTATGAGTAGACACCAGGAAGGGGGCAGCCCAGAAAACCTACCTGCTTCCTACTCCATCCCAGACTACAGACCGCCCTCTCTGCTCCCAGCTCCCTCACCAGAATCAAGGTGCAAGCCCGGGCTTCAGGGTTCTCCCCATCTGCAGGCTCTGCTCCACGTCATCCTGGGGACTCACAGGAGCTACAGGCTGTGAGTGGCAAGGCAGGATTTGCACAGGGCCTGGATGCCCAATTCCACTGCCCAGGGCATCTTCTAGGACAAGAGGTTAGCTTTGCTCTGCCTGCCTGCAGCCCTTCTGCTAACACAGCCTCCTCTCCCTCCAGTGTGGGAGCAGCTCCATGCTGTAGGCCAGGCTGAGGCTCTCCTGGGTTTAGCATCAGGAAGCCCCACTGCTTTCCAGGAGTCCTCAGCTCTGGGCGAGGGTTGGGTCAGCTCCTGTGCTGGGGAGGTGATGACTCAACAGGTAAAGTGCTCACCTCGGAGGCATGAGGACCAATGAGGACCCAAGTTCAGGTCCCTAGAGTCTATGTAAGACGTGGGCGAGTGTGGCAGTAATCTCAGTGTTGGGAAGTCAGAGACAGGGATTCTCAGAGTGAGCAGGCTAACTAGACAAGCCAGGTTGGCAAGCTCTAGTTCAGGTGAGAGACCCTGCCTCAAAATATAAAGTGTAGAGTGATTGAGAAAGACATCTGATATCTGCATCTGGCCCCCATATACACACCCAAACACATGCAAATACACACACACACACACACACACACACACACCACATGTGTACTACACTCATGCAATTGTGAAAACATATGGCTGAGGTGGTGAATTTTATGTATAATATAGATTAAAGGAGTGGACACCTTCAAGTGATGTCAGAACATTCTTTGCTTAAGGTGTGATTGTTTTAAGTGTAATTTTTCTGTTTCTCACACCCTCTCCCAAATCAGGCTTCTCATACTTACTTCTCCACAAAGCATTTTACATTTCCAGAATGCTTGCTATGAAGCATTTCAGGTGAACCTCAAGGCCTCACACATGTGTCCCCGACACAGCATAAGGTATCAGTCGTATACCTGAAATCCTATTATCCCTGCAGTGGTACCCAATACACCTGAGACCCTGACATCCCTGCAATGGTACCCAGTACATCTGAGACCTTGGCATCTCTGCACTGATACCCTGTACACTTGAGGCCCTGGCATCCCTGCAGTGGTACCCACAACATCTGAGACCCTGACATCCCTGCAATGGTACCCAGTACCCCTGAGGTTCTTGGTATCCCTGTAGTGATATCTCATAGATTATTAAAGAGTATCTAAAGAGAATTGGAAAGTAGAAAGACTGTTGACTTTAGGCTGGACCATGTTTATTCACAGGAGGGAACACTTTATCATCCATATTTGTGGCCGGAAAAATGCCCAAGAAGATAGGATGTGGCAGGAGCCTTATAGGGGAGGAAATGACTACTATAATCTGCAAGGGAAGTGGAGAAATAGAGTCTTTCAGCAGGAAACTACCAAGACCTTCTCCCTCTCACCTCCAGAGAGCCATCCTCATGGTGCCCCTCTCCAGAACCCTCTCCCTACCCAGCACTGAGTAAGTCCACAGTGGCCTTTCTTGCTTACAGGGTAGGAATGGCTTTTGCATATTATTTTAACTTTCAAACCAAAAGTCACTGCTAGGTAGGAGGGTTATCCCCATTTCATTGTTGATCACACTAAAGCTCAGAGAAGTTAATTGTTTTCCCTGAGATCACGTAACATTCAGAGCTACAGAAGCTACGTGGACTTGCCCAAAAGTCAATCCAGGCCTAGGAGTGTCCCTCTCCCACTGACTGGCAGGTCCCAAGGAGCAGTCATTAGGGAAGTGAATGATAAATCTTAAAATGGTCCCCTGGGACATTGTTCCTCCCACAGTGAAGTCTGGTCAAACAGAAAACAGGGGAGGGCAGCTACTGAGCTGACAGAAACCCTTACAGCACAACTTTACCCTAGAAATGACCCAAAGCCTTCTTCTTGAAACGTCTCCCTGAAGGTTAACTCTGGCTACACTTCTTTCCCTCTTTTTATTCTGAAACCGAGTCTTATTAAGCTGCCCAGGCTGACCTTGAACTCACCTGTAACCCAAACAGGGTTTGACCTTCTGATCCTCCAGTGCCAGCCTTCTAGGTAGCTAGGACTACAGGCTTGTCCCGCAGGGCCTACATGGCTCCTTTTCAACCTCTTCTCAGATCATTTTGCTCCAACTTCGCAGAGCCCTTTCACACCCAACCCCAGCTTTCCCATTTCTACCCTGTTTTTAGTGCCTGAGTCCTATGCAAACCTTTAGCCAGGTCCAGCAATAACCAAACCACAGTCTGGGTACTGACAACCCTTAGACTTTTCTCCACTCCCTTAGAGTTTGGTTAGCTCACCAGCTCTAAACTCGGCCTCCGCAAAGTCTCAGGAAGTGAACAGAATATGGACAAGCCTTTACTCCATCTGAAAGCTCAACACACAGTTCTTGCCGTTCATACCTCGACAGGCATTCTAGTCTTCCAGGGACCCAACAGAATCAGTCACCAAGCTCTGCCCTCAGAGTTTCAGGACCTTTACAACTCATATCTTCCAACTTCTTCATGTTCCTCCCACAAACTAATCCCAAAGGGTTAAGAACTATATAGTCGAGCTCAGCCACAGCGAAGACCCCACTTACTTGATACTAATTTTCTGTGTCAGTTACTTATGTAGCTATGACCGAAGTTCATGAGAGAACAAATGAAGAGGTGATTTGCTTTAACTCACAGTTCCTGATTCTGTGCCATTGTCTCTGTCCCTGTTGGTTTGAGGCCCATGATGAGACGACACATCAAGGAGACGAGGCTGTATGGAGGAGGAGGCTTTTTAACCTCTCAATACACAAAGCAGACAGAGATGAGGGGACCAAAGAGCAGGCCTCACAGAGTACAG
Source organism: Mus pahari (assembly GCF_900095145.1). NCBI lineage: Eukaryota > Metazoa > Chordata > Mammalia > Rodentia > Muridae > Mus > Mus pahari. The sequence continues at coordinate 79,038,004 of NC_034592.1, forward strand.
ATGTAACCTGTGTCTTAGTTCATTTTACAGTTGGTGCGACAAAATACCCCCACAAAGCAACTTACAGGAAAAGGGTTAATTCAGTTCCCCGAGGGATACTGTCAGACTTTGGCTTCTGTGGCAGTGGTAAAATTTCAACCAAAAGCAACTTGGAGAAGAAGGGGTTTATTTGGCCTACGCTCCCATATCACAGTCTGTCATTTATGAAAGTCAGGGCAAGAACTCAAGGTGTGAATCAAAGCAGAGGCCATGCAGGAACGCCGCTTACTGGCTGGCTTCCCTCCAATTTTCTCAGTCTGCTTTCTTATACAGCCCGGGACCACCATCCTAGGAATGATGCTGCCCACAGTGGGCTGGGCCCTCCCACATCAATCATTAATCAAGAAAATGCCCCACCAAGTTGTCTACAGTTCAGTCTGATGGAATCATTTTGTCTGTGGATATTCCCTCTTCCCAGATATCAAGTTGGCCAAAAAAAATGAACCAGCAGTGATGCAGTTGATCACGGTGTAGAAGATGTGACTGTGGGCAAGGAAAGCATGGTGGCAGAAGTTGGAGAGTCGCTTGTTACATCGCATTCACATGCTGGAAATAGAAAGTAAACAGGAAGTGGCGCTAGGCTAAAGCCTTACCGCTGGTCACCTGCAACCCCTTCCCCCAGTGGGGCTCCCCTCCTAACTATTCCATGGCCTTCCCAAGCAGCCCCACCAGCTAGTGACAAAGTGCTCAAACATGTGAGCCTGTGGGGGACATTTCACATTCCAGTCACAACCTTCAAAGAATGTTGTCTCCAGTGACCTACTTCTTCCAGCCAGGCTCCGCCTCCCAACCCTTCTTCTCAAAATAGCACTGCCAGCTGGGGGAATTAAATATTCCACATTCAGGCTTTGAAAGACATTTCATATTCAAATCATAGCAACAAAGTAACTGTGCACAGCAGAGAAGCCCCACTCCAGGCTGCAGGGAAGGGACCCAGGATGCTCCTCTGACCAAACTCACTCGTCAAGCCGTGCTTGACTAAGATAGCCTGAACAAATCCATTGCTACCGCTCTTCTTGGCCTGCTGGGCAGTCAGAGAGCCAGCTATTGGTCAGAACTGGTTGGGTGGTTCGGTGTAGCTGGTGGGGTTGATTCAGCACATTTCTCAGGGGCCTGTATGCAGCCTCGTGCATTCAGATTTAGGCAGGATGGAGCTCCCTGTCTTTGCCGGGGTGCGTGCACATGGGATGTCTTGAGTGACATCTTCACCTCTCAGATGGCCACAGCTGCTCTGAGACCTATCTGTGGTCCAAGCACCATCTCAAGAGCTGCAGTGATGCCCCTGGCTGAAGTCTGAAAAGGCTCTTTGAAAGCTAAGCCTCTTTTCCCTCCAACTTGTAGCCACTGTAGGCAGAAGCCAGACCCTTCACTACCCTTGTTGGCTTGACCGGGATCCTCACCCTAAGTAGGCACCTTGGACAGCTCCCCAGTGGCCTGCCCACTCCTCCAATCCCCTCTCTCTGCCTGCTCTTACCCTCCAGCCACACAGCAGGGATGAGAATCATTAGCAGAGAAACATAAGCAGAAAAGATGCACCACCGTCTAGCCTGAGAGACCTCAATGGGAACGGCGGTGGGGACCCCGGAAGGAAAGTTTTGAAGGTACTACGTAGACTGGGGAGGAAACTGGGATGTAGTGGTCGGAAGTCAAGATGGCTGCACATTGAGACACGCAGGCAGAACCTTCCCATGTGCAGCCCTGCCCACCTGGTTCTGTGTGCTCCTGCTGGGTACTGCTTCGCAAACTTGAATGAGGCTCTTCTCCAGCCTTCCGGCCCCCAGCAGGTTTACAGTGAGCTGAAGAGACCACATATGTGAAATTCTAGACTGCTGATCTGAGAACCCCACTTAGAAAATCATTGCTGAGGGAGGGGTTTTATTTTTAAATATCCGAGCTTAGAATTTCTATTTTTCATCTAAATGTATTTACTGAAAAGCAACAACAACAACAACAACAAAAACAAAACCAACCAACAAACAACAACAACAACAACAAAAACCCAAACAGCCTTGTTGTGCAGCTTGGACTGACTGTCACTTGTGATTCTTCTGCCTCTGTCTTCTGAGTGTTGGTGTTATAGGGTACACCAACGTGCCAAGAACAGGCTTCTTACACCCCATTTTCCTGGTTTACGATGATAGTACAGGTCAAGCCCGTTTGGTCTCTTTGGAACCTTAGCTGTTTACCAGTTTAGAAAACACAGTCTGACCTCCCGGGGATGCAGCTGGAGACACTCAGTGTCATCAATTCCCCACTCTGTCCTGCCTGTGGGGCTGGGATGTTCCCCACAAGTGTTTGAGCACTGGCCAGGCTCTGACCACACCATGTCTTCAGGATAGTCACACCATCCGTGGTAATCTTGAGGTCAACTTGAGTGGATTGCCGACTGTCAAGGAGATTAATGGAGTACATCTCTGAAGGTGTATGCCAGCAGCCTACAGTCTGGGAAGCCGGGTGAGGACTATAATAGAAAAAGATGGGCAGCGGAGATAGTTCACTGTGTGTGGTACTTGATGCACAGCATAAGAACCTGGGTTCTCATCCCCAGAACCCACATAAGCCTGGATTTGGCAGCACATGTCTGGAATTTGAGTGTTCTTGCTTTAAGAAGGGAGAATCCCTAGAAGGGAGCAGGCCAACTAGCCTTAGACTACACAGTGACTATAACCAGAGACTCTGCGTCAGAGAAATTAGAAGCCGAAGAATCACTTTCTGCCATGGGTTTTTTTTTTTTTTTTTTAATAACAGCGTCAGAAAACTAATACAGAAATCTACCCAAAACTTTAAGAGGTGGGGTGTAGCTGGAGGAAGCATATCAGCGGGGGTGGGGGTGGATTTAGAGGTTACACTTGGTCCTGTCCTCTCTCTAAACTCTCTGACTGCCATGAGGTTCCAAGCCTGGCACCTCTATACCATCCCCACCACTGTGTCCTGCCTCAGAACGTCTCAGAAACGGTATGGGAGGAGGGTGGGCCAGGGTGTCAGAGTAAAGCTCTCCTCCTTTGATTTGTTCTGTGGGATATTTGAGTTGTAATCTCCACAAACCCCAGCGCATGCTCTCCCCAGCGCACGGCCATTTCCCAGATGGTGTGAACTAGCCAGCATGGCGTGTGTAGTCATGCCATGGAGGGCCCAGAACCCAGGTGTTGGGAGCTGCTGTCCATCCTCCAGAACCCCACTTGCTCTTTCTACCCTCTCCATGCAGATGACAGGGGCCTCAGTCATGGTACAGCCATGAGGCTGAGAAGGCCAAGCGTCTGCAGTCTCTATGTGAAGGAGATCAGTAGCGGCCTAGGAAGTTCCAGAGGATGAGAGCCTCTGCCCTGGATGCTACCAAGCTTCCGTTGTGTTAGACATTCGTCATTCTGTGATCTACTCATTACTGAAGCCTCGGCCAAATGATGCACATTCTACAGTCCTAGCAGGTAGTGACACTCAGGGCATACCTGATGAGGTGGCAACAGAAACCACCAGCCAAGGCCTCTCTCTTCCAGTGGAGTATGGATGTCCTAACACTAATTACACACTTGCCTGAGTAGGTTGAACTTGATCATCAGATATCTCTCCACACAGATCCTGTTTAGTCACCAGTGTCACTGTTAAAAGGTGGGGTCTACAGGAGACAAGGGCACACACACTCCACCTTCTATATCAGATTAAGAGGCTAGGGCCTTTGCGTGGTTTAGGTTGGAAGTGGCCCCCCGTGAGTTCATGCTTTTGAATACACAGACTCCAGCTTGTGGCACTGATAACTAATACAGCATCTTAGGCCTCTTTTTCCATCTGTCCCTTCTGCCATGAAAGGACATAGTGTTCACCCTTTTCGGAGGCCACAGCAACCAGGCACCATTTTAGAAGCAGCGAGCAAACCCAGACACGGATTGGTTGGTTGCTCTCTGTCATCCTAGACTCCAGAACCAAGTGACTCACTCTAAGGGCATCTGGTAGGATCGGGGGGAACAAACTAAGACTGAAAGTTCCACCTCGGCCTTTGCCTGCAGTGACTTGGCAGCACCACTCCGGAGAGCAAAAGAAGAAGGCTCTTTATCTCTCTGTTACAGGTGGGTAAGTTGAGGCACAGAGAGGAAAGACCACAGACTACCACAGATGGAGGTGGGACCCCAAGGCAGGCGTGCTGGGGTCAGAGCTCTTGAAGAGACAGGGCAGGGAGGCAGACAGCCAAGGAAGCCATTGGGTTTCTGGATGGGTAACGACAGCTCTTGGGGTTTCTGTTTCTCCTTCTGGCCTGGAATCCAGACAAGCCTGACTGTAAGCCAGGGAGCAGCCTGACCCGGGCCTCCTGGCCTCCTGGCCTCCTGGCCTCCTGGCTGGGCCAGCTTTCGGAGTGGTCTTGTTTCTCTGCAGGAGAAGTCTCGATGGCTTTGAAACTTGAAAAGAGGGTGACCGGATTGCAGATGGCTCCTACCTGGGAGCCTGCCTCCTTCATTTCCATAGGGCTAACTATTGCCTCTTGATAGGGTGCTGTGTCTCCTGGGAGTACAGGGTGCTGAGCCAGGACTACAAAAGCCTGTGCTACCTGCCATTTCTGCAAACTGAGCTAAGCCACCAGTTCCCCCGGTCCACCTCCTCTAAGTGGAACCTGGGTTGGGCCAGACTGCAGTGCTTGGGCTGGGAGCCAAGGCTGGGGGAGGTGGTGGTCATGGGGTGCAGACCACAAGGAAGGGAAGGGCAAGGGCAGGCTTGCTGAGGCCTGTCGTCAGAGACCCATGGCCACCACATGGCCCCAAGACGGAAAGGAAACAGGAGGCCTCTCAAAATAGACCAGCGTGTGGCTCGGCTGCATTTCCCAGCTCCCACCATCTGGCCAAGCCTGGGCTGGAAGAGAGAGGCAGGGGAGGGGAAAGCCTGCGTATGGATAGGCTCCCGACTTCTGTGGAGCAGAGTCAAATAGGCTGCCCACCATTCACTTAGCACCTCTTCCCTTTGACTCCAGCGTCGGAGAGAGGCAATGTCGTGGACAGATAAGTTAACTGAGGCTCAGAGAGGTCAAGAGACTTGTCCAGAGCTACACAGCTGGGAGTTGACAGAACCAAGTTAGCACCACAGCACCTATGGCTACCTGCCACTGTTGATCTGATGCCTTTGGGCTGCCACTGTTGATCTGATGCCTTTGGGCTGCCTCTGTTGATCTGATGCCTTTGGGCTGCCTCTGTTGATCTGNCTGTTGATCTGATGCCTTTGGGCTGCCTCTGTTGATCTGATGCCTTTGGGCTGCCTCTGTTGATCTGATGCCTTTGGGCTGCCTCTGACCTTAGATCTGATCCCTGGACAAACCAGAGCCTGTGACTTGTCATGGAGGTCGGTCTACGTTCTTGTCACAGCTGCCTGTGATAGCCACAGCAGCAGAGAGTTTGGAGGAAGAGTGGCTTGACCCCAGACAACCTCACTGAGGTGCCCCTCTGTGTGTCAGAGTCCTGATACAGACCCTGCAGACCCCACATGTCCATCTTTCACACCAAAACTGGTCCCAGCCAAACACCCACCATAATGACCCAAGCACACCATCCACCATTGCCCAGGCCCACCGGGGCCTAACTTGCCTCCCAAGTTGCCCTAAAGGGATGTGGCCAGGAGAGTATTCACCATCGGCCCCCCCCCCCAGTATACTGAGGTCCAGGGTGCTGAAGGAGGCATGTACAGAGAGATAGCCAGCTAAGACACCAGTCTGTCCTTCATGCAGTCACTCAACCATCATATACAGGGTGATTGGTGTTCCTGAAACCAGAGCTGGGCCAGCCACATGGGAATTGTCTCTGTTCCCATGGATCAGTCCGTGGCTTCAGGCTTCCTTCAAGCAACAATTATGGTGGCTCCATTGCCACTGGCTCTCCTTGATTCCAATGCTGGGACCTCGGGGTGAGGTATAAGGTCGGTTCCTGGGGCTATACCTACCATGATGCTCACCCTAGAACAGTACCAGTGTCCAGGTCAGGCCAGTGTCCCCGGGATATCCTGATAGTCTGGGTACCAGCTACCTGGAGGCTTTCTGAAAGGGAGCAGTGGCCTGATGTCCCTCAGGGGCCCAGATCAGAGGCAGGGAAGGAAACAGTGGGGATGAGAGGAGATAAGAGAAAGGTAAGTGGAGAAGACAGAGGACAAAGAGAAGGAAAGGGAAGAGGCACCGGCAAGGAAAGCAGGGAGAGGCAGAAACTGAGTGCATGGTCTCCACCCAGTCCCAGACCCACATGAAAGCAGGTCTTGGTAGCCTGTCTTCTCCACCCAGCAGCCAGATCGGACAGTGCAAGAAGTGGTACCCAGAACCTGCAGGACCCCAAACATAAGTGGTGCCCTCAAAACCAGGCCAACCTGGGAGAGCTTTGGGAGGGAGAGTGATGTTTGGGGAATGAGGCTGTGACTTTGCTTCTGTGTGTTTGGCTTGTGCAGCTTCTTCACGGGTGTTCCTGGCCACTCAGGAGTGCTCCAGACCACGGTGGAGTGCTCCAGACCAGAGTGGAGTGCTCCAGACTATGGTGGAGTGCTCCAGACCACAGTGGAGTGCTCCAGACCACGGTGGAGTGCTCCAGGACCCACAGGACTTCTCCAGACCATGCAGAAATGCTCTAGCCCACACATAAGTGCTCCCGGCCACACAGGAAGCTAGGAAGGGTTATGAACACAGGGTTATGAACACAGGCTGGAAGGAAGAATCCACAGAGCTGCAGTGACCAGTCTGCACTTGATCCAAAGGGAACGAAGGAGAAGTAGAAGGAGCCTGGAAATCAGTGCCTCAGCACTGAACCTAAGCTGACTGGAATCTGCTGTTTCAGAGGCAGTGTATGGGACTGGCTTGCTGTAGAAGCCTGTGCACTGTGGAGCAAGGCCACCTTCTGTGACTTCCATGAGACCTGATTTTTCTCCTCTATAATCTGGGGATAAGAACAATGCTCAATCGTGCAGGGTGAGGGTTGGATGAGGTTGGATGCAGAAGGGACTCAGCAGACAACACACTATAAGTTGTTTGCCAAGCAAGACGTTCAGAAGGCAGAGGCAGGAGGATGTCTGTGAGTTCAAGGCCAGCCTAGTAGTCTACATAGCGAGTTCCAGGATGTGTAGAGAGACCAAGACTATGTAGAGAGACACTGTCTCAAAACAACTACCACCACCACAACAAACCCACCAAAAAACGCAAAACAATAACAAAATATGCTTGCCATTATTAATTGTTGCTTCAGCTGCCATCTTTGTTGATGTTGACACAAGGCTAGGTCAGTGCCTGTCCCTGGGACTATAAAAGGAATAAAAATATAAGCCAGTACTCTAAGACTTTATAGCCAAATGCTCAGAGCACACCAGAAGCCAAAAGTTGTTCACACTTTAGTATAAATTACTGTTAAATGATACTGTCCTTAAAAGAAGGGAGAAGACTTCCTTGTGAAAAGGCAAAATCCATACAAGAAAGGGCATCACAGCACGGAAAACTCCGGCTGGGGAGGTCACAGAGTCAGGGAATCTGTCTATTCTGTTCTGGGAAGAGATGGAGGAAGGGTTACAGATCTGTCCTGAGTTTCGAAAGAGACTCTTCCAGATTCTAGAAGTCCCCTGAAGCAGTAGGAAGAAAAAGCATTCTTTTAAAACACCTGTAAAGAAAAGCCTCACTTGCCCAAAGCATGTTGTACCCACCATGCCCACCGTGTCCTGGTTTCAATCATCTCTAATCCTTCCACGGGGCCCCAGCCTTGAACCTAGGCAATGAACACTCTTGATCCTCTTCATTTTCGAGGTGATTCAGGCTGGTGTGGGGACATCAGCTAGGTCTCTGGGCTTTTCCCTGCTTGCCCCTCCCACAAATCAGAACAGTCCCTGGTCCTGGCCTGAGTGACCTTTCAGTCTCAGAGGGGCCAGATCCAGCCCGGGAACAGGGCCGGTGACCCAGATCCCACTTCCTGTCTTGCTTCCCTCCATTCCCAGACACCAGCTGCATCTGGAACTGACAGCAGGCCAGTGGGGAAAACTTTCACCACAGGCCTTTGCTGGCAGCAGTGGTCTCAGCAGCAGGCAGCCTCTGGGCGGGGCACCTACAGTCCTTCCCCACAGCATGGACCCAGACACCACATCTCATCCAACCCTGACTCCCAATTCACAGAAGGACAGACAGAGAGGCCCGGAGCAATGCTAAACAATGGGAGGCTAGCTGAACCCACATTCACCTGGCCCAACACAGTCTGCTCCCAGACTCTCAGAAAGTCTCACAGGCCTTAGGTATAGAAATCAGTGCCTGGGTGGGCTCATAAAGGAAGGGAGCTCCTGCTGGGTGGATCCCTACAGGCATTCAGGGATATGAAATCAATTGTCCCAGGCTCTGCCGTGCCACGGCATGGCTATATTTTCCTAGAGAGCTCTCATTTTCTCATCTTCTAGGACAGTGAGGAAACACACTACCATTCAGCCACGGAGGCTTGTCACGAATACCATGAAACGAATCCATGCTGCAGACCTAGACAGGCTGGCTTCTGCACTTGAGAGGGAGAGGCCCAGCCAACATGCCAAGGATATACAGGATACCAGTTGAGTTATCTACGTGGCAAAGGCAACCCGTGATGAGGTGCATCTGGTAGACAGAAGGATGGGTGGTGGTCCCCGGCTCTGAGCAGGTGACATTTAAGCTGAGCCAAGAAAATAAGAAAGGATAAGGAAGACTGGGGGGCAGGGGCGGGGCAGGGAATACTGTCATTCGAGAGAGGCCCACTGGGTGGCTCGAGCACCCTGGGAGAGACCTGTCAGTCCAGACAACACCAGTTTCCTTTTGACTGGAACATAGATGTCTTGGAAGAACCACAAAGCCAGACAAAGGTAGCGTGAGGATTTCTGTGCCTTAGGGTCAGGCTTTCCTCTGGATAAGGGTGAACTCGGGCGGGATGAGAGACAGAGGCTGGGAGATGTACTGATGGCAGCTCGAAGCAGACTATCTGAAGAGAGCCTGGGCTGATCAGGGTGACCGGCTCAGCAGAGGAGTCAGTGAGTGGAAGAGAGGAATGCAGAATGACTCCAGTTGTCCTATGTCAATAGCTGTGTGGCTGCCTTTCCCAAGACTGTGGAAAGTGAAATGAAGCCAGCAAGCAGCCAGCCTCAGGCAAGCCGAGGCTGGACAGACCTGTGTTGCCCAAGGGTCTGGCTAAGTGGGCGGTTAACAACCACAGCCATCACATTACACATGCCTCTCTTGGTTGCTGTGGGCTTTCCTACCACGCTGAGGTGCTGGAGGGCAGGTACCCAGCCGGTCGAGGCTCCTGGCTTTGTTCTCAGCAAGAATGCTCAGTGCTGGGTCAGCTGGGCCCGTGGACAGCTCGTAAGTATTTATGAGCAGGCAATATGCTCAGAAGCCGGATCCGGAGTGATGTCCACAGCCAGCTGCAGGGCCTGCCTGCTGGCCCCCTGGGAGACTCCATCCTGGGACTGCTCTTTCCTACCTCTGTTGCTCAGGCTTCCCAGCTTCCTGCCAGGAAATGCAGCCCCAGGCTTAAGTCATTAACGGAACCTCCTCTCTCAGCCAGCTTCTGTTTGCAACCACACTTTGCCTCTGCTAACTTGAAGGATGCTTCAGTTCGCCCTGGGTGGCACACAGACAGAAGCAGAAAAGTGTCAGAGAGGTGCTCGCACAGCAGGGGAGGTGGGGAACTACAGACCTCCTGTCACCTGCTCCACAAGGACACTGCATTTAAAATAAACCACAGTGAAGCATCTAAGAAGAAGAAATCCGCCTTTCTCCATCCAGGCTGCTTAACAAAACACCATAGGCTGGTGCCGTGAACAACAAAAATCTACTCCTCCCAGTCCCAGAGGCTGCAAGCCTGAGATCCTGGCGTCAGCAGCTGGATAGGACCTGCTTTCTGGCATACATAGATGGGGGTCTTCTCTGGAGACCTCGGGTTGTGGAAGCAGGGATGATGGTCTCTTGAGCATCCTGTAAAGACATTGATCTGCTCGCAAGCTCCACCCCTAACATAATCAGATCCTAAAGACCCTACCTCCCAATCCCATAATCTTTCGGGGTGGGGGTGGAGGTGGGATGGGGAGTAAGGTCCTGATGGGTGAATTGGGAAAGGGACAGGGGCCAGCCTGGAGCTGAGAGTCAATGGTGACTGATAGATATTGTAACCTTTGCCCAAGGAGAGCACAGGGCTAGTTCCAGGGCACCCAGGTCATGTAAGGAGTGAACTTGAACACACAGCCCTCCCCAGCCTTTGAATGGGAGTCCCTAGAGGCTTAGCCTCCTGTCTTGAGCCTTCCAGGTTCAAGTCTGTTCCATGCTACAGGCACTTTCTGCCCCTGATTATTTCCATAACTGCCAGAAGCCCTAATGTAGAAGCTCTGAACCTTTCTAATGCTGCGACCCTTTAATACAGTTCCTCATGTTATGGTGACCCCCAACCATTAAAAATTATTTTCATGGCTACTTCACAACTGTAATGTTGATACTGTTATGAATCTTAATGTAAATATCTGATATGCAGGATACCTGATATGCGACCCCAGCAAAGGGGTTGTTCTCAACCACTGCCCTAATGAAAAGCATTCACTGCACTTCATTGGGCAGCTCTAGAACCTCAGTTTCCCCATTTGGCAAATGGGGAGTTGCATGCAACATGGCCAATCCCTTGAAGCTTTAAAAACAACAGAGAGTCTCCCTCATCTCTGAACCCCAACTCTGAACTCTCCTTGGGAGGACCCAAAGACCCTGAGGGTAAAGGGCTGCAGAGATGGTTCCTGGCAAAGTGCTTGCTGGGCTTGAGGAAGGATCAAGAACCCCACATAAAAGTCTGGCATGGTGGTACTTGCCTATGATCCCAGCCCTGGGGAGGCAGAGACAGGTGGACCCCTGAAGGTAGATGATCAGCTAGATAAATGAATGAACACGAAGCTCAGCGAGAGACCTTGTCTCAGAAACAAGGTGGGAAATGATTGAGAAAGACACTCAATGTTGGCCTCTGACCTCTACATACACACACATGAATGCATACACACAAACACATGTGCGTGTGTGCACACACACACACACACACACACATACACACATACAGACAGGTCTCCCATGTTCCTGTCACAACACAGCTACCCAGGGCCTCCACAGGAGTTGGTGACATTGAGCCAGGAGACCACTGCAGAGCAGCACCCCGTCATTTCCCAGCAGACACATGCCACCTGCTCTCTCTATACAGACCCATGGCCCCATGCCTAGAACAGTGTTCCTTGATTGGGCAAGGCTGTAACAGAATCTAAATCTGCTTGGAAAACCTATTGTGTAACTCTGCCCTTCCATGGAAGGCATGTGGCCACCGGGAAAGGCAGTGTGAAGGAGCCAGGACTTTCTTTGAAGTAAATATCTTGGCACGACCCACCAAGAAATGTCCTTTTGAACGTTACTAACTCTAGGTTACTGCTACTTTACTCAGAGCTAGTGACAGTGTCCTGGTCTAGTATCCCAGGAGACCAAGCCTCATGGGATCACTGTCTGGAGCATGATTGCCTACCCATAAACCTCCTGTTTGGATCTAGAGGAGGTCTGAGTCTGTGACTTACCACTGTGTCTCCTCCCCTAAGACCAGCAAGCCATGTGCTTTCAGGAACTACTGAAAGATATTTTGAACCAAGTCTAAATAAAGCAGACAGTGTGACAGGGAGATGGAGGGGACATTTCTATAAGCAAAGCCACACACAGTCATGCTTCCTTATAACCCAAGGTGCCCTAAAGACAACGCCAGAACGCATCCTTGACTGGAGGGCACAGTGATGGCCATATGTGACGGACCGGGAATTTCATGTTTTCTTAAGAGTTTGATAAACAAGAAAGAGAAGTTTCCAAGAGGGGTAAGGAACAAGAATCCCAGCTAGGACCTGGTGACTCCTTTCTGTCCCCTACCTGGTCCTCCATGATATGCTGAGTGAGGACATTTACAGAACTGACCCAGGCGTGACACCTCCATCTGCTCAGTATCCCTTGAAGAGTTAGATGTCCTTGTGATCTCCGCTCAATAGCATGCTGCAACTCCCTTCCCTCTGCCTGAGTGGCCATCCTGTTCCTGCCCAAGGCAGCTCCCTCCACTCTCTCAGGCTCCTAGAGAACCTTTTCTGCATCTCTCCCTTCAGCACAGCTCCCTAGTGCCCATCACCCTTCTCCCTGTCCGCACGGCACTGGCCGTCACCCAAATGCATCTTGTGCCTCCACTCTTCCTGACCGCCTGTCTCCCAGACTGTACGGGACCTCCACAAAGGTCAAAACTGCATCTCGGTGCCAAGGAAGTATTCCAGATGGGTGCAATGAAATCCTCTCTGCCTCAGGCTGACCTTGAACTCTCTATGTAGCCAAGGATGAATGATTCCTGTGTCTCCTCCTCCTTATATCCCAGGCGCTGGGAGTATCGGTGTGTGCCACTAAGCTAGGTTGAGGATTAAACTCAGGGCTTCAGGCATGCTAAGCCATTATTTTACTATCCATTCTAATTGATAGCAAGTATCAACTGACTACATGCCCAGCCTCTCCCCTGTAAATATGTCCTGCATCCTCTACCCATCCCATGGTCCCAGAAAAGTCAGATCCCTGAACCCCTGACTCCCAGGCTCAGGTTAGAGGGTAGGGGTCTGTATCCAGGCATAGGACTGTGATGGGGACCCTCCAAAGTGCCCCGCAGATGGCCAGAGTCACACGCACCAGTGAAGAAAGCACACTGGGCCATACATGATATTTATAAAAACTTTGAAACCAGAGATGCTGTCCAGAGGTCCAGGGTAGAGGGGCTGGGGGCTGGTTCCCCTGACGAGTTGGTTACCTGTGAGAAGGCAAGAGGAAGGACAGAGCAGCTGGAGTTCTGTCAGACTCTGCAGTTCCTAGGCTGCAGTTCGGCTAGGCATGAACTAGTGAATTTCTGAGGGAAGCCGAACATGTCACTCATGGGAAACTGCACCCCTGCTACCTCAGCAGGTGGATTTTAGCCACTGGACACTTTCCAAGTCACAACCCACCAAAAACCCATCAGTGGAGATTCCATGTTCAGCTCCTTGGCAGAAAGAATGTTCTAGATAGAGGTAGGGACTGAAAAGATGAGGGTATCCAGGGCAGGGAAAGGAGGAGAGGAAGCTGCTGGGCACAGGAATGTCAGCTGGCCTCCCTCATAACCTTGTCCGAAGCCCATCTTAAGACAAGCACCACAGCCAGGTCCATTCCAGCCTTGGCAGCCTACCAAGAAGATGCCAATGGGGGTAGTGAGCCAAGGGCTCGGAGCTTAGCTCAGGCAAGCCTCCCGGACCCTCCCGGCCCAGCATGCTTTGAGGAAAGTAAAGAGCCTGCCTCCTCCCCACCTCAAACCCATACTGGGGAGGAACGGGGACGGTGGTGCTCTGGGAGAAAGGTGCTTTCCCTCCACACGTAAGCATTAACCGAAGGTGCCATGGCTGGATTTTCACTGTCTACTTTCAACAAGAACTCGGCTATGGTAGCAGGTCCCACCCATCACGTCCAGCTTCCTGTACTGGGTCTGAGGGTCTCTGCCTTAGTCTCTCTCCTAGCCATCAGGAGGCCATCCGCCAGTGCCTGGGTCACATCAGAAGCCCTTGAGACCGTGTGTTCTCAGAGCTCGTCCCTGTCAGTGGCCAGACACCGCTTGCCACATCGCCCTGCTTCCTGCCTTCAAATAGAACTCAAGGGAAACACTCACTACCCTGTGTCTCAGCACCCACCTCCACTGACCCCCCCCCCCGGCAGGCCACACTGCTGACCTGTTCATCAATGCAAAGCTGACTTCTTTCCTGTCTCCATTTCCCACATACACCCTGCCCTCTGATATTGCTTGCATTCCCCCTCCCCCCTCAAAAAAAAAAGTCACCCTCAGATTCTGTCTTGGACTACTACTGGAACATCTAAACCATGGGAAGTGTTCACTGATGGAGACAGTGAGAGCTGATCTCATGGACTCCTGGTGCCACCTTCTACAGGCAAGGTGACATAAACACTTGAGCCTCAATTCCTTCATCTGGTAAATGTAAGTCATAATGATACACTTCCCTCGAAGTTTGTCGCAAGGACTGGATGAGATGGTACTTGGAATGGACTCAATGCTGACCAGCTACAGTGAACAGTTAGACAGAAAACAGAGCCAAGTGACAAGTACCTTAGGGATGACAAGCAAAGGATAACTATCCCTAAAAAACAGTGAACTCGGAATAAATTATCAAAGACAAGACAGAGCTACCTTGAGGAAGTCCAGGAAAGGATGCAAACAGGTGATTCTCAAAGTGTCCAGTGGACACTCAAAGATTTAAACGTGCATGCTTCTTTTTAACGGGGCAATCACTGAGTGATTTTAGTACCTATAAGCACGAGTAGTGACCGATGAGAGTAACGGAACTGAATAAATGTCCCGGAGAATTGACCAAGTCTTTGCATGGGGGCCATGGCCAATATTCTTTATGAGCTCCTGTGAGATAGCCAATGACTTATCACCAACCAGATTCCTGTATAAGTCATAGAATACCCCATCACCCCTGAGGTCCAGCTTTACCCCAAAGCTTTTGTTTTGTTTTGGTGTCTATGTGCATAGTGTGTGTGTGTGTGTGTGTGTGTGTGTGTGTGTGTGTGTGTGTGTGTGGTGGGGGGCTTGAGGGTATGAAAATGTTATGACATGTATGTGGAGGTCAGATGAGAGCTTTAGGAATTAGTCCCTGCCCCACTCCACACCCTGTTTTAAGGTGGGGTCTCTTGGTTGTTTTTTTCCTCTGGGCTAAACTGGGCCACGAGCTTCCTATCTCCTTAAGAGCATTGAGTTACTGACACACTGGTGATGTAGCTTCTTGGGATTTGAACTCTGGTCCTCATTCTTTCACAGAAAGCCCTTTACCCATTGAGCCATCTCTCCCCAGCCCACCCATGTATCTTCAACTACATTTTTCTTCCCACATTCTTCCAGGAAGTGGTGACCATGGATTTCTCTATTTCTATGAGGTCAACTTTTTAGCTTCCATATGCAAATGAGAACTTGCAACATTCATCTCTCTGTGGGAAATGGTTTTGGTTTTAAGACATGGTTTCTATGTGTAGCCCTGACTGTCCAGGAACTGGCTCTGTAGACCAAGCTGGCCTCAAACTCAGAGATACACCTGTCTCTGCCTCCCAAGTGCTGGGATGAAAGGTGTGCACTACCACTGCCTGGGTTGTAGGGAATGCTTTTAGTAGTTGGCAATATCCTGTAATAGCAAGGATGCAGCAAAAGCAGACAGCTAGCTAATATATGTATAATGGACTGAAGAGCTGGCTCAGCAGTAAAGAGAGTTGACTGCCCTTCCAGAGGACCTGGGTTTGGTTCCCAGCACCCACATAGTGGCTCACAAGCAGCTATAACTACAGTCCCAGGAGAGATCAATAGGTACCAGGCATGCAGATAGTTTATAGACATACATGTGGACAAAGCACTCGTACATATAAAATGAATTAAAATTGTATATAAAACATGTGTTTATTATATTGTTTTATTACTTATACTATATATGTACAGTTCTAGACACCAAGGTGGGGTCTAGACTAGCAAAAGACTTGTCAGTGAAGATATATAGTATGTGTATTATAAACTGACTATTTAAAATTATTTAGGTCAAGAAAAAAAAAAAAACCTGAAAGAAGAAAAACACAGGAAGGACTCTTTCTTCCCCCCTCCCTTCCTTCCTCCCTCCCTCCCTCCCTCCCTCCCTCTCTCCCTCCTTCCCTCCCTCTCCCTCTCTTTCTTTTCTTCTTTTAGAGTAGGTTGGTCTCAGACTCCTAGGCTCAAGCAATGCTCCTGCCTCAGCCTTATGAACACCTGATCATATAGGCACACAGGCTAAATGCCAGGCTATACCAAAACATATTTTATCAGTCTCATATTTTCCATAATAACGAGGTATGTCACTTGTGTTTAGAAACAAAGCCCTTGGAATTGAAAGAGATAGTATCCGGGAGGTTACCGCAAGTGATCACAGTTTACCTTTTAGGGACTAGACTGAGAGTACTCTGGAAAGCACCCACCTTACATTGGTGTAGTAGCTAAGACGGTCTGTAGATAGTTTAGTCTTTCTGAGTGACGAGCATTTTCTTTTTTTTTTTTTGTCGTAAGAGCCCAGGACCTCCATAAACACCAGGCACCTCAGCCCCAGCTGCTATGTGAATGGCAACTGCCCTCAGTCAGGATGGTGAAGTAGACACCATGGGCAGTTTTATCTTGATCAGACACAAACCACCCTGAACCTGTTCATGAGACTGTCTTTGAACCCTCAGCCCAACAGAAGAAAAACTAACTGAATCAATCCCCATGCATGAATAATGATAAAATCAGTACCACATGGTAGCACTCATAACCCAGTAGTCATGGCCTAAGAGTTCAGTCAAATAATAAGAGCCCTGAAACGCCTTACCGGAACAGCTGACTCAAGAGCACACAAGGATACACCGAAGGGGACACCGCATCTGGGAGAAGAGCAGCCTTCCCTTTTATTGGTAAAACACCACCCACTTTCTTTTTGCTGGTAAAACACCCCACCTTCTCCATCCGGAAATCCCACACATTACGAGTGAGGTTCTGAAGCATCAGTCAATGGGACATGTCTTAAAGCCCAGCTCAACCCCAGGGAGTATGGGCTCAGGGAGGAGAAATTAACAAGCCTCCCCACCTCAAGGAAACAGCCAGGAGAGACAGGCGCCTCCCTCCCTGGGGGACAGAATCCCCTAGGAGGTATGGGCAGAAGGGAGCTTGGGTGTGAGGACACTGCAGAGGGTGTCCCTGATCCCCTGACCTGTATCTTGCCAGCATCTCAGAAGAGCCTGTATTGATGCACGAAGCAACTTGTATGGACTTGTGGTGCATTAAGCTTTCTCTCTTCTTGGGGCTGAGATGTGACTCAGTGGGTATAGGCTGTTTGCCTAACACACACAAAGCCCTGGCTTCCATCCCTGATTCCACATAAGCTGGGCATGGTGTTACATTAGGAAGAGCAGAAGGTCAAAGTCAGCCTTGGCTACGTGGGGATGTGTGTTGAGGCCAGCTTGGGCGACATTTTAAAACTTGGTTGCCTTCTTGCGTGGCTGTTTTGCTTGTGTGATTGTGTGTGTGGGTTGCTTGCTTGTCTGCTGCTCTCGGAGGCCACAATACACCACTGGGGGCCCTGGAACTAGAGCCACAATGTAGGTGCTGGGGTCATGATTCCTTCTAGACAAGCTGGTGGTAGGAGGACTGTCCTTGACCAGCTTGAACTGAAGCTGTCATGGCCATTGTTAGATGCCTATTATCATGGAGTACAGTCTACATGTAGTAGAAGCATGCTGCCACCAAGTCCCATACCACCCTGGTCATCACAGCCCAGCCTTGCAGATGTGGCTTAGGGAGATGAAGTGCTTGCCCAAGGTCACTCAGCTGGGTGGAGTGAGGGTGAGTTCACGTGGGGTCTGTCTGAATTTTCAGAGAAAGGGGGATTCAGAAAGCTCCGTGGAATTCCAATTAGCCCCAAGCCTTGGCTTCACCTGTCTGTTGTGACAGAGCACCACAGACTTCCTATGGCAGAGCTCAGAGTGTGTCCTCATTGCACCAAAGGCACTGGGTGGCTGCCCTGCGTGCCCTTCTGGAAGCACCAGGAGAAAACTGGTTCTTGAGGTCTTTTGCCTCAGGGGCTGCCTCTGTCTCAACATAGGGTTCCTTCTGCCACCTTAAGAACCTGCAATGGCAGGTGACATCTTAATTGTTGTTTGGACTCTTTGGTTCGTACCCTTGACTCATCTCCATATAAGGATCATTGCAGTTACATGGAGCACCCAAGATGATCTAGATAATTCCACATAGTCTCATTTTATCTTAATTTCACTTGACACTTTCATTTTCCTTATTATAATATGACATTTCACTCATGGATTCACCTGCGGGACCGCAGTGACTCAGGGTTATGGAGGAAGGGTTGTGTGAGCGTCAACCACAATACCTCAAACGAGAACAAGGACAGCAGAAGCTGGCTAGCTCCCCCTCCCAACCTGCGCCATAAAATCAGCTCTCCCACCATCAACCCTAGGAAGAATTTATTACTTTCATAGTTATCGGGCTTCGCTCCTTGTTTGACCTCATAAAGTTCCCCCATCCCCGCCCCACAGCCCCTGAGTATCTTCCAACACCCTTGCCCTAGTCAATGGTACACAGCCACACAAACCTTGCCTCAAAGACCATGGCCACCTCCCCAGGGACATAAATACCCCCTTACCCATCCCAGCCAATAAACTGAACCAGTTCCCTGAAGCTGTTGGGGAAGGGGTTGGCTGTACACTCATTGCTGACCAAGATTCTGTACTTCACCCACCTGCTCCCAGCTAAGCTTCCCTCCATCCAGCCTAGCACACAATGGGCCTGGCTACCCCAAAGGGGAACTTGGACACAGGGTGGCAAGAACCAGGGTGTCTGTGACCACTTTCCTTCCTACTACATTAGAAGTAGCACATTTGTGAGGCCCAAGCCCAGGGTCTGGTTTTCATTTTGGAGTCAGGATAGAGACTCGCATCCTGATGAAAATGTCCAAGAGACTGAATCACAAGAGACACAAGCCTTATCATGGTGGTGGATGAGCTTTTTCAACTCAAAGCACTGGGGTCCTATTGCTACGGGCATCAGAAGGACCCAGAATGGGGACTGCTTATTCTTGAGCCCTCAAACAAATGATAGGTCCTCATGTAAGATCCTCAAGCACTACAGAAATATCACAACCTGCTCATCAGAACACATTTCCTAGGCACATCCCAGCCTTCTTGCCCACCTTCACTGTCCTCTGGGGTGACCATGTACATTCGTCAGTTTTCCATCACTATAATGAAATACCTGAGGCTGGGTAACTTTGAAAGAAAAGTAGTCTGCTCAGCTTACAGTTCTGGAGATCTGAAAGAAAGATGCTGGTTTCTGCTCCATTCTGGTGAGGACCCCATGGAGGAGAGTGTCACAGGGTGGGACACAAAAGCGAAACAGGGAGAAGGGCCAGGCTTTCTTTTTCTAACCTCTGCACCAGAAGAGAATAAACACGGAGCTACCTTAATGTCTTCGCACTTTCCCACTAGACTTTACCTCTTAAAGCTCCTGTTACCTTTTAGCATCATCACACTGGCAACAAGGCTCTACACACACACACACACACACACACACACACACACACACACACACACANAGAGAGAGAGAGAGAGAGAGAGAGAGAGAGAGAGAGAGAGAGAGAGAGACTCTAACCCCTGATGATTCTTCCAGACCACAACACTGTGATGTCTGCCAACCAACGAGGACGAGCATAAGTTAAATGCACCATTCCCAGGCCTGGCTGCAGGAAGCCACACAAAGGTGGCTGGAAGAACCAAGCACCCCAGTTGGGAAGTGGAAAGTGACAGTGCTTCAGGATGGAAGTAGAACTCCAGGCCACTGTTTGAAGGGGAGAGGCATAGTAGATGTGGTTTTGACTTTATGTGTGAGAACAGAGTTCCATCTTGTATGCCAAGGAGCTGCGACTGCTTGTTAGCTCACTATTACCATAACAGACCCTAGGTCTTCTAAATACTGCTAAACCTTCCCCGATGACGGCCCTTGCAGAGCTAAAGCATGAGTATGCAATGGCACCACGTTGTCCAAAGGTACCAACTTTCAGATGTGACATGAGTGGCTTCTGGCGTACACCATGATGACCACAGACAACGTCACATTGTATCCATGAGCCACTTGCACAGTGTGTGCACCTTATGTGTTCTCACACATACACAAACAGGGTGCCCATGTGTGGCGAGAGATGGTTAACTAGCTTGGGTATATAATAATTGCTTCATCATTATGTGTACATCAAATCATTCTGTTGTAGACCCTTAATGTATTTGCTATCTAATAAACCAGAGAGCTCAGTATCTCACATGAGCACTTATCACTTACCTAAATGGTTATGAATGAACAATCCCCATTCTGGGTGGCTCCTTCGGACCCCAGCAAGGACAGAACATGGGTGCTTTGAGTGGAAATGTCCTTGCACAGTGACCGTGCCTCTCCTGTGAGTCAGTCTCTTGGACATTTTGTCAGGACGCCAGTTTCTCTATCCTGACTCAAACACGAAGACCAGACCCTGGGCTTGGGCCTTACAAACATGCTACTTCTCCTAATGTGTTAGGCAAGAAAATAACCCTCATTCTGCTCCTTGGAGACAGCTCTGAGGAGACGTTGGTAAATTGCTTGTCTTGTAAGCACAAGGACCTGAGTGCAAAGAAGCAGAAGCCATCTGAGGCTGAAGTGCAGCCTGAGGATGTGACTCTTCCTAAGGACAAAGCAAAATCCAGACTTAAGTTTCCTTGCATATGATTCTCAAGAGGGGCAAAGAGAAGTGATCATTCCAAACTCACAGAAGATTCCAACTACAAAAAGCCAGGTGAGGTGCACATGCTTGCTGTCTCAGCACCAGGGAGGTGGAGACAGGAGGATTCCTAGGACTAGGGCCAGCCAGCCTTGCCAATGTGGCCAGCTCCAAGCAAGGAGATCCTGCCTCAAAACCAAGATTCTCTCTCTCTCTCTCTCTCTCTCTCTCTCTCTCCCTCCCTCCCTCTCTCCCTCTCCCTCTGTCTCTCTGTCTCTGTCTCTCTGTCTCTGTCTCTCTGTCTCTGTCTGTCTGTCTGTCTGTCTGTCTGTCTGTCTGTCTGTCTCTCTCTCTCTCTCTCACACACACACACACACACACACACACACACACACACACACACACACACACACACTCACAAACACAATTTTTGCAAGATATTGAAAACTAAAAGCTATTTTTCAGTTTGCCATCTCCTTGGCAGCAGACTGGCAGCTTCTTTGAGCTTTAAAATGGTGTCACCATTTCCCCCTGGTAATTTTGTCCCACAACTGACACTGCCAGTCATGGTGAGCATTTCTAATCATTCTGGTTTCTGGTATGGTGTATGCTGCTGTCACCAGTGTCTCCCACACACATCTGTGCAGCCCTGTTTGGTGTGTGGAAGCTTTGCTACTAAAAGCTGACCTGCTTGGGACCGAGGTCTTTCACCTCTTCTATTGAAATGATTTTAATCCCTCCCAGTACAATGATTCTGAAGAGCTGTCATCAAAGTGTCTTTCCTGAATCTGTACCCATGTCAACCCTAGCAAGTGGGTGAGAGTGCCCAGTCTCCACGCTCTTGTCAATACTAGGACCAACAAAAATGCACTCGCTGTGCCAAACTATAAATAGGAATCAATGGCTCACTTTAGGGGTGCTTACCCTTCAAGGGGAAGAGGACTAACAGATTGTCTTTATGTTTCCATCGTCAAGTTAGAGTCATTGAATCATAGATTGGAGCATGGTGTGGTCATGAGGTCCATTCACATGAGTGACAACCCTCGAAGGGTTATCACTAATCCACCTTGGAACTCACAAAGCCACATGGTCACTGCTTCCAGGACTCAGCCTGACTATTTTGCTCAGAGAAGGATAAAAAGGGTCAAGTCCCCTTTCAGGCCTACATATCATTTGCAAAGCAATCGTTAAATGTCTTCTACATGTTAAGCACTAATTATGCACTGGGGAAAGAAGGAGACTGAAGGATGTCACTCCCCCCCTTTGTTAAAAGACCATAATTCTGTCCACTTTGAGAACAGAACATGAAGTTCCACACCCCAGCCTTTTTCCTACCTAACAACAGGGTCTTTGACCGGTCCTTATAAACAGCGTGATCTTGGGTACTGGGTGATGTAACCAGCTACTGCAGGGTGGTGTCACCTAATTCCAGTCAATTAACATCCAGGGGATTCAAATAGGAGTGCCCTAAGAAATCTTTCTTTGTGCCCAAAGGGTGACACAAGGTGACCCTTCCCAGGGCTGCTGCAAGAACGTTGACCCCATGTCACAAACAAGGCCAGTTTTCTGAAAATGGCAAAGAAGAAAGATGGAGGCTTTCTGAATCTCGAGTAGCATCTCTAAGTCAATGGACTAGCAAGTCCCTAAAGGAACCAACCCTAGACTTGTGATGTGAGGTAATAATAAGCAACTCCCCTGGCTAACTCCACACAGCCTTCTGTTCCTGCAGCTCCAAGCCTGCTTTTATCAGTTGGTCCTCACTCAGTGATGGGTCTGAACAGCAGAGGCTAAACAATGAATAAGGGTCATCCACGTAGACAGAAATGCACATGACCACACGCTATGTGCCCTCTGACTTAGAAGAAGCTAAACTTGGCAGCTAAGGAAAAAACTAAGAGGTCGAGGTGGGGTGGAGGCTAAGAAGCAAGGAGCAGTGCATGACAGAGAAGGCTGCTAAGAGGAAGGCTCTGAGGTCTTGCATAGATTCTTGAACTTCATCCTCAGGGATTAGAGCATCAATGGGGATTCTGAAAATGGGCTAGCACACCATCTTTGCATTGCTGCAATTGGGATGGATTATATGGGTATGGGTGAAAGCTGAGGGACCAGTTAGAAGCCTTGTATTTCTGTAATTTCCTTTGAGGGAGGTGGACTCTTTCACCTCTGTCCTGGAAATCTGGGAGGTGTCTTTGTAATCATGGATATGACCTGAAAGGCCACAGACTGTCAAGGAACCCACCTTGATCTGACATACTCAACAGCTAATGAAGGCCATGCAAATGTCTACCTACAAATGATGACTGGACAGGTGAAATATGGTATGTACATTCAATGAGACAGTGTTCAGTCATAAAACGAAGTTCTGAGATGCATTACAAGATGTAGAAGTTGGTCCTGGTTCTTTCTCCCATCCCCATGCTCCCAAAAGTAAGACTCAGACTCAAAATATATTTCAAATTCCTTGGTCATATAGCTAGGCTCTTCTCTGACTAGATCATAACTAAAATAACCCATTTGCTTTAATCTACATTCTGCCAGGTAGCTGGTTACCTGTGCTCAAGTGTCATGTGTCTGTCTTGTCACATCTTCCCTGGGTGAATCTCTTAAGCCTGATTCTATCCCAGAATTCTTCTGCCTCCAGATGGCCCACTTTCTGTTCTACCCTTTCCTACAGACCACAGATTTTTTTAATTGACAGGTGATAGATCCATACAATACACAAGATATTCTTTCTACAACCAGGTGTATAAATGTTCAAGACATTGTGCTAAATGAAAGAAGCCAGACACGTAAGGAATGGTTATGAGTGTTTCTAGTGTAGTCAAACTCATGGAGACAGAGAGCAGAATGGCAGTTATGGTCCTAGGAGCTGGTGGGTGGTGCAATGGGAGGCAGTGCTTAATGACAGAGTTTCAGCTCTACAGGATGGGAAATGTCTACGATGGATGGAGGTGATGGCTTCCCAGTGATGTGAATGGGCTAGATGCTGCTGGGTGATGATCAGGCACCAATTACACACACACACACACACACACACACACACACACACACACACACACACACACCAGATTGGCACAGATCATCAATGTGCAGATGTCCTTCCAGCCTGGGCTCATCTCTGGCACAGGCAGTCAATCAATCTATCTGTGGCTGTCCTCCAGTTACCTCCAAAGTGCATCAGACTCTTGTGGGAAGACAGATTTGCTCTTAATGCCAGCTTAGGTTGGGATGGGTCAGAACAGCCTCCAGGCTGGCAGCCTCTGTCCTCTGTGAAGTCTGCTGAGACAAGTCAGGCACAAACAAGGGCCTTCCGAACACCACCCATTGGCTTCAGCCCAGGCAGGCTGACAGCAAGGCCTCTCCCTGAGACCTGCCATTGGCTGGGGGGTGGCTCACTTCAGGGAGCATCTTTCTCTTCCTGAAATGGATCTAAGCGGCTTCCAGGCAAGCAGGAGAGGCCAAGCATTCAGAGGTGACCCTGGTAGAGCCCCAAGACCGATGGCCAGAGTTGGATATAACACCACACAGTGCCTCCACGCTAGAAGAGCATCGAGCACTGGACACTTCTTCCACTTCTCGCTTCTAATCCCAAATCAGTTCAAACTCAGAAACCAGTTGCCTCTGTCTGTCCCCACCACCTGGATTATGAGAATTAAATACTTCATCAGATTCGTTTCAATCCCCTTCTTTCTCTTTTTGTGTGTATGTGTGCGCATGTTTGTATGGTACACACATGAGGCAGGTGCACATGAACATATGTGCATGTATGCATGTGTGGGGGGGGGCGACCAGAGGTCCAACCTTGTGTGTGGATCCTCAGACACCATTCAACCTGGTATTTTGAGACAAGGTCTCTCACCTGTCTGGAGCTACCTTAGCAGTCTAGGCTGACTGGCCATTGACTCCAGGGACCTGCTCATCTCTGGCTCCTTGGTGCTAGGATTACAAGCACATGATGCCCCTGCGCCTAGCTTTTTAACATGGGTGCTGGGGTGGAACTCAGCTCCTTGTGCCTACAAGGCAAGCACTTTATTAACTGAGCCATTCCTCCTGTGTGAATTGTTTTTTTAACCTCATGCATCTTCTTCCCAAACACAATCACATAACACAACCAGCCCCAGTCTATGTGTTCATAAGCAGACTGTTCTGTGGTCCTCAGTACCTAGATTTTACACTAAGCCTCTGTCTGACGTTTGTCTTTAACACCCAAAACACAATGTGAGCCTGGACCACGTACCCGTACAGTGACTTTATTCATTTTAAGGACTGGTTAGCTCCTGTTACACAATTATCACAACATGCTGTTACCTCAGGATGCCACAGAGATACCATGAAGGCAGGACATGGCCTGTTTTTAACCCTTGTGCTCTGGGTTTTGTGTTTTGTTTCTTCTGTCATGTGCAATTATCCTCCTTCTTCACATTTTACACACACATGTGCACACACACACAAACACACACACTCCCCCCCCCCATGGATCCCAGTAGTAGAAATCTGGATCACACCCTGTGACCATTTCCACACCCACCAGCATGTGTGATTTGACTTGGTCAGTTTTGCTAAACGGAATGATACGAAGTGTTGAAGGTGTGTTCCTGTACGAGTGCACCGAGGCATATTATCAGCAAGGCAGACAAATAAAATGCATGGAGTCAGAGGCCTGTCTCCGGGAAGGCTGGCCTGGAGGGCCTCCTTATGTTACAGTACAAATGTAACTGCTGTTTGCATGCCCTGCACCGGGACCTTCTGTAAACTATTCAGATCCCTTACCCGGTTTTCTTACTGGTTGAGAGATGGCTATAGTTGTTCTGGACATGATTTCTAAGTTCCCAATGTTTCTCTGCATCTGTGACAGATCTTGTTATCTGGTATACGATGCCTTTCTCAAACAGAGAGGCTTTGATGGGTTGTATTCTAGTGTGATGCACAAGTCAAGGTAAAAAGATGCCTTGTTATTGTCTGAAAATGTGTTTTTCTTTTTCAATTTTCATGTGTATGGTGTTCACATGCATATGTGTATACGTGTGTGTGTGTGTGTGTGTGTGTGTGTGTGTGTGTACCTGCACGTGCGCATGCACATGAGCACATGCTCAAGAGTACAAACTCAGGTTTTGCATGTGTCGGGGTACAGATGTGTATGCTGTGTCTGTAGAGGCCCAGATTGGATGTCAGGAATCATGTCCCGTTTGCTTTTGCAGCATACACACTGAGGTAGAGTCCCTGAGTCAAACCCAGATCTCACCCGTATGACCAACCAGCTCGCTCTGAGGATCCCTGTCTCCACCTTCTGGGGTTGGAATTAAACACAGCCCATCCTATCACCCAATTACAGGGACTTCTGGGGATCGGAACCGCAGTCAGTGCTCACACTTGTGTGGAACATTTTAACCACCAAGCCAGCTCCTGGGACCCGCAAATGTTTTAAATCTGCCTGGAACATATAACCGAATGTGATAGAAAGGTAGCAACTTGTGTTTGTGTTTTATCGTCTGGATAGACACTTCTTCCCAGCAGGACAGAGTATACTGCCCATCCTCCACCCCATCTGCAATGCTTGTCTGTCCATCCAATCCTCTCATACTTGTGCACATCTGTTTCCAGGTTCTCCACCCAGTCCCCCATCTGCTTCCCCTCCTCTGCAAAACATGGTGCTTAAACATTGTTACATCTTCAGTAAATACTAGTATCTTGAATAAAAATGTCTCCATTTCCCCCCAGAACTGCCTTTGCTCTTCCAGCCTGACTGCTCTTCAGTATGACTTTTTTTCATAAACTGATAGGAGATATCTTTTCAGAATCATAAATTGTGAGCATAGCCCTGAAGTCTGCCTCTCACACATCCTAAGTGTGTGCCAGGCAGTGCCATCCTGCAGAGCCCTGGGGCTTGGGCCCCCGAGCCTGCCTGGTTCCTCTCTGGTCCTCTGACCTTGAACTAGTTCCTCCCCTTGCTCTTGACCTGGTTTTCACGGCCTGAAATGGGAACAAGCAATAGAATCCACCTCACAGGGTCACTGGGAGGGTTGAGGGACTTAATCTATGTGAAGTCACTTACCTATTGCTAGGGAATTTGTAAACACAGAGCTAACCTGATTGAGGGTTTCTGTGCTGATGTCAGCTGTCCAGATTACAACACCCTCAGCATTCACTCCCCGAGACAGCATCAAACCTCCTTAGGATGAAATGTGACACAGGAGAGGTGTATTTATCCTGTATTCAATAACTGGGAGAGCAGACCCACATCACGGCTATCTAGCAAAGAAATCAACCAGACTGATGGCCACCAGGCCTATTGGCTCTGCTGAGCACAGCCTCTTTCCTCCTAGCCCCACCCAGACCCCATGCAATCAAAAGGTTTAGTACACTTTGGGCTGGTAAGATGGCTTAGCTGGTTAAGGGCACCTATTGCCAGGTCTGCCTTGGTGACATGAGTTTGATTCCTGGGACTCACATCGTAGGAGAAAAGGATTATCTCCCACAAGTTGTCTCATACATGTTCTGCGGAACATGCCCATCCGCCAAATGTGTGTGTGTGTGTGTGTGTGTGTGTGTGTGAGTAATTTAAACATTTTAATGTTTAGCATCCTCCCATGTCCCTCTTATTTCTATCCATATTTCTGTCTTGAATCTGATTTGTTTAACATTAATATCATTGCCCTGTTATCTTACTGTTTAGTATTTGCATGCACTAAGCTTTTCAATCTTTCAAAGTAACTTTACATTTTAGAGCAGCAGTTCTCAACCTGTGGGTTGTGAATCGCTGGGGGTTGAACAACCCTTCCACAGAGGTGGTCTAAGACCATTGGAAAACAGACGTATACACATAATGATTCATAACAGTAGCAAAATTACAGTTATGAAGTAGCAGCAGAAGTAATCTTATGGCTGGGGGTTGAAACAACTCGAGGAACTATATTGAAAGGCTATGGCTTTAGGAAGGTCGAGAGCCACTGTTTTAGATTCATCTCTTATAAAGAGTGTAGGGTTTGATATTTGAGATCTACTTTGACTTTATTTACTATTTAATTACTTACTCTATCAATTTTGATTTAATTTACCCATATAATTTGGTTCAAATCCACCACATTATGTTGCGTTTTCTGCTTAGTCTAGTCATTACTGCTTATTTATTTATTTATTATTTATTGCCTTTGATGACAGGAAGAGGCGTATACTTCCATTTCTCCCAATTTCTTTTTATTCATTCGTGCGTGCCTGTCTGTGGTGTGTGTGTATGTGTGTGTGTGTGTGTGTGTGTGTGTGTGTGTGTGCCACATGTGTGTCTGATGCACACAGACCAGAGATTCCCAGAAGCTGGAGTAGCAGAGACAGTTGTGAGCTGTCTGTGGGTGCTGGGAATCACACTGGATCCTCCGCAAGAGCAAACCAGTGCTCCTAACTGCCGGTTCATCTTTCGGGTCACAGCTTCCATTTTTCCTTCCCCGTCGTTAGCACTGGACTAGGATGTACTTTGTGTATTCTTGAAATTGCTACCCTGGAAGCTGTGTGATGAATCCCAAACTTGCTGGGGCCTAGTGCAATTTCAATCCCTAATTCTACACCAGGCCGCACAAGGACCTGAGTTATTTGAACTCCCTTTTGTCAGTTTCCCAGTTACGTGCCATTTGCTTGTTTGAGCTACCATCCGAAGAGTTCAGATGTAGTATTATAATGATTTTATGTAGTCAGGGTTTATCTGGATTTAAATTTTCTTCATCTCCTGGTTTCGGCTTGCTTTTAGTTTTTTCAAAGCAGTCACCTGTAGCTCAAGCTGACCTCACTCTCTGGGTGGCTGGGGATGGCCTTTCTGATCCTCCTGCCCCCACCTCCAGTGCAGGAATTCCAGGCAGGTGCCACTCCTCCTCTTGTGGTTTCTGATCCTAGGATATCCATCTGGGATAATGAACGTTCCTGTGGCCCGAGGTTCCCTTTCATCCTCTAGTACAAGAGAGTGTTTGAAAGCGTCTACTTGATTCTTTCTATTCAGCCTTCTTATTATGAAAATTGTCCACACAAACAGAAGAAAACAAACTGAAAGAACACCCACGCGCTGTACGCGTTCCAGCAACAACCTGAACCGAGGGCCAGCCAGCGCTGTTCTCCGCACCCGCTGCTGCATGCCATCAAGATGAACTGCTCAGCAAACACCACGCATCCTTCCATTTCACCTGCAAATGCTATCTCTTTAAAGACAAGGACTCTCTCTGTCTTTAAACAGGACTGCAGTGCCTACTGGGAAAGAGGAAACAGCAGCAGTGACTCATTCCAGCGTCACTGATCTCGCCAGCATCCACGTTTCCCCGGTGCCGTTGCTTTCCTTGGGACTTACTTGATTAAAGTGGGAAGGTTTTTCTATACTGTTGATGGCTAATCTATTGCTTTTGTTTCTGTAGATTTTCTCTTCCATTTCCCTGCCCCTCCACTTTGCATTTGTCGCTGTCATTTATTGAAGCGACAGTCAGGGTTGTACCCTGCCTGCGGTTTCGAGTACTCTTCGGTCCTGCATTGACAGATTCTGAGCTGTTCAAATTCAAGTCTGATTCTTTGGCAAGACTATTGCAAAGGTGATGTTTTTTTCTATCAGAAAGCGTGCTCCCTCTGGACTGAACTCAGACTGAAGGCCACTGCCAAGACCTTCATTAGAACTGGGCATTAACAGCATGCCCAGTGTATTGTGATGCCAACCCTTGAAAGGCTGATGTGGGTGGATCATCAGCTCAAGCTCACCCTGGTCCTCACATGGAGACTCTGTCTCA
Organism: Mus pahari; assembly: GCF_900095145.1. Lineage (NCBI taxonomy): Eukaryota > Metazoa > Chordata > Mammalia > Rodentia > Muridae > Mus > Mus pahari. Next base: position 79,067,118 of record NC_034592.1, read on the forward strand.
ATAAAAACAAAGACCAAAAACTTCTATGAAGGGGAACCTTTCCTCACCAAATCATTTGCCGCCCCCGAGGCATGGTTTACATCAACAGAACTGTTTCCCTCTATCTAGCGTTTTTTCAAGGGTAGTTATTTTCTTGCCAGCTAATGGCTATTCCTAGCATCGTCATGAGCTTGTAGAATTGAGCCTATCTGATGTGTTTCAGTGTCCTTGTGGGTGCTCTAACTGCCCCCTCCCACCCATGACCAGAGGAGCTTACACAAGTTGCCCTTGCGTCTTTCTGACTGACTCTCATGACGCTTCATAGCTTTCCGGAGAAAGACATAGTCCCAGGCTCACCCACACACTTCTACAAATTCCCATGGTAACTGATAATGGTAAACAGTATTTAAAGACCACAGACAGGAGCTGGCTACTTCTTATCACCGAGTTAGTCATTGTCCCTGGACTTTCCAGTGCTCAGAGCTAGGAACCTCTGTATTCTTATGTATACATCCTGAGAAGGCAAGTCTCACTTTTCCATGCTGTTACTTCAGATTCAAGTATGGGAGTCCAAGATTCTTACTGAATCTTCTCAGTCACTCTCCCACACCAAGGAAAATGGTTCTTGGTGACTCTGATGAGTTTGTGCATTGCCTTTATCCTACAAAGAGCAGGGGCAGCGCACTGGGCAGAGACTGAAGGATGGGTCACTTCCCCCAAGAGCACGTGCCTGAGAGCCTTGAATGCTGTGCCCTAGTTCTCCCTGACCCACACCTGAACACACAAGGCACACAACTCTCTGGGGACACCAAGGCTGGCTGCAACCCTGACAGCATGGCTACTATGGACAGTGTCAGGGTGTGGTCCTGTTTCTGACACTGTTGCTAGGGCTGCCCTTTATTTCTCTGCAAACCTCCTAGGTGTGAAATAACCACTGTGTGGTGGGCACATGAAGTAATTCCTTGCTGTGCCGATATAGCACCAACTTGGTATATAACTGGATCCATTTATTTCACTTTTAACTCTAAGGATTCATTCTTTAGCTTTAGGGGCTAGAGAGATGGCTCAGCAGGTAAGAACGTGTATGCTCTTGCCGAGGACCTAGTTTTGGGTCACAGGGTGGCTCACGACAACCTGTAACTTCAGTTTCAGGGAATCCAATACCCTCTTCATACCCCAGTCATTGCATGCATGTGGTGCACATTACTTACATACATACATACACACTCTCATACACACACACATTAAATAAAGTTTAAATGTATTCAGTGTTATAGTTATGCAAGATATTACATACTTCCAGGTCAAATGCACAGAACAATTGTGTTCAGACAGTCTAATCTCCACGAACAACTTTCCTTTCCCACTGGTCTCATATCCAACCCCAGGGTTTTTTTTTCCAAAAAAAAAAAAAAAAAAAGTTATGGTTTGTGCTTTTTTGAAGTGTAAATAAACCTATCACATTCATGATCCCTGATGGAAGGTAACAGACTGTATGTGCCTTTTAAAGTTACTATACCTCAGAATTCCTTCTAGAGGACAGTGCAGAGGCATTCCCTGTCCTCCACCATGCGAGGTGTCACAGCTCCTCTTGCTGTTGGGCTTGGCATTCTTTCCAGCATTTTCTGTTACACAATAAACATCGTGCTTTTGTCTGTCTGTCCTTTTTCAAAAACTCTGGAGGATTTGACTTTGATGGTTCCAAGTAATCTTTTCAGAGGAGATGCGATTCTGGAGCATCTGCGCTCCACTTCAAACCTTGGTGAATCCCTCCGGGGTTCTCCAGCTCTGGCACAGCTGGGAGCCAGCCACGGCCTGTTGCTTCTTTGAAGATCAGCCCACCTGACTTTCCTCCTGGCCGATTGTGTCCTTTTGCAGTGGTTTCTGTGTTATTAGATGTCTAGCTATTTGTTTTTTATATGTTTTGTTTAGAATTATTCAGGCTTTGGGGTCCATAGATTGCTATCTTCCATCAATTCTGGAAACATTTCAGTTATTTGACTCTCAGAGCATCACCTCTCACTCATTCTTTCCCACCCTTGTGGCACTGACAAAATGGATGCAGATCTCCCTCTTTTCCCTGCATGCCTCTTGCCATTGCTTGGACAATGACTTCTTCATGTTCCATCGATGAGCTCCAGATGTTTCGGACTTATGTGGACACTGTGGAAGGGAAGCTATGCAAAGACATTGATGCTGGAAGATGAAGATTACATGTTAGGGGCTGGCTATTATAGTCTGCTCCTATTTCTGATTATCTATACATATGATATACCACCCAGCTCATGATCTTCGTGCCTCACTGTCTGAAATGCTAGAATTCCAAGCATGCCCAGACACACTTGGCCTTCTAGATGGAGTCACTTGATAGAGTGAATGCATGAGCCATACATACTCTTGAAGCTTCAGGGCTCTTCTGTGGTAGGAAGACTATTCACAGAGCTCTCCTTGGATGTTTGTCTGAAGTCTTAAACTATCCTACCATCATACCCTAAACTGTTTCCCTGGAAGGCATAGGGCAGGGGTGGGATTGAGCTCCAGGCATAGGGCAGGGGTGGGATTGAGCTCCAGGCATAGGGCAGGGGTGGGATTGAGCTCCAGGCANATTGAGCTCCAGGCATAGGGCAGGGGTGGGATTGAGCTCCAGGCATAGGGCAGGGGTGGGATTGAGCTCCAGGCATAGGGCAGGGGTGGGATTGAACACCACGCAGAGGGCAAGGGTGGGATTGGGTTCCAGGCAGAGGGCAAGGTGTGGGATTGAGCACCCTGGATTTCATCTTCCTCAGATGCCTTTCTCACTGTTAGTGTTGGGAGACACTGAGAATTTTTAAATATATTAAATCTCCACTTCTTTGTGTTTAACAGCTAAACTGCCTGCCAGTGTATTACACGAATTCCCAGTTTCTGCCCTCTCCCTCCCATTCCTCTCTTCCTCCTTTCCTTCCTCCTCTCTCCCTTCCTTCCTTCTCCATTTCCCTTCCTCCATCCTCCCTCCCTCCCTTCCTCCTTGCTTCTCTCCCATCCCTTTATTTATTTCTTCTCTCCCCTCTCCTGCCCTTCCTGCCCCTCCCCCAAGCCGCCACATGGATCCCCCTTTCTGCCCAAGAAACTTCTCTGGGACGGTCAACTTTTCACAAGCTGTCAAGTCAGAGCCTTCCCAACATCTGTCCTCTGTGCAATTCCCGAATCATGCCTACATTTGCAAGTGTTTTTACCACCAAGTACAAAAAAATCTTGGTTTATAATCTATGGCATCAGAACAAATGTAACGGTTTAAAACCCAAGCATGTATCACCTTCCAGTCTCTCAGTGCTGGGGCTTGAGGGCTGCTAGGCCAGGAGCCCTGGCTCAGAGCCTCACTTTGAGGCTGTGGTCAGAGCACGGGCAGCAGTTGGCTGGGCCTAGCTGGAGCTGTAGGAGCTGCCTTCAGCGCATCTGTAGAATGTTGGCCCACCGGCTTTTGTCTCTACCACCCAGACTCTCTGAAGAGCTGCTTAGGACATGGTGGATGGCCTACAGATCTCACAGATCAGCATTTGAGCAAGGGAGCTGAGGTAGACCTTGGGAGTATTTTGTAAGGAAGCACTGGGGTTGAATTGTAGCTCTCCCCCAAATAGGTAAGTTCACCTGTACCTGAATATGAATTTGGGGGAACTAAGCTCTTTAAAAATGTAATTAGGGTGCAGAGCAAAAGATGTGATTGTGCTAAAGTCAAGGGCAATGGTCTCTTTTCAAGGTCATGTGGGTGGCGTGTGTAGGGATGTATGTCAGAGGACAATTTGTAAGAACCGCTTCTCTCCTCTTACCATGTGGGACTGGGGAATCAAACTCGGCTTGTTAGGCTTGCTGGTAAGCTCTTTGGCCTGCTGAGCCACCGTCTGATAGTTTGGATAAGGCCTTCCACCAAACCTGGGGCTGACCATCTTGGCTACACTTGCTGGCCAGAGAACTGCCCAGGATCCACCTCTCCGTCCCTCAGCACTGCAGGCACTCGTCACCAAGCCCGACTTTTTACATAGATGCTGGGAATCTGAGCTCAAGTTTTCATGCTTGCAAAGTAGGCACCTCCTCGGCCCGTGTGAAAAGAGGCTACAGAGAACAGCACACCGGGAAAGTGCTTGGCGAGTATGCAGAGGGTCTGGCTTCCAACCTTAGTACCGGAGGAGGAGGAGGGAGGTGGGGGGACAGAAGATACAAATAAAAGGAGACCAGATGGAGATGGAGATGGAGATGGAGATGGAGATGGAGATGGAGATGGAGATGGAGACGGAGATGGAGATGGAGATGGAGATGGGAGTGCTGTGTCTATGTACCAAGCACTGCAATCAATTCTTGGCCACCATTAGAAGCTAGGAAAGAGGCACAGGACAGATTTATTTTCCCCCAGTGCCCTCCAGAAGGCACGACCCCTGCCAACACTGGACTGGCATCATCCATAGCACACTCGCCCAGTGTGTGGTCTGCCCAAGAAGTTGGCATCTGTGTGAGTCTCTCTGAGTTCACAGATGTGCATCCTGAGATGGAGAGAGGGCTCTGCTTAGCTTCACCCTGAGGAATCTTAGGATAGGCATTCTACAAGTCTATCCCCTCCCCCACTGCCCCCCCCACCTCCCACTCCCCCCCCCCACAGTGAACAGGAGAATCAGAGCTGAGCCTCCCAGGAGTGTGCATTCTTCTGAGTGTCAGTTCTGTATCCTAGAACTTCCTGTGTTACAAGGACCTTGTATATCCACTGCAGAAAAACCAAATTCAGTTCTGGGGTGGAAGGAGGTTCATTTAGTAAATAAAGTAACACCTCATCGACTACAGAGTATAGCACACTTTTACAGTGCTTGTCCAGAACGCAGGAGGCCCATCCCTCAATTTCCAGAACCAAGAATTATGGAGGCAGGGGTGAGTTATCCTAGAGAACCCATACTCAAGTTTCCAGAGACCCCTATAGCATATTCCCATGTGCTTGTGTGTGTGTGTGTGTGTGTGTGTGTGTGTGTGTGTGTGTGTGTGTTGCAGTGCATAAGTGGGCTCAAGCATCTGCTCATACATAGGAAGGCCAGAGCAAGATGTCAGGTATCTTCCTCTGATGCTGTCTACTGTATTTCCGAGACAGGTCACTCAATGTACTGAAAGCTCTGTTTCAGCTAGACTGACTGGTCAGCAAGCACTAAGGATCCTCCTGTCTCCACTCCCCAGTGCTGGAGTTGCAGGCACCTGCACACATGCACACACACACACACACACACACACACACACACACACACACACACTGTGTTGTATTGTGGGTGCTGACGACTTGAGCCCAGAGCCTCATCCTGCATAGTAAGTCTCTCCTTCCCACTGGGCCATCTCCCTAACCCCAAGACCTCCTTCTCTAAGAGAAAATGAGATATCTTTTTCCAGCATCTCCAGAGACACCTTGGGCTCTGCATCCTCTTCAATTTCATTAAGTTTGTCTCTCTCTCTCTTTTTTTTCTTAGTCTGAGAGTTCCTGTTATTATCAAATGCAATTGAATTGCCCTACTTCAGCCCACACAGGGGTCAAGGGAAGACAAAAGTAATTTTTTTAGACTGTTAAGAGCATAGAGTTTCATTAAGATTATCTCTTGGAAATTATTATCACACACTGAGGTTTCTTTTGTAGTCTACACATCAAAACCCAACTGAAGAGCAGAGTATCTGTGTCTAAAAATATCTGCCATACGCATATGGAATCCATAAATGGAAAGCACACATGTTAGAGCTACCCCATGTCATGCCATGCACAAAACATTATACAACATGTTCCCAGCTGCCTGAGATGAAAAGTGTCCCCCGTACCCCTGGCACCGGCTGGGCTCATGCCAGGTTTACTACATGACCTTTCCTCTAAGAGGTTGGGTGTTAAGGTCTAATATCATACAAGAAATACTGCAGGTTGGATCTTATAAGAAACAAAAGAATTCATCATAGAGGTTAGGATTTAGTGTTAGTGGGGTGTGGTTTAGTCTGAATGTTAAGTGGCCCCAAAGGCTCCTATGTTTGAACACTTAGCCTCCAGATGGTGTCACTGAGTGGGGAGATTGTGGAACCTTTAGAAGGTAGAGCTTCATTGAAGGAGGTAAGTCACTAGGGTGTCCTTGAGGCTTATAGCCTGACCCCACTCTCTGCCTCCTGAGTGTGGATGCAATGTGATCAGCCAGGCTCCTGACCCCACTGCCATGTTTTCTTCATAAGGAATTGCATCACTCTTGATGGGCACTCAAAATACACCCTTCCTCCTGTAAGTTGACCGTGTCTAGGCATTTTATCACAGCAACAGGAAAGGAAATAAGACCGGTCAGATCGAAGACTCTGCAGCTCACCGGCACATTCAATGACTCTGATACAGAGAAATGGCCCTGGATTTTCCCCCACTGGCTCCAGCTCACTGCTCAGGGTATAAGGAGCCTTTACTTGTTAATGTTTAGTCACTTGTGTTCCTGTGGTGGTGAACCTGATATGGAAACACCTGTCCTGTATTGGTCAATCTGGTCAATCATGGCAAATGACTTGATCCCTAGAGTCTGTCTTCTAGTCTCCTGGGTTTATCCCAGACACCTGCCATTACAGGAGGGTTTGGCCTTCCCTGAAGCTGGAAGGTGTGTCCCCAGGTAGCCATGGGGCTAGGCAGCCAAGCATGCTGCTGAGTATGAATCACCGACAATAACCAATCCCATAAACCTCAAAAGCAAGGATCAGGACACAAGTGGTTGGGTTTCCTATGAATTGTTTACCACCTAAGTCCCCCAGTATGGATTTCCAGAATCCCAGGGCTTTGTCATGGAACCAAGGATGTGAACACTTGAGCGAAGGGCAGCATGGAGCACAGTGCATGAATCTGACCTGAGAACCACATTGGATCCCACTGATACACTTGGCTAGGGTAAGGTTTGGGATGAGGCCCTTCCCTCCTCTGAGGCATCACTACACTATCCTTCAAAGTTGAATGCCTCTGGTATGGGACTCTTGGGAAAGTCAGCCTGCGGACAGAAGAGAAAGCAAAAGGCTGGTGACTCGCACATAGAGTGGGTATCGAGTGAGCACCTACCTTACGTCAGACAGACACAGGAGCTTCAAAAAAATCAATAGCAGACATGCTGTCTGTTCTCACAGACCTCCAAGTCCACCAGGATAGACAGACAGGAACTGAGCAATCCTGGGAATAACTGTGGAACTACAGCAATGCTAACTGCTCAGGAGAGGACCAGTGGTCAAAGTCATTGCCATCAGTCCAGGGGTCAAGTACTAGGAGCACGGGAAGAGGGGGACTGTCCCCCAAGCCATCAGCAGAGTGAAGCTGCCTAGTCAAGGGGGCATGGTAGAGGGATGGGTAGGAGGCAGCACGGAGACAGACAATACAGTTCTGGCTAGTAGATGATAGAGACAGATTGTGACAATGCCATCAGCTGAGATGACATTCAGGAGCTGCTGTGGGGTCTGGACATTCACACCCCATACTCAGCTATCTGGATTATAGTATCCATGCTGGTCTCTGTCATTCCATCCATCTCACCCCCAATCAGTGTAGAAATTTCTGGTCATAATCAACCACTAGAACAGACAGACCTGGGTGAAAGCCTCAGTCCATTGACCATTGTCGGTGAGACCTTGTACAAGACATTTCCTCTCTCTTGGCCTATTTGTTTTAAAAAGGTGTGTGTGTGTGTGTGTGTGTGTGTGTGTGTGTTTGCCTATGTGTATCTGTGTATGTCTGTGTGTGTAACTGTGTATGTGTCTGTGTGTTTGTGTGTCTGTCTGTGTCTGTGTGTCTGTGTCTGTGTATGTGTGTATGTGTGTGTGTATGTGTGTGTGTCTGTCTCTGTGTCTCTGTGTGTGTGTGTCTCTGTGTGTGTCTGTGTGTCTCTGTGTGTGTGTCTCTGTGTGTGTGTGTCTGTCTGTCTCTGTATGTGTCTGTGTGTCTCTGCGTATGCAGATGACCACGGAAGAGTGTGTCAGATCCCCTGGAGCTGGAGTTTCAGGAGGTTCTGAGCCACCTGATATGGGTGCTGAGAACCAAACTTGGGTCTTCTGCATGATCAGTATGCACTCTCAAGTGCTGAGCCAATCTTTCCAGCCCCTAAGCCTATTTCCTCTTTGACATATAGAAATAATGCTAGTTACCGCACAGGTTCAGCGTAATGGATTGATAAGTGTAAGCATTTAGAGCAGAGCCTGGCACTCAAATGGTAAATGGGTGATAAACACTCCTGGTGCCCCGAGGGCTTCCTATACAAAGCTCGGTTATTTCCTGCAGAATACTCTGCCAGCTGCAGCATTGCTGCCGCTTTATAGGTAAGTGCTCATCTGCTGGATGGGTGTTAAGTGCTTTGCCAAGAGTGAGCACTCGCAGTTAGGGAGGCGCTGCAAAGGCTCTAATCACTGCGCAGGAAGGAAGGGAAGTGTCAGTGGGCGCCCACTAACCGAGCCCAACTCAAGCTTTGAGATAAGCAATACGGAAGTGCAGAGATGTCTCTCTGTGGGTAGAATGTTTGCTGCTCAATGGTGAGGACCTGCTTTCAGATCCAGTGTAAAAATCCTACACTGAGGAGGTAGAAGCTTGCTGGCCAGCCAGACTAGCAGAATCAGTGAGCTCCAGGCTTAGTGAGAGATTCTGTCCCTGAAACTACAGTAGAGAGGCCAGTAAGAAAGCTCAGTGGGTAAAGGTTCTTGCTCTGCAAACCCAGTGACCTGATTTCAATCCCTAGAACCCACATAAAGCAAGAAGTCCAAAATTAGCTCCGTAAAGGTGTCCTCTGACCGGGTACATATAGTGATGTGGGTGTCCATTCACAATCCACACTTCACACTCATGTAAACACATCATATAAGCACGCACGCGCACACACACACACACACACACACATAATAATAGAAACAATAATACATTAAGTAAATCATGAACCACAAGTTCATAGTGATATAAATAAGCAAATATGCAAATAAACAAATGGGCTGTGGGGAACAGCAGTCTTGACCATGTCAGAATGCCAACTAGCACACAGAGGAAGCGCGTGAAGTTGTTAAAAGGGTACTGATTCGGGGCTGGAGAGATGGCCCAGTGGTTAGTGGCACTTGCCTCTCTTGCAGAGGACCTGGGTTTGGTTCCTAGCACTCGTGCCTGGTGGTTCATAACTGTCTTTCACTCCAGCTCCGGGGAGTCTGGGGCCTTCTTCTGGCCTTCCGTGGTACATTTATACACGCTGTGCATGTAAGCTCATGCAGGCACCCACACACACACACATTTTAAGCCTCTGATTAGCAAACTTCATAGAAAGAACTGATGAGTGGGAATTGGTGGTGGATGCTAGAACTACAGGGTAAGTCTGAGGGGACTAGCATTGGTTTTTCTTTTCTTTTTCCTTCAGGAAACGCTGGTTAATGGTAAAGCTCAGTGCACTCCAGCAGCAGCACTGGCATGGAGTCAAAGCAGCAAGGACAGCTGGGTGACCTCATGGAGCCTCACATGGCGAGGAGGATGAAGAAGGCGACCGTCGAGCAGAAGCATCCCACGACCTCAGACAATGACAAAACCCAGGATGGCACAGGAGAAGACCTGCTGCTTGAGAGACGGGTTCTTGGCATAGCCGATAATCAAGCTACCAAACACAGTGCCCATGCCAGCTCCTGATCCAGCCACACCAACTGTGGCGGCCCCAGTACCAATAAACTTGGCTGCCGTGTCAGTGTCCCCGGAAATAACTCCCGTGGTCTGGAACTCCCGTCTGGCCACTTGGAGAGGGTGCAGGTTGTTAAGATGGGGGCCTCTGAGCAGGGCAGTGGTGGCGCACACTTTTAATCCCAGCACTTGGGAGGCAGAGGCAGGTGGATTTCTGAGTTCGAGGCCAGCCTGGTCTACAGAGTGAGTTCCAGGACAGCTGGGGCTACACAGAGACACCCTGTCTTGAAAAACAAACAAACAAACAAACATACAAACAAGATGGGGCCTCTGATGCACTCAGGAGGGAGGCAGACACAGGCCTGGTTAGACCCCTGGGTCAGAACTGGAGAACCGAGCAGTGTCTTGGTGGTCTGCATTCAGTCTGTATTCCCACCTCCCTGCAGCCCCTGCTCGGTCCACAGCACTCTCCCTGCACGAGGTGACTGACTCTGAAGAGGATCTTTATATACTCCCCCAAGAATGCTTCTTAATTACAATGGATAACATCTTGACTTCAGAGTAGCAAACCCCAAAAGACCACGTGACTGAGAGAGAGGTTAAAGCCTCCTGTATCCGCGTTGGATGAAGCAGCTTCCCGCACTTCCTGCTTCAGGAAGGATAGGGCATCTCTTCTGGTTTGTTACCAAATACACACACACACACACACACACACACACACACACACACAATCTAACTGTGACTAGTTCCGATACACACCAAAGTTTAACAGTGACTGGAACACTAGACACACTCCAGTGTGAGTCCATTCTACCACGTGACTGCTTCATACTCCTCAGAGACCACAGAGGGGATTGTTCTAGATCAGACATCTGGCAGCTAAGTGATCATGTGGTCCTGGGCCAGGAAAAAGTAGTGTTTTCTATACAAGAACATGAGTGGGGCGGCTAGCTTGTGCTGTTATATTTATGCTAATCTCCTGACTCATATTGGATATGAAAGAAAATGTCCTTTTTTTTTTAGGAATACACACTGAGGGGTGACCTCTCCAGTGACCTAGGAATGGTGATGGGTACATGGTAGGGGAAGTAGCTATGTGGATACATGGCGAGCAAGTAGACATGATGTAAGGATGAAGAAGGGGGGTTCTTTATAGCACCTTTATGGCCTTTTTAAAAATCTGGGCTTATTTAAAAATTAAAAGCTATTCATAAACACAACTTCTTTTCATCCTTGTTTGGAGAAAGGGCAGGGAGAGAGGGGAAAGAGAGAGACAGAGAGAGGCCTGGCAGGCTCAGCTTCTGTGTGGACAGTTGTGTTTCCAACAGTCCTGCAGGGTGCTGGCAGAGAGAAGTGTTAACATTACTTCTGGCCCTACTCCAGAGAGGGCGGAAACAAGAAGTGGAAACTGGGAATGCCTGTACAGCCGAGGGGCCTGTGACAGGGAAGTACGGAACTGGCTTGGCCAGAAGTGGATCTGGTAAGGCTGTTGGGGTGGGCTTGGCTGAGTCTCAAGGACCGGGGCTCGCTCGCTCTCACTTTCTCTCCCACTACAGGGAAAGGTGACTCAAAATTCAGCTTTGACTTCCTATTAAACAAGCACTGTTCTGGGTCATTTACATATGTCACTGGACTAACCGGCAGGCCACTCCTCTTGACACTGGCTGAGAAGGGATGGGACAGAGGGGCTGCATAGAGCAGGAGAATGAAAGAGATGCGTCGTCTGACCATCATGCCGAACCACTCAAGATGCTGGCTGAACTGAGGATTTACAAAATTAACCAATGGCTATGGAACACTCAAAAACAAGAGCCAAAGGCTAAATGAAATCAGAAACCCCGGTGGGAGTAGGGCGGGTACCTACTGTCTGGGTCCAAAAGAAACTCGGGACAAACGGCTATCTGTGGTGTCTATTAGACTACCAAAGCGCATGCTGCCCTCCAGCCTCCAGTGACACAGCTACCAGCCGCTCTTCTCAGCTCTTCTCACTCGCCCCTACCCTAAACTTCTCTAGTTCATGAGCCTCCCTCCCCCCAGCTTCTCATTTTCTTATAACCCTGACATTTTAGCTATGTGATCTCTTGATCCCCTCTCTTTCTTTTGGCTTCCTCTCTTGGCTCAGACTCTCCGTCTTTCCCCATTGCCCTCCCCTCTTCCTCTCCTTCCATGGTCCATCCAGTCTGCTGGTCATCTTCCGTGTGCCACTTTCCCTCTCTGCCCTGGACTCCTCCACATACCTCTGGCTGTATTCCTCTTCATATCTATGATTAAAAAAATAAAACCTTCCCCCAACCATACCTTGGAACTGTCACGTTCCTGCTTTATCTGTCTGGTTCCCACTTACCTCTCGGAGGACATCTGCTACATAATATGAACCTTAACTTTGTTTCTCATGGACTGACTGAGATGGGGCCACTGCAGCCACCAGTCAGAGCCCTTGGGCACTAACAGAAGTCCCCAGGCCTTATAAGAAGCTAGGTCTCTAGGGATCGCCACTGACAGCCCAGCGGTGAACTAAGAGGCGACTCCTGTGCACTCTACATGGAGATCACAATACAGAGCTGAGGGCAGAGCCACTCCCAGAGAATCCCTAACCCTGAAGGCTCTCAGTGAGTCTGAGGTCTCCGTTCACATTCCTTGGTTAAATGGAAACATCTTAAGCTGAAGTCTTAGGTTTAAACAGCCCTCCAGAGGTTTCAGTAAAAATGCGGAAGCAGCTAGAAGCTAATTCCTTCCTCATTTCCTGGAAGAGCAAAATGCACAAAGGTAAACAGAACAACAAACGCAAGCTCCATCCTGTAAGCCCGAGACTCAAGCCCAGAAAGATGAGTGCAAACAAGAGCTCACCGGAAAGACACAATGATGAAATTATTATGCATGCAGGTAATCATTTGGGACAGAGAATGAAGGGCGGAGATTATAACAAGCTAGCCCAGGAGTGGCCAATTAAAACAAACACAAACAGGTAAAAACCCTCCAGCGGACAAGCCTATGGCTGGGCAGTTCCTCCCCAGCAGCTCTGGCTCAGGCATTCCTGGCATTTTGATTTCTATAGTTCCGGGGGGGGGGAGGGGCAGGGTCCCATGCACAGTAGGTGGTTTAGCAAGTAGGGTGTCCTTGAGGCTTATAGCCTGACCCCACTCTCTGCCTCCTGAGTGTGGATGCAAATGTTCAGCATGTGTTATTGAAAGAATAGTCATATATGTCTATTCATGTAGGACCACCAGTAGGCATGTTGTCTTCTATGGTGGGGGGGGGGGGGGGGGGCAGGGTCCCATGCACAGTAGGTGGTTTAGCAAGTAGGGTGTCCTTGAGGCTTATAGCCTGACCCCACTCTCTGCCTCCTGAGTGTGGATGCAATGTGACCAGCCAGGCTCCTGACCCCACTGCCATGTTTTCTTCATAAGCAATTGCATCATTCTTGACGGGCATTCAAAGTAAGTATGAAGTACATCTCCATGGGCTACTTGACTGGATTTGGAGTCACCTAGGAGACACACCTCTGAAAGTGTGTGTGTGTGGGGGGGTGTTTGCAGAGATGAAGACCCACCCTGAATGTGGGTGGCACCATCCCAAGGGCTGGGGCCTTGACTGAATAAAAAGGGGCAAAGAAGAAAGTGAGCTGAGCACCAGAGCTCCTCCCTGCTTCCTGACAGCAGGTGACACGTGACCCACTGTCTCATACTCCCACGCCAAGCCATCTCCACACCCTCAAACCAGGAGCCCAAACAAACCCTCCCTTCCTGGAACTGCCTTTTGTTGAGGGTTTTGTTACAATGATAAGAAAAGTAACTGATATGGTTGTGTTCTACCCACTAGCGACCAGCAGTGTGAGCCCCTACCCCAAACTGTAGCAAACAAGAAGTGACTAGACATTGCCACAAATCTTTGGGGACCAAGTTTCCCAAGGTCAGTGTTCTCTGCTGTAACATAGTAATCCAGATCTATTGATTATGCCACTCGCTACAGATCTGTGAGCACCAGAGGGGGATGGAGAAAACTCACTTTGAAAGGTAAGGTGAGACACAAGGATACAGAAAAAAAAGTAGCACAATAGCCCTCAGCAACAGACCCCACACGCAGGCTGCCCTTGCAGAGGACAGGGGTTCACTTTCCAGCACCCACATGGGGGCTCACAACCATCTGTAACTCTAGTGCCAGGGGACCCAGCTCCCTCTTCTGGCCTTCATGAGTATTGCACACACCTGATATATCTTAAAGCGCTTCCTTTAAACAGAGCTGTGAACACAAAACTCACAGGCATGTACATTTCTAAAGTGAATTAGCATAGACTAAAGACAGCCACACTAAAGCAAATGGGTGGGAAGGGCCATTGAGCCTACCAGATGCAAAACACTGACCAGAAAAGAAACTGTTGTCATGAATTAGATGAAAACTCCAAGCAACTAGTGATCGGTGGGGGGTGGGGGATTGGGGGGGAAACAGTCTGAAAAAGCTTCCACGAGGGAGAGCCACAAAGCAGAAATAGAAGCACAGTTAAGGAAAGCAAGACAAAGTAGGGTGGGGGCAGAGGCAGGGGGCTGTCGGGAGAGATGTAAGGACAGATAAAGGAAAGGCAGCTACGGGGTGGGGCGCGTTTGGAAGCGCCTAGCCAGAACCGAGCAATGGTAACAGGCAAGTGATCGGGAAGGGCATCTAATGCAGCAGAGTGAAGACAAGGCTGTCTTTAATTCCAGTGGAAATTACAGATACAGGAAAAAAGGGACAAAAGGGGAGCCAACGTACACATAATTAGAATTCCTAAAGAATAAAAGCCAAACAGTGAAACACAATACTTAAAATAGAGTGTGCGGAGATGCTCTTGAAACCAAAGATATAATAAATCTACCTGAAAGGCACACTGTGTGCCAGGGACTATGACCTAGAGCAACCAGTTCCAAGACTTCTAATAAAATTAACAGACTAGCCGGGCATGGTGGCGCACGCCTTTAATCCCAGCACTCGGGAGGCAGAGGCAGAGGCAGGCGGATTTCTGAGTTCGAGGCCAGCCTGGTCTACAGAGTGAGTTCCTGGACAGCCAGGACTACACAAAGAAACCCTGTCTCAAAAAAAAAAAAAAATTAACAGACTAAAAGGGGAATCAAAAAAAAAAATTCCTTTGACCAGCCAAGCCCACTCCCCGCCCCCCAAAATAAAAATGACTCATAAAAGGGATAAAATCAGACTGTCTGCTCAGCAGCCAGAACTGGACATTGGCTCGACACTCTCGGGGTGTTTAACTGTTGTATGTCTTCTTCGGATGATGACTGAGTCTTATGCCATTTTTCCCTTTAAATATTAAAGAATGTAAAACTGTGTATGGGTATTGCGCCTGTGTGTCTATGCACCCGGTGTGTACAGTACCCGTGGAGGCCAGCAGAGGGAGTTGGTTGCCCTGGGACTAGAGTTACAGACGGTTGAGCCTGTCTGTGGGTGCTGGGAGTTGAGCATCTCTCTGGCCCCCTTTGCCCACTTTTACTAGGAGCGCCTTTGCTGCAAAGTTGCAAATATTTCCTAAACATTATAGACACAATACCTATTTGGATATATGACTCAGAAATTTATCATCTCAATCTTGTAAAGTGTGTATTTATCTTTTTAAGGTGCTTTTTAATGTGTGTGTGTGTGTGTGTGTGTGTGTGTGTGTGTGTGTGTGTGTGTGTGGGTTAGAAGATAGCCTGTGCAAATCAAGTCTGTCTACCTGTGGGTCCCAGAGATGGGACTCAAGTCCTCAGGTTTAGAGGACCTTTGCATACACTTGCCAGCTTGCTGGTGCCTATTCGTTTACTTAATGGGATTCTTTGATGTATGAAAGCTTTTCATGTGTAAGCCCTGGGCCCTCCATGCAACCTAGGCTGTCCTGAACTCTCGATGCTCCTGCCTCAGCCTCCAGGATGCTGCAATTGTCGATACATGTCACTAAGCCCAGCGGAAAGGTTTGAATTCTGATTAAGTATGACTTTTATAGTGTTTTCTTTAATGGTTTGTGCATTTGGCATTGTACCTGAGATACCACCGGGGCAGAAGACTTGCTCCTATGTTTTCTTCTAAGAGTTTTACAGTTTTAGCTCCTATATTTTGTCTTTGGGGGGTTGGTTATTTTGTTAGCTTTTTATTTCTTTGTTTGCCCACTTTGAGTTAGTTTCTGTACATGCCGTGGAGCAAGGGCCCGTTGACTTTGGTCTATGGGTCTCCAGTTATTCCAGCAGCATTTGATGAAGAGATGCCATTCGCCCTCACCTTAGTTACTGATCTTGTTACTGTAACAGAGTATCTGGCAGAGGCTGCGTGAAGGAGGAAGAAATTCTTTTAGCTTACTGCTCATCGCAGTTTTCCATCATCATTACATCATTACATCATCACAGCAGGAAAGTCCGGGCTCGGGAGCTTTGAGGCGGCTTTGTCAAACTTCATCTGTAATCAAGACACAGAGAGCCATGAATACACTGCTCACTCTCTGCTTCTTATCCAGTCAAGTACTCCAGACCACAGGGCAGAGCTGCCCACACTTAGGATGAGTCTGCCCACTTGAGTTAACCGAGTAAGAAAATCCCTCACACACATGCCCAGAAACTGTTTCCATGGTGATTCTAAAACCTGTCACATTGACAAGTCAAAATGAACCTTCACACCCACCCAGTGACCTTGGCACTTTGGTAAGAGGATTGGCCATCGACATATGATTGTGGACCCTGGGTCCTATTTCCTTATGCCTTGCCTACCACCAAGCAGGTTGGGTTTCTGTAGTTTTTAGGTCATTTCTGAACTTGAGAAGGGTACCTTCCAACTTGGTTGTTTTTCTGTCTACTCAATGTTCCCTAGCGTTTACACGAACCTTAGAACCAGCATCGCCATTTGTGGACAGGTGTTAGAATGCTATAGCGTTCCATTGAATCTATAGGTCAGTGTGAGAATGAAATTGCATGTCAACAATATTAACTTTTCTAACCAATGAGCATGGAACCTTTCCATTTCCTTAGTTGTCTTTAATTTCTCTCAGCAGTGTTTTTATGGTGTTCACTGTTTCATTTTCATGTCTTCTTACTTAAATTTATTCCTAAATAATCTAATTTAATTTTAATTAAACAAATGCCATTAATTTTTTCTATGATTAAAATACTACAACTAAAAGCAACTTAAGGAAGAATGGCATACAGCTCCCCCCCCCCAGGGACCCAGGGATGGAGCCTGTCACGGGGGAGGGAGAGCAGCTGGAAACAGAGACCACATTGTGTGCATACATAGAGAGAGAGAGAGAGAACTGCCTGGTTTATGCTTTTTAATGCTGTCTTAAATTAGGTTCTTTTCTTGATTTTTCAGATTGTTCTTGGCTAGTGTGTAGAAATAAACCTTATTTTGTTTCCGAAAGACTAATTAGCGTGTAGTTTTATTGTTGCTTTTCTGGTGTTGTCTACATAGGGAGCCATAATCTGTGAGTGGAGATAGCGTCACTGTTGCCTCTCCAAGCTGGGTGACTTTTATTTATTCTTACGCTTAATGGTTCTAGCTGGAACGTCTAGTGCATTGTTCTTCATGGTCACAACAGGAAGCTCCCGGTGCCTCCTCACTTTGATATTAGATGTTGGGTTTTGATAAAGGTCCTTCAGGAGGTTTCTTTCCTTTCCTACTTCGACAAAGGCTTTGTTTTGTTCTGTGGAGACCGGGCGGGTGATAGATTCAGTTAAGTGATCTTTCCGGATGAACGGAGAGGCCAGGTGCTTTTTTTCCACAACTTTGCTCTATTGCTGGAGTATAACACACTGGGTGCTTTGTGTTATGTCAAATCACCTTTGCCTTCTGACTGGTTGCGCCATCCTTTCAGTATGTCATTGCTCTGCTTTGCATATGTTTGTTGAGGGTTTCTGCACGTAGAGAGTGACCTACAGTTTTTTCACAATGGCTTGGCTTTGCTGTCAGGGTTTTGCTGACCTCTTGACCTGAAGTGAGACGTGTTCCCTGGCATTCCACATTTTGGATGATTTTAAGAGAGAGAGAGAGAGAGAGAGAGAGAGAGAGAGAGAGAGAGAGAGAGAGAACACTGAAGCAGTCGAAGCCTTGACTTTTCTTCTCTGAAGGTTTTTCAATTGTTAATTCAACGCCTTTACTTGGTATAAGTATAAAATCAGCTTGGGTTTTAAAAATATATATATTTTCCACTTAAATCTCAATTTGCTTTGTTTTAGTTTTGTGACTCAGAGTCTCACTCTTAACCCCTGCCCCCAAGAAAAATCAGCCACACTGGCTCAAGAGGTATTTCAATCCCTGTAAGAGATGACCAAAGACAGCCATGCCAGGCAGGCACATAGAGTAACTGCAATGCTAGGGTATAAGTGCTATAAGTGCATAGTGCAAGTGCAATCCAGGCCAGTGAGCATCGAGCGTGATGACGAGGAGCAGTGTAATGACTCGAGTGCCACCCAAATCACATGAAAATATATAGCCATGATTAATAGCTGCACAGTAAATGCCCAAGCTATTCCATGCAACGTTAATTTCCACAACACATGGAGGTCAGCAGCATGCTAGTATCCACCTCTCCTGATGGATCACATGGAAAGAAGGATCAAAGCTAGTGTGCATCTGGGACAGTTCTGCAGAGCAAGAGGCCTCCATCACAGGGAAAGACCCTTTTTATCCTGAAATAGCCCAGAATAGCAGACAGCTTATCCCTCATTCTTCTAGGTTGAGGGTTGGTGAAGTCAAGTTACCTTTAGCCAGACTCGCTGGTGCATGCCTGTAATCCTAGCACCCAGGGTATGAGGCAGGAGAGTAACATGAGTCCAGGCCAGACTAGAATACAGAATAAGACCTGTGATGGTTTGTATATGCTCAGCCCAGGGCATGGCACTATTAGAGGGTGTGGCCCTGTTGGAGTAGGTGTGTCATTGTGGGTGTGGGCTTTAAGACCCTCATCCTAGCTGCCTGGAAGCCAGTATTCTGCTAGCAGCCTTTAGAGCTCTCAGTTCCTCCTATACCATGCCTGTCTGGATACTACCATGTTCCTGCCTTGATGATAACAGACTGAACCTCTGAACCTGTAAGCCAGCCCCAACTAAATGTTGTCCTTGAAAAGACTTGCCTTGACCACGATGTCTGTTCACAGCAGTAAAACCCTAAGAGAGAAGTTGGTACCAGGAGTGGGATATTGCTGTGATAGGCCTGACCATGCTTTTGTTTGGAAGAATGTGGATTTGGAGACTTAGGATGTGGACAGCAGTGGAATGGGTTAAGTCGGGCTAAATGGGCCATCCTAGTAGGAATATGGAAGACTTTGTTGCTGAGAGTAATTTGAACTGGCCCAAGAGGTTTCAGAGAAGAATTTCAGTCTGTGGCATAGAGACTGTTTTTGTGGTATTTTGGTGAAGAATGTGGCTGCTTTTTTTTTTTAATTATGAAGAAAAAGAAAGGGATACACACACACACACATAAAGAAGAAAGAAAGGGGGAAATTATGTAGGAAAGGAGAAGAGAAGGAAACAAAGAGTGGCGATGGGAACAAACTGGACCCATACATTTGAATGTTTGGTCACCAGTTGTATAACTGTTTGGGAGAGTCAGGAGATGTGTATGACCTTGTTAGAAGAGGGGTATCACTAGATTGGTCTTTGAGGTCTCAAAAGCCATTCTCAGTTCTCTGTCTCTCTCTTTCTATCTCTGTCACTCTCTGTCTCTCTGTCTCTGTTTCTCTGTCTCTATCTCTCTGTGTCTTTCTGTCTCTGTCTCTGTTCCTCTCTCTGTCTCTCCCCTCCCCCCATCCCAACTCTGGTGGATCAGGTGTAAGATCTCAGTCACAGCTGCAGTGCCATGCCTGCTTGCCTGTGCCATGCTTCCCACAATGATGGTTCCAGACTCTAGCCTCTGCAGCCATGAGCTCCCAGATTAAATGCTTTGTTTTATAAGTTGCCTTGGACATGCAGTCTTTTCACCAGAATAGGACAGTAACTAAGACAAGAAGGAAAGGGAGGAGGAGGAGGAGAAGCAGGGCAGAGAAAGGCAGAAGAGGAGGAGCGAGTTATCAATACAAACCTCTGCTCCTGACAAGGTGGAGGAGACCATGGGCGTGCATGTCAGTGTTCATGAGTCTGGATCCAGCATGGCAAGTATTATTTGCACATATGTTTTATTGCAGAAATTTTATGGTAGGCCAGGGTGGTCTGGGTGTGGTTTAACTTCATGGCTCAGAAAAAGAATGGGACAGATTTTAGGGGCTTACTACCAGTGTCTGTCGTAACCCATACCTTGGCCATTGCTTATCTGGGCATGCTTATTCTCCCATAGATAGGGCACACACAAGCCCTCCCTATGGGGGACATACAGCCCTTCCCTATGGGGGACATACAGCCC
>NC_034592.1:79087446-79089460 GCF_900095145.1 Mus pahari
TGTTCACAGTGAGTTACATGCAGAGCTTTCCATAAGGTCGGCTGTGTTTCTGTGTAAGAGTGATGACTTACTTCTCTGCTTTATTCTGGTTTGTTTGTTTTTATTGGCCTGTTTTCTAAACAGAAATAGAAAGGAGACATGGAGCTGGATGGGTGAGAAGGGGCAGGGTCTGGGAGGAGACAAGGGAGGGGAACCGTGATCGGGCTCTACTGTATGAAAAAAGAACTTTTTTTTTTCAATTCTTAAAAGAAAAAGAACGGCAACCTAGGATCTAAAAGCTATTGGTGTGCCTCACACATCGGCCAAGTAGACAATCATAGGCAGAGAAAGGCAAATCATGATAAATACTTCTATTCTGACGAGGAGGCACGGATGTCACACAGGATAGGTGGGAACAGTGCGGGGGCCCTGGAGCCCCAGATCTGCTTCTGGAAGTTTCAGCCTTGTCTGTACTGCTCATCTGAAGTAGCTACCAGTAAGTATGTTTCCCTTAGAAGCTGTTTGGGGACCTCGGCAGTTAAGAGATTTTGCAGTATATTTGGGAAAGAACCAATTAATTTCCTGGACACCATGTTAGGATTCCTGTTTATGTTCCTCCGATCATTACTGTGAGCCAGTAGTCACATGTAAGCCTCTTTCTCACATATCGTTTATGCTGACTTCATTTCTGGTCATCTTTGCTTAGCCACACCCCTTCCCCTCTCCTGACTGCTATTTTGAGACAGCTGGAATAATAGACTCACATGTGAACGAACACCCCTAACTCAACCTTTGCTTTGAGGCTACATCACTCACATGCAAAAGATGGTGGCAAATATATTTGCCTATCATAGATAAAGAGGATACTTAATAATGTCATTTATTAGACAGGTCTAATGTACAAAATTAATAAATGTGCCATATTTCTTGTGATCATAGGACCCTCATCAGGCCACAGAGAATAATCTCAACAGCTTTATAAGAAGATAGTTATTATAGAAAACATTATCTGCTCCCAATGACATTTAAGGGAAAAAATAGTAACTGTCCTATTCTGGTCAGATTGTTTTTTTCCCAATTTGACATGATCCAGATTCATCTGGGAAGAAAGAACTTCCATTGAGAAATGTTTCCATCAGATTATTGGTTGGCAAGTCTGTGAGACTTTCTGTTGATTAATGATTGGTGTGGGAGAGCCCAGCCCACTGTGGGCAGTGTCACTCCTAGGCTGGTGGTCCAGGGTTGTGTAAGAAATCAAGCTGAGCCAGCCATGGGGAGCAAGCCAGCAGGCAGAGTTCCTCCACGACTTCTGCTTCAGTTCCGATCGTGGTGCTACACAGGGAGGAGGGGATGCTCAAGTGGCAGAGGCAGGAGGATCTCCAGAATGAGGCAAATCTGGAAGCAGGAACAGAGGCATCGCAAGCGATCCTCCATAGTCGTTACAGATCAACTGCAAAAGAAGCCACCAGTCACCCCCACCCCAGTTACAGTGATGGAGTAGGTTAAGAAACCCATGGCAATATTCCTACTTGATGAGTCCAATCCCTAGAATTCATATTTAAGGGGGGGGACAGTAGCAAGCATCTGGGATCCTAAGGGGAGATGGGGGTTCGGGGTGGAGGCAGGATAGAGGTATTGTCCAGAAGCGTGTAGGTTGGCTAGTCGAGAGCATGCAGCATGGTGCAAATAGGAGCATGGCTATCTCAACATGGTGGAAGGAAAGACCTGACTCCCGAAAGTTATCCTCTGATCTCCTGGCATGTAGCTGCACGTGCATGTATGCCCCCTGTGTGTATATGTTCATGAGAACAAGTATGGACACAAAATTTTCAAGTTTTAAATCTTTTTTTTTTTCAGATTTATTTATTTGTTTGATGTATGTGAGTACCCTGTAGCTGTCTTCAGACACACCAGAAGAGGGCATTGGATCTCATTAGAGATGGTTGTGAGCCACCATGTGGTTGCTGGGAATTGAACTCAGGACCTCTGGAAGAGCAGCCAGTGTTTTTAACTTCTTCAGCTCCAAAGTTTCAAA
>NC_034592.1:79089550-79103392 GCF_900095145.1 Mus pahari
GTATAGCCCTGGCTGTCCTGGAACTCACTCTGTAGACCAGGCTGGCCTCGAACTCAGAAATCCACCTGCCTCTGCCTCCCAAGTGCTGGGATTAAAGACGTGCGTCACCATCGCCCGGCTCAAAGTTTCAAATCTTAAAGGAACATTCCTTGGATGTTTTCAAGGTTTTTGAAGTAACCACACCCAGCGATGCCTTCTGGTAGAGTTCTGAAGTCAGCTATCTTACTTGGCTTCCTGCCCTCACCTAGGGATCTTGTAATTTTAGCTACCTTGGTTGTGCCAAATCAGTATATTTGACAGTAACAGCCTTAATATAAACCTTGTCTCAGGTCTGGGCCTTTGTTGGGCATCTTGGGTGGCTCTAAGCAACTGAGTCTCAATTCTTAATGTGTGGGCTAAAATGCACCTATGTTTCTAGACACTGCCTGTCTTTCTCGTAATGATCTGCTACAGGGCAAGAAGAACTAACGTTGGAAAGACTGGAGCAGCTGCAAGCTGGATCTTGAGAGACAGAGTTGGGAAAGATTCCCCCACAGAGGTGCTGCAGCCATGAAAGCTACAAGCAGAGGCATTAGCAAACGCTGGGGCCCAAGATTTTAAGCTACAGATACTTCACACCTTCTCAGGTCACTAGCCATGTACACCTGGTGTCAGCCTTGTAGAGGGAGGTAATGGGATTCAGAGGCATTTGAGATCTCATGGCTGGTACAGAGGCTTAGAGCAGAAAATGGGGAGTCTGTATTCTAGAAATAGCATAGGTTGAATTAAAAACATATAATACCAGTTTATAATGCGCTAATTAGTTTGGTGTGGTTGTGTGTGTGTGTGCGCGCGCGCGCGCGTGCACGTGTGTGGTGTGGTGTGTGTTTTAACAGCAAAGTCTCAGGTAGCCCAGGCCAGTCTCAAACTCCCTATGTAGCTGTGGAGAATGACCTAGAACTCTTCCCAGGCCCTTTGAAGGAGCCATGCTCCCAAGACTTACCTCCCTCTTCCTCGGTGCCAGCCAGATAAGGGCACCAGCATTCCTCAGGCGTGGCCACATCGACCTCAGTGTTCCTCTCCAGGCCTCTCTGAGTCACTGACTCTACTGCACATCTTTTCCCATCATGCCCCAGAACTTCCTAAGAACCTGGGACAGATAGAATATCACTTCTATGCCTGTAAGTAGAGGTCTTAGCTTAAATGTAGGTCAGCTACCCAATAGGGTTTTATTAAACAGTGATGCAGATCTGTATTATGGACACTAAATGCAAATACATTCAAGTCAAAATGAAGACTGACGATTAACTCACAGAGCACGAACCCATTTTATCCAAGAATCCGAATGTGTACACCTAGACGGGGCTTCCAAAATGTCCGTCTGTTCCCCCCGGGGCGGTGGGAGTATAAAGGATGAATTTTGCACTATAGTGACCAAATATTCCTTGGACAATAACTAGTAGAATGATCCAAAAACAAACAAGAATTAGTGAAACATGCTTATCATGTCAGCATTTGGGAAGTGGAGCAGCAAAAGCAGGCATTCAAGGCTGTCTTCAACTGCATTGAGATCTGGACGCCAGCCAGCCAAGGTAAATAAGACACTGTCACACGCACAAGGCCACCGCCCCCGCCCCCACCACCACAACCACTGCCACCACCACTAAACATCTAATCCCCACTTCTCCAGGAGTACAAATGCTGAACTCATGGGCTCCCTGTTGCCTTTTGATTCGTTTTAACCCAGCAAACATTTCAGAAGTGGCTAGTCAGAGCTGGCTCCCACCAGTGGCTGAGCAGAGAGGCAGAGGGGCTGTGTATGGATCCTGCAATAACCCTCCACGTGGGCTGGGATGGCCCATGGAGACAGTCCAGGAAGGCCTTCAGTGAGGTAGGGGGTGTCATCCAGACACCTGGGACATCTGGCTCTCAGGAGGAAAAGGAGCCACAGTTGAAGAGCTAGACAAGAGTAAGAGGGGGGAGGGGGACAGGAAAGTCCGTAGTGGAGCTGTAGCCTCCTGCCCCTAACCCTGAAGCTCAGGCCAGCCCAGCCTGACCGTTGCAGTGACTGTTAGCAACTGTAGTTGTCTCTCAAAAGTGAAGCCCTGGCAGCTAAGGGCGTCCTGTCAGTCTTCCTGTCACAGGGAGCCATTTTGAGTATCACGGTGTTCTCAAGGGCTGGGATGGAGCTAAAGACCCCAATCACCAGGACCTGGTGTTTGTTTTCCATCTCTGAGCCAGTCAGGGAGGCATCCTTTCATAACTACTTTGTTTCACTTCTGCTGCTTTCTGGCTTGCAGAAGTAAGGCTTCAAGAGGTAGAGAGTAAAGAGAGAAAGGGCAGTTCAGATCCTAAAGTGGGTCACATGCCAAGAAGGCAGGCAGGCAGACAGACAGAGAGACAAACTGGCGCGCGCGCGCGCGCCACACTACTAGGGGGCGCCTGAGTACAGGGACCAGGTTACCTCTGAGCAGAGTTAGCATCTGTTCTCAGGATTAAGCAGTCTAGCCCTGGACTGATTCTGGGTCAGAGACTGGGTGTGAGCACAAGCTCTTCTTAGTCGAATGTTGTCACTCGGGTCGCCACCTGCGGCGTAGGCGACACTCTACATAGTTAGCCCAGGGGACTTGGAATGTGGGGCGGCTGCTGAAGAGCCCTGGAAAGGGAAAGTAGAGCCAGAGTCAGAAGGATCTGCAGCCCTCCCCACTCCATGCGCTTCCTTCCTGGCTTGCTTTCTTCGCCCGCAAACCAAGACCCATGTGGAGAACGAGTGAGAGATGCCGTGGGAACCTGGCGCCTGAAGGCTCTGATTCTTCTTCGGCGGAAGCTAGAAGGAGCCTAGGAAAAGCGAGGGAGGAAGGAACCTGATCACCCGAAGCGCAGGTGCGCCGGGAACAGCGCTGAGTCAGCGAGGGTTGAGAGGGCGGGAAGGGAGGAAAGAGTCGCTCACCTGCGGGGACAGCGAATGTTCACCCACGCACTCTCTCTCCCTCGGGTACCACGGCTCAAACATCCCAGCCCGACTTGCCCATTGCTGGCTCGGATTCGGTCCCCTGCGGTATCCCAGCACTCCCCCAAAGAAACCTTGGCCAGGAAAGGGCAGAGAGTGGGGTGAACCTTGCGTGCTAAGTGACCTGGACCTCCCTGGAAGGTCAACTGCACAGAAGAGTGCGCTCTCCATCCTCGGAACATCACCCTCGCCTCTCAGACCGTGTGGAGAGTGGCAGGAGCACCGGAGGTGTCACCTCAATCAGGAGAAGTTTTGTGAGCTACCTCCACTTGACCCTCCATGCCCCCCCATCCACATCCCCTCCTCCTCTGCCTTCCAAACCGGACCCCTAAGGTTCAAGAAGTCCAAAGCCCGGAGAAGTGCACAGTGTAAATATATTGGCTTTATTTGTGTCCATTCGGACTCCTCACAGACAACATCCAAGTAAAAAGACCGTTAACTAAAATGCCTTCAGCTATTGCAATGCAAAAATAAATATCAATCCCCCGGCTGCAGCAGCAGCCGCGCTGCGCCCCAAGTCCCCTCGGTTAGCCCAACAGTTATAAAAAGTGTTCAGCGAAAGTGTCGAAAGTGTCGGCGTGAGTGTGAACGGGTGTGCGCTGGAGGTGGGGCACAGTGGGGCGGTGTGCAGAATCCGAGTTGCAGCGGCGACCCCCGGCGAGCCGACTCAGCGCGGGCCGCCTCCCGCGCACACTCACAGCAGAGTTCGGACTGGGAAAGAGTTAAAAAATAAACATTTACAAGGGCAAAGAAAGCGACACCCCTCCCTGGCGTCCCCCAACGCTCTCCTGGACCCCGGTGGGTCCGCAGCCCGGCTACAGTCCCAGGGAGTAAGGGGAGCTGATCCCGGGTGGTCGGGGCCGCCTGGGGAGCGGGTCCCCTCCGGATGCTCCCTCCGTTTCCTGGCGATTGGCGGTGGAGCAAGTCCCCGAGCGGGCTACCGCCTCACAGGGCCGAGTCGGAGTCGCTGGAGTCCAGGCTGTTCCTCAGTTTGCAGCTGCCGAGCGGTTCCCTCTGCAGCGACAGGCTCTGCGTGCTGCGGCGCAGGCACTCCAAGCTCTGCAGGAACGACTTCTTGGCCTTCTCCTCCTCCATCGGGGACACCCCCTCCTCCTCCACCTCCTGGATCTCGTCGAAGGTCACCGGCTGCGTCTTGAAGCGGGACTGGCGTGGCCGCCGCAGCCGGCCCTTACCCTTGGGCAGCTTGGCGGGCCGCACCGGCTGCGGGAACTCATCGGCCAGGCACACGAAATGTGGCATCACCGCTTGGTAGCTGGAGCAGATGCCCATGAGCTCGCCCGGCTTGGCGGCCGCCATGGCGCCGTCGGCGGGTGCGGAGCCGGGGGGTGGCGGGGCGCCCGGGCTCTCCGGGGGCGGCCGCGGCTCCGGGGTCCCCCGGGAGGCGACAGCCTGGGGCTCTCCGGGCAGGGGATCCAAATCTGCTGCCGGGTGGCGGCGGGCCTCGCTGGCCCGAGCCGACGCTGCTGGAGAGGGATAGCGGGCGGGCGGGCCCGTCGGGGGGCGCGGGGCTGCGCTGCGCTGCTCGGCGGTGCTTCGAGAGGCTCCCTGCCGCTGCTTTCGCGGTCGCTGTCGCTGTCGCCGTGTGCCCCGCGGCGGCCCGCCTAGCGGCTTATATAGCCCGCCTCTGCCCACACGGCTGCAAGCTCGGATGACAGCGAATGCCATTTAAAGCGTGCGCGCCCCGCGCCCTTCCGCCTGACGTCGCCCTCCCCGCCACTCTGGGAAAGTAACGGCCCCTTCCCCGGCACCGCCCGCCAGCCACGCTCCGGAAGGCGCGCCCCGCCTGCCTCGGTCCATCCAGCAAGAGCACCCGCTGCTCCCGGACCCACGGAATGGAGCCACCACTGTTGATTCTGGGATAACCCCAGCCCCAAGTCTGCACAGACTCGAGTGGCCATGAGGTTTCAGATCGCTTCCCCCGCCCCCCAGCTTCAATCACTCCAAAGGCGCAGGCTTTTTCCGCCATGGTACCTCTCCAGGCACGCTGGCCACAGGGCAGTTGGTGGTTCTCCTGCCAGTCTCCACAGCCAGGGCGCCCAACTCCCAGTGCTTGAGCTCTGAAAAATGGGAGGGCTTCTGAAACTCTGCCACCCTCTCCCCAGGCTTCGTAAGCTACACACACACACACACACACACACACACACACACACACACACACGCCTTTACGCACGAATACAAACACACCCCATTTATTCCACTCCAGTTCTTCCATTCCCTAGATGCTTCTCCCCACACTCTCCCTACTCCAAGTCCCTCCGGCACCCCCATTCATGAACCACAGAGTGGCACTTGGATAGGGCACTAACAACAATAATAATAGCTCCCATCTGGTACACTTTATTCAAGCCTGCTAGCAAGCTCCCTGTACATATATTATCTTGTTCATCCTCCTAACAGCCGGGTGGGATAATTAGTATTCCTTCAATTTCACACGAGAAAAGGGAGGCTCGGAAGGGCTAATTAACTAGTCCACTAGAAACTGAAGGAAAAGGGTAGGATAGACTCCGGAGGCTAATGCTAAGGGTAGCATTCCCAAGACTTTGGAGAGAGGATTCACAGGGCAGACCCTGCTCTTGCCCCAGGGGCCCAGAAGCTAACTGTGAGTTCTGCCTTGCCCAGGAGACTCACAGCCTCTGGCAATAGAGGGTCTCAGTGAGGTTTGGCCTCCCTATATATCCACGGACCAGAAGCCTATTAAGACTTTGTGTGGGCACTCGGTGTAAACAGGAGCTACAATGAATACAGGGCGGTGGTATACACCCATAATCCCAGCCCTTGGGAGATGGTGGGCAGAGGATCAGGAGTTCAAAGCCAGTCCTGGCTGGATAGAGTGCTCCAAGCCAGCCTAAGCTACAGGAAAGCTTGCTAAGACAGGGAGAGAGTCACAGAAGGAGCCCACAGCCTCCCTCTTAAAAGTTGCATTCGGGTGGGAGGGGGCATGAAAACATCAACAAGGACTGGAGTCTTGAAGGAAATGCAGAGGGAGGTGTGCAGAGCCAGTCACCAAGAAGAGACGTCTCAAGAGTGGGTGGCACTGCCAAGCAGTCCAAATGCACTAGGATAAGCTCTGGCTATGCATCAACTCGTCCATTGCAAGTGTGCACTATGCTATCTTCTCAGCAACCTTGGGTAGTCAAAGTCACCATCTCCGCTGGGCACTCATGAGAGGACAAAGGCACAGGAGAGCTAAGCAGCTTGCCCCACTTAGTCAGCAGTAGAGCTGAGATCCAGGCATCCTGGCTCCCAAGCGCTCACTCTTAGCCACCACACTGAAGTGAAAAATTAAACAGTGTGTGTGTGTGTGGGGGGGGTGATGAAGGAACAAACCACATGGGTGCCAAGGCAGGAGGAAAGTGTTTGGACATCAGGACCCCTGGTTCAGGTCACTAGGGCAACAATAAGATCGGTGAGTGCACAGCCAGCCATTGGACTGAGCGTGGGGACCCCAGTGGAGGAGTTAGAGAAAGGACTGAAGGAGCTGAAGGGGTTTGCAGCCCCATACGAAGAACAACATTAACCAGATCCCCCAGAGCTCCCAGGGACTAAGTCACCAACCAAAAAGTACACATGGAGGGTCCCATGGCTCCAGCCGCATATGTAGCAGAGGATGGTCTTGTCAGGCATCAATGGGAGGAGAGGCCGTTGGTCCTGTGAAGGCTTGATGCCCCAGGGTAGGGGAATACTAGGGTGTGGAGGTGGGAGTGGGTGGGGGAGCAGTCTTATAGAAACAGGGAGAGGGGGAGGGGATAGGAGGGTTCCAGATGGGAAACTGGGAAAGGGGATAACACTTGAAATGTAAAAACATAAAATATCCAATAATAATAATAATAATAATAATAATAATAATAATAATAATAATGGTGACTGAACAGGGGAGGAAGACAAGAGGTAGGTACAGCTTCATAAGGTCGTGAGACCATGTCATAGGGACAGAATTTCACCATGAGGACGCCAGCATGGTATTGAAACAGTTTCCTTCAACTGATGTTTTTCAAAACTCAGCCTGAATACTGTGAAGAGAGAAGCCTGGGAAAAAGCAGGGTACCCACTTAGCCATGACCTCAGGTCACATGACCTCAGACTCAGTCCACTAAAGCCTCACATTAGGGCTGAGGCCACAGAGACGCAGGGAAATGGTTTGACTTGTGATGTATCTGAAGATAAGGTGTGGGGTGAGTCACGGGGACCAAGGCTAACTTCTGTGCATTTGACTCCAGTAAGCGTTCAAGGGTACTATTTATGATCGAGGTAAAGTCTGCTGGCTGGCCACCAAAACTCATTTTCTGCCTGTATGAGATCTAAAATGTTCATGACAGAATTATACCAGGTCAGAGAACACAGTGAGTTTGCATCTTAAAACTTTAGGCAATGCTCTGTGCATTGCCTTTAACAGAAGTTTAGCAATGGTCCAAATATCAGTATGGGTACCCAGAAGGAAAGCTGTCCCTGATAAATCTCAAATTCACAGTACTGGCTTAGACAGCTACTAGAGAATAGAACCCCGGGACCTTTGTTATGACAGAGTAAAATGCTTATCACTGATATCATGTACGGATAGCCATTTGGAAATCAGACCGCATGCCTACTGAGCCTATAAGATTCTACCAAAAAAATGGTTAAGAAGAGCCAAAAAATTTTTTTTTCATGTGTTGCCTGATTGGTGCTGCTTTTAGCAAGATATTACAAGAAAGAGATTGGCTGACTTGCAAGAGGAGGCAGGCAGAAATAGAGTCCAGAAAACTGGTGTCCTTGGGGTTGGAAAAGCTACTTAAGACATCCAAAAGGCATGTGATCAGACCGGGGCCCAGGGCCTCTTAAAGCCTGCCTGTTACACCAAAGATTAAGTCTTCAAAATCACTGCTAGGGCCAAGTAGTATATTAAAGGTGTCATCCAAATCTATCATTTTGGATCTTCCTGGGGTGACTCTCATTGTAAAATAGTGAAAAGTGACCGCTGGACAGAGAGACAGTAACTGTCAGGAGAGCAGTTAACAGCCACATGGAACTGTCTAGAACCAGATAAACCTGAGGCCAGCTAAGGTTCTGGGGGAGTTGGTGTCACCAACAAAGTTGCAAAGGGGCCCAAGACAGACTGTTCTGAAAGGAGGGCGAATGGGCAACCAACTGCCAGTTCAGCCCTTGGTCAGGGATAGAGAGCTTCCTCCCATGGTCTCAGAGCCCACCAGCTATCCACACAGCTAAGTCACATTCCTCAATGTCCTCCACCCCACCCCATAGCAAGGTGACCACTCAGCTGAACTGTCATCCGTGGGATGTGGATAGCAATAGCATGTCCCTTCTACCTCACCTGCCCAAGAGCAAATGCCTGCTGTGACTTTCCTCTCCCTCTGGTGGGACCAGCGATGGAGAGATCATGGGAACTTTATGTTAAAGACAGTATTGCCACCATTGATCTGGGTTCCCTCAAAGGTTAAGTGGAGCTGAGCTGTCTACCAGCTTGAACTTTCTTCAGAGCTATGAGAACACAACTATATATTACAGCTTTTCTAGTTTGGAGTCTTTACATTGACACGACATTGTCCTAGGATGGGAGGCTCATGAAATGTCCAAGTAGAGATGCCAAGAAAGGGCGGGGCTTAGGGGAGGCCTGTGGGGTTGGAGTGAAGATTTCGGGATTCATCGGGGCCATCAGCATTGGAGACTGGGAAAAGACTCACTCTTCAGGCAGAGGGCTGGGACAGGCCTATACTAGGAGAAGGGCGGGGGACAGTCAGTCACCTACTTGCTGTGCAAGCATGAAGCCCTGAATTAGATCCACAGAACTCATGAGAAAGAGTTCGATATGGTAACATGCGCTTGCAGTCTCAGGACTAGGGAGGTGGAGACAGGCTGATCCCTGGTCCCTGGCCTCAGCTATAGGTGAGTGGCAGGTCAATGAGAGAAGACCCTGTCTAAAAAAATAAAGTAAAACAAGGTGGACAGCTCCTGAGTAACCAGTCTGAGCTACAGACCAATGAGGGAGAGACTAAGAGAAAATGTCAGAATCAAAGAGAGGGGTTCTCACAGGATGAATGTCCAGAGGCCCATCCTAGCCTGACTCTACCAGAACCCACTGTGTGGCCTTAGATAAGTCACCTGTTGGCCAACGCACAGCTCCAAGTGCCACCTCCACAGTGTGTGAAGCCCTTCCTGTTCACCTTCCTCAAGGTGGCCCCTTGGTCCCCTTTGCAATGTACCCATCTCCACGTCAGAGCTTTGTCCTGCGTGTTGTTTCTCTCTCCCTGGACTTTTAGCTGCGGTCACAGGACAGAGCTGGCACACACAAGGGCACACACAAGCCCTTTTGGAATGGACAACCGCCATGCTCACCATTTTCTGGGGCTCCCAGCAGGCCATGCTCTCTCTGCCAAGTCTTCCTCTCTAACAGGAAGCTCTCCTGGCTCCAACTTCCTAGCCAGCTGCCCTGGGCTGTCCCTCTCCACTCTTGGATGGGGATTTCCTGATCCTGGCCCAGGGCATCGAGAATAGGAAGTTTGTGCTTCACGGTAAGCAGCCCAAATTAGCCACGAGGTCATCCTCCTTGCCTGGGCAAGAGCAGAGAGAGAA
The DNA here is from genome assembly GCF_900095145.1 of Mus pahari. Taxonomy (NCBI): domain Eukaryota; kingdom Metazoa; phylum Chordata; class Mammalia; order Rodentia; family Muridae; genus Mus; species Mus pahari. The sequence goes on from NC_034592.1 coordinate 79,099,128, forward strand.
GAGAGATGGAATTTGCCCTCCAAAAACTGAGGGCTGCTATGTGGATCAGTGGCAGTTTTTGTCCCAGCGGGCTTGAGTTATTCAGCTTCATTCCAGCACCCCCCTAACCAAATGGCAAGAATAAAGTAACCACCAATCTGAGCTCTGACACTGCCTGGTCACCTGACCTGCACTGACCCATCTCTTCCACAAGTACCTCCAGCTCCAAGTGACTCAAGAACCAGCCCCCCATCAAAGGTGGCGTTTTGGCATCTCCGCTCCACCCATCAGAGCCAGTCAAGGGTTCCTGTCATGTTTGGAGGCTACACAACCACATTCTAGGCCCTGCTCTGCCTCGGACCTGTCCCTTTGATTCTTGGATTCACACCTGGGACGCCTATGTAGAGTCTGAGGGGGCCGATGGTCTAAGCGACCCACTCCTCGGAGAGCCAAACATGTGGTAGCATGAAGTCAAAGCCCCCTTTGCCCTTATGATCTCATGCCTGGGTCTTCCCAGCTCCCCTCCCCCACCCCTTGGTTGAGCATAATGTCAGGGATCTGGGAAAACCCCCAACTCCACAGGACATCTAGGGGCTCAGTGTCTGTATCTCCCTGCCTGACTCACAGTTTCAGAGAAGCCATCTTAAGCCACAGTGAGCTAGCTGAAGTTGGGTTTCTAGGTGGAAGTCCTGCTGTTGGGCTGTATATTGGGTACTATTGCCCTGGCCCAAAGGAAGGCTCAGGAGGCCACTGGGGACAGTAACCCAGTATTTACTATATTCCCACCTATCCATCTTCCACAGGTAGAAGGGAAAGTGCCTTCGGTTTGTTCAGGTGTTGCTCTCTACCTGCCCCGCCCTGGGATTACACAAATGTGCCTCTGGGCCAAGATTTTGGCATGGATGCTGGAGAGCCACCTCAGGGTCTTCTCCTGTGAGGCAAGCACTTCACCGACTGAGCTCTCGCCAGCCCATTCTGGTTTTTTTGATACAGGATCTCAGCCAACCTAGATTGGCTCAGAGCCTGCTGGAGCAAGGGATGACTTTGAACTCCCGATTCTGTTCTGTCATGAACATGGTGGGGTAGACGAACCTGGGGGGGGTGGGGGGTAGACGTACTGGAGTTGCTCGGGCACTGAATTCCTGCTGCCCACTGGGCTGAGTTTGTGGAGGGGGCATTATCCAGTTTTACACATAGCCTTGCTTGGAGGCCCTGGGTTGGGGGATGGTCATTAAAGAGGTTGCGGGATAGTCATCTTCTGGTCAGGGCCACAGCCATGTGCTCAGTTGGGCACTGGTTATCTGCAGACTCTAGGCTCAGTGTGTCACCTCACTAAAATACCCCCTGGACTCCCCTGCAGGGTCCTGACACCATACCTGCTTTACACACGTGACCAGTGGAGCTTGGTGTTTTGCCATGGCCACCCAAGTCCTGAGGCAGGGACCCAAAGCCAGTCTGCTTGACTTTGCTGCAGCCCATTGTACCCTGCAGTCTCCCTTCTGACGGAACCAGAACCAGACCAGAAGTCAGATGCCTGGACGGCTGAACCTGCTCAGTTGCTCACAGCCTGTGGTCTTGAGCCTGTCTATGAGGCCAGGAGGCCACTCCTAGGTTCTCTGGCCCCTTCTAAGTCTGTAACCCTGTGGTGGGGGAGGGTGCAGGGCTAAAGAGAGCCATTTGTGAGAAGCAGGTGCTTTCTCTCAGCCAAGAGTGGCCAGTAGGCCAGGCTGTGGCTGAGGGAGAAGGCCCAGTCCACACGGAGCAGATGGAGTAAGAAGATGGCAGACCAGGGAGAGGTTTCTGGCACCACCTCCTCCACTGTCCCCACCTCCACTGTGGCTTTTGGGCAGCAGAGCCAGGCTTTTAAAAAGCTGTCATCAATTCTCCATCTAGCCCATAGCTCTCATCCAAGGAGGCCTCAGCATGCTGCCCAGGGTGGTTGACAGCAGGACATGAAGGTACCTCCGGAAGCCAACGCCAGGTCCTGGAGGACACATCACAGCAGGAAGGAGAGGAGGAGAACTCCTAGGTCCCTCCTCTGTTTCCCTTGGTTTGGGTAAGAAGGTCGGGTACCTCCTACTGGCTTCTGTACTACACTGGCACAGACCTACTATGATCCCTCGCCTTGGTCAGCTGCGGGAGCTCCACAACTTACCCTAATGTCTTCTCAGAGTGCGTCTCAGGAATCTAGGTATACAATGAGAGCTCGTATGTCAGATGGGCTGTCTGAGTTAGTCTGCACTTTGGGTATTTCTAACCCAGCCTCTTGAGATGTGTGTGTGTCTACATGTATGCATTTATATGTGTGCCCATGTGTATATTTGTGTTTGTGTTTGTGTGTGTCTACATGTATGTGTTTATATGTGTGCCTATGTGTATATTTGTGTGTGTGTGTGTGTGTGTGTGTGCGCGCGTGCGTGCATGTGTTTTTGTTTGTGTGTATGATGTGAATGGGACCTAAGAGGAGGGAAAGGGAGCAGACAGGCAACAGACAGGCGGTTTTGGATAGCCGAACCTCTTCTGCTCACACCCTCCTCTCCCACTGGTGTTGACTCCACCCTGCAGCGGGCCTTTGGCACAAAGCCCTTGACTTCAGCATCCTACCAACTGCTTCTCTTCACCCAGAATTAGCACTCGTCTGGAACAATTGGGAGCATAAAAAGTGCTTCGATAATTTGGCTGGAGGGTTGCCATGACGATCCTCAGCAAGCTCCAGGAAAGGGGGGGGGTGTTAGCGTGCACTGAGCAAGGAACAGGCAAAAGGCAGAGAGGGCAGAGAGGCAAGGAGGAGCCTCAAGTCAGAACCTCAGTTGAGGGCGAGGGCAGTCTTCTTCAGGCAGGGATGAGCGCACTCTCTAATCTGGGCTCCACTGTCCCTTGGGCAATGGGACACCAGCTGCTGATAGGCTGTGGGGCTAGTGTGCCAGGGCTGCTCCCATCAGGAGGAGTCCCCAGGGACAGCAGATCCAGGTTGAGAGTTGGACATTCTTGGGAGCCCAAGAGACCCTCTTGAAAATTCTGTCCAGCCTGTGGCCCAGCAATGCTTGAGGGAGAAATGGGAGTTCGTGTCCCTGCTAAGGACATCTTCTCACCACAGTTCCTCAGCCTAGGTCCACCTCTCTGTGTTCCCCCACAGACATGGTTTCTCCTCGGCCACCACAGCAAGGCAAGGAGATCTTAGCAATCTTCTGAGATAAAGCCAGAGAAGGCCAGAGAGGAGAGGGGTGGAAACCAAAGCCACACACAACAAACAGGGCAAAATGAGGACGTGAGGATGGAATCTAGCCCCAAACCCCATTGTCTCCTGGGAACACAGGCTCTCTGCATTAGAGCCACCCAGCTCCACCTTGTCTATGCAGATGGGGATGCTCAAGCCCTGGGAGATGCCCTCGCCTCCTAAGGCACTGCTGTTGTTGGACCATGAGCCAAAAATATGTATAAAGCAAGCCCCTGGCAACATTCTCATGTTGCCAGATGAAAGAAGTCGCTCCTCAGGAGGCTGAAGCAGAAGGATCACTCCAATCCACCAGGTTGGGACAACTTGGAAAACATTGAGATCTGACTGAAAGGTTCCAGGAGAGGTGGGGGGGGGGGGGGAAGCGAAAGTCTCTTGAAAGTCCCTTGGCAGACTTAAGCAGAGGGCAGCTGGAGCCAGGACCATAAAGGCAGACTGTAGAGGCTCTCTCAAGCAGAATCAAGTTCCTGTTGTCCTTGAAAAGGGCCTCCACTGTCCCCACTGTGGGACCTTGCAAGTCAACTGGCTCTCAGAGCCCCAGACCCTGCAGCTGTCAAAAACCAATATAAGTAAGAGTATGGCTCTTAATCCAGGAGCCCAGGAAGTAACCACTTTCCAAGGTCTGGAGAGGGCAGGCCTGGACCATAGTCACTGGATAACAGAGATGTCCACCGGCCCACAGCTGTCTCTAGCACAAGAGTGGCAGCATGGAGGGCCTTGTAGACACTAGTGAACAGGATTTTCAAAGGCTGTGGTCCTGGGTCAGAGCATAGGGATGAACAGCAGCAGCTCAAGACCACCTCCCTGCATGTCCTGATTCCAGAGCTTGCTAGAACGTTCTTCTGACTCCCTTGAGATTGTGAAGCCTCATGCCTGTTTCATCCTTGTATAGGGCGTTTATAGGGATCAAACTGGGTAATTTATAAGAACACATTGTGTTGAAACCTGTGTTGATGTGCATCCTTATAAGGGTGCACATCTTTTTTTTTTTTTTTTTTTTTTTTCTTTCCTTTTTTGTTTGTTTTTTTTTTTTTTTTTTTTTTTTTTTTTT
>NC_034592.1:79103418-79153816 GCF_900095145.1 Mus pahari
AGACAGGGTTTCTCTGTGTATCCCTGGCTGTCCTGGAACTCACTCTGTAGACCAGACTGGCCTCGAACTCAGAAATCCGCCTGCCTCTGCCTCCCAAGTACTGGGATTAAAGGCGTGCGCCACCACCGCCCGGCTAAGGGTGCACATCTTAATGGAGCTCACAAGTTGAGGTTGGAAAGATGCCTTGCAGCATGATGTGCTGGGCTGACCCTGCAATAAGATGCTTGGTCAGCCTTGCACTCTGCTGCTGGCACATCTTGGGGGCCCAGAGCCCCTCTTCTTCCTCAGGCCTGCATGTACTCTGCTCAGACTGTGGGTATCAGCAGAGTCTGCTGCAGCCAGGTCACTGAACCTTTAGGATGTGTTGGAGCATGGGACCACTCTCAGCACACAGCTGGAAATGGCTACTCCCGAAGCAGAAGCCATGTTCTTGAATTCTTCAAGCAGGAACAGTTGCCATTCCTCCAACCAGTCCTCTGGTTGGATCACAATGCTTGGTTTTCCAGAGTATTGATCTCAGGTTCCAGTGTAGAACAGTGTCCCCCCAAATCTACCCTCCCAGGTAAAGAATACTAACCCTCAAGCTTTTATTCAAACAGAATCAGAGATGGGGGGGGGGAACATCCCAGAGGCCACCCAGTCAGGCAGAGGTGGGTTGTGGGTTTGAACCCAGGTCTGTAAGTTCCGAAAGTCTTATCTGCATGTGACAGCTGGACCTCCCCTGGGAGGGAGTCTGTGGAAGGTGAGGTAAAAAAGAGCCCACTGGGCCTAGGAAATGTTTGGTACAGCCTACAGTCTTAAGTGTAGGGAGAGGGGTCCTGGGGACAGCAGACAGTGAATCGGGGTGGGAGAGTAGGCTCTTGGGCAGTGGACCTGCAGCTATTCCATCTGAGGAAACTGAGGTCTGAGGTCAAAAGAAGCTTCACCCAGGAGCCAGAGACAGACAAACCTACCAGATCATGCAGGTGAGTCACAGGCCTGATCTCTCGCTGTCTGTTCTGTAGAAACTATCTGCCCTGTTAACTGTGGCCCTTTGCTGTTCCTGACCTAAGTGGGGAGACTCCAGTCAGGCTGGAGTTAATGACAAGGTGGGTGAGAAGCCTGGCTGCTGGGACAGAATGTTCTTAAGCTTCTATCTAGCAGGACTGCTCCTTCCCGACCTCAGCCACTGCTTTCCCTTCTCTGTGGGAACACTCGGGTTTAATCCTCCCTCCACTTTCTCTCTGGTGTCCATGATGTACTTCCTCCGACCCCCGACTGTGGCCGCCCCAATCTCTTTGCAACAAACTGGGTCCTTGCTCCCCTGGTCTGTCCTAGACCTGCATAAATAGCAGCAGCCTTTCCATGAAGATGAGCCTTACAGGCTCCGCCCACCCTGCCCCTTTTCCTCCACATCACTCACTGGTCCACAGAAGACCTGCTGGCACTAAACAGACACAGTTTCTCTCAGGTCTTGCAACAAGTCTGGTCCACGTGGAGAGAAGTCACCAAGTCCTAAGGGGAGGTGGGAGGGGGAGCTGAGACCTGACTTTATTGGAACTCTACCTGTTAGTAGATTTGGGAGAAGCACTCTGTGCAGTACAGGGAACCTGCCCTCTCTGCCCTCCTCTCCACTTGCTACCACCGACGTTAGGAAGCACTCAGCTCCCAGAAGTTCTCTGAGGGAGAGCTGCCTGGAAAGAGCTGTCACCCACCTTCTAGAAGCAGGCCTTAAGGTGCCTTCCACCCAAGGACTTGGTGGGACAGCTAGTAGTCCTTCCGTGGCTGGCAGACCCCGCCTGCCTGCTTGCAGAATGGCTTTCATAAGGGATGGTGTAGTTTGACTCTGAGGTCCCCCACCCAAGTGCTCTCAGGATTAACACTCATGTTCTACCCAAAGGCAGGAGTCTCAGGTCTGCTTTTTCTCTTGCTCCATAGGAAGGATGCCTGGTACCTCTCCATCCATCCTTAGGGGCCACACAGATACCTAGCTCTGTCTACCACAATCTCCACAGATCTTCCTACATGATACTGTATCCCCCCACCTAACTGCATCTTTACCTTAATGGCTTTGGCTACCCTTTCATCAAAATACCTGACAGCTTGGCTGAAGAAAGATGTATCTGGGGTCCTGGAGTCAGTGAGGAGGGCATGGCGGTTGAAGGGTGTTGACCGAAACATTGTACACCCAGGGCAGACCAGGAAGCACTAGGCGGGGGAAACAGGCAGGTATAACCTTAGCTGACAGACCCCAGTAATTTCTGCCATCTTGACCCACCTTCTAGGAGTTCCATAACCTCCCAAACAGTGCCACCAGCCGAGGAACAAGCATTCAAAACAGTCTGTGGGAGCCATGGGAGTCAAACCACATCAATCCTGATGGGGTGCACTCCTAAAGTACCCCAAAGTCCTCAGTGGCTCCCCATCACCAAGCCCCTGCTCAAGGAAGCTCTCTGCCCCATCCAGGTCCATCTTGTCCTCTCATTACCTCATCCAGCTTGACACTCTCCACACACGGGTCCTATAGACACAAGCTACCTAGGGCTCTTCCCTGCTCATGAGCTTTGAGCTATCACACAGAGTCTGCCTCCCCATTCCCTAAGCGCCTCCTCCACTAGACAGATCTCCCTGACCACTACCCCACATTATATTGCCTCTTCTGCCTGCTGCTGCAGTGGTCCCCAAAGCCCACTGCTTCACGTTGTGGTTCTTCAACGGTGGGTCTTGTTTTCTCCATGAGTGGCACAAAATACACCAATGACCGTTCTACTGCTGGCTGTGATGTACTAAGTCCCCAAGATCAGGGGCAGGGCTGCTTCTCCTTCAAGCAGGTAAGTGCTGGGGAATACTGAGGGTGGGACCCAGCACACAGCTGGAGCTTATGCCACAGACAGACTCAAATCCTCTGTAGAAGAACAAGCAGGTGGGTGAACCTTTCTGGAAACGACTTGCATTTTGTATTCTGAGCCTTAGAAATATACACAGCCTTCTATATCTAAGCGGCAACCCTGCTTTAAAAATTTTATTCTGAGGAGCGATTACAGATATGCTCAAAGGTTGCGAGAGGCTCCACACAGCCATGGTACTAAGGACAAGGACTGTGCTATATTTCTCCTGTTGAAAAGTGGTGATAAAAACAGCATCCTAGATTCTGAGAGATGCTCAGTTGGTAAAGAATCTCAGCACTGGGAAGCCAGAGGCATACATTCTGAGGAGCGATTACAGATATGCTCAAAGGTTGCGAGAGACTCCACACAGCCATGGTACTAAGGACAAGGACTGTGCTATATTTCATTATAACACATTCATTAGGAAAAGGCCACTCAGCCTAATAAGCAGCCTTCAGACCAACTAATGAGGGGTTTTGTTTTACATTTAAAATATATATATATATATATATATCAAGGACTTATGGAGGATGAAACCAGAGGTTGACATCTGGCCTTCATTGCATGTGTATATATGTGCACACACACATACATACACATAACAGTACCTCATGGCTGCTGAAAGTATGAGTAAGTCAGGGGCTAACATGTATAAAGCATGTGACCCATGTGAATACACACACACACACTAGCACCTCACCTATGATAGTGATGCATTGACACATGCTAACACTTCACAGGGTGCCTGGTGAAAGTGTTACCTGCTATTGTTGTCTCTGAGCTGAGATCGCGGTAAGACCAACATCTGGGCTACAGCTGTGCCACCATCCTGCCTCCCAGTGTCCATCCTCCCAGTAACCCAACCAGAATCGACAGCACCAATATCTCCTGGGATCTACACACCCCATACATTGCAGCTATATGAGAACTACATAGCCCACACAGCCCATCCCCTGCACTGTGTGACCACTCAGCAATGCTGGAGACAAGAACTCAATGTCTCACACCAAAGTAAATTCACTGTAAAGTACAGAGATGCGCAGAAAAAGTACTGAGAAATGTGGGCTTGCCTTATCCAAAGTTACAAAGATTTTCTTTTCTCCCTTTTAATTTCTTACAAAGAACACACACTCCTTTTGAGGTAAGAAGTGGAAAAAACCTAATTTTTGCAAAAGACAATCCACCTCCCCTTGGTTGCTTCCATTTGTAGTGAAAGAGATTGTGTCTCCATTTTAGCTGCCCGCCACCGCACCCTACAGTCTCTGGACATAAAAGCCAGGCTGTGAACAGGGCTCTAAGCCTAGCAGTCTTGTTTCATCTTCTGGGCCAAGTCCTTCAGTAGAGGATGTAGAAAGGCCAGCCAATAGGAGAAGAGAAAACAATGTGGGCGGGGCTGGCTGCATTTGTTCTGGAGTTAATCAGTGGATGACTTGTTTGTTTGTCTGTGGAAGAGTGATCTCAAGGGGAGAAAGCGGGATCCATCCTGGACTCCAGCCATAGGTGTGCCTTAGACCAATTACCCAGGGAGCATGTGGTAGAGCAGCCGATGGCCAGCTGAGCATCAGCGCTAGGCCACTCTGGCACCTGAGAGCTTTCTTCAGCTTGAATGTCTGAGGGGGATTTAATTCACGTGTAATCAGTTCTTAATATGATTAAGCCCCACAATTTTTCATTCTGGCCATTCTCTGGAAAGCTTTCCCCACCCTCAACCTCAAAGACCAACAGCAGCAGCAGCCGCATATGCAGGGTCAGGGACCGCCCTGGGAATGGGCATGGTCAGAGGACCACCCACAGGCATCCTAAGAGTCCTGGCTAGGGTTAGCAGGGCATGTGAAATGTCAGATCCTTTCAAGATCCGGGGAGGAGGCTTGCTCGTGTGCTCCTCTCATGGCTGAGGAGACTGGGGCTCGAAGGCTGACTGGCCGGCTGCTCCTGGGTTACTCTGGAAGGGCTAAGCTGGGGCACAAGCCCAGGTCTGCATGACTCAGGCCGAAGCTCTCTCTACCTCACTCCCAAGAGCTCTGCAGTGGGTCTGTCGAGTTACTCCCTATTTCTGCCCTGCAAGCAGTTCTGTGGCCAAAAGGGGGGCTTGTTACACTTCAGGGTGCAGGGTTAGCGCAGTATGCAGACTGTCAACACCAATCCTTGCAGGGCTGCCTCATAGGCCCAGCGCCCCTTCAGGAGGCTGCTGTGTGTTCCTTCACTAGGTTACTGGGAGCATTGGATGAACCTTGTCACCTCCAGTGCTGCCTTGTTCCCCTATGTGCTTTCTGCATCAGTCTTCTAGCCTGTTAAGTGAGGACAGTAGTCTCACCTAGATCTGGCAAGATTGGGGCCATGAAGGAAATTCTTATGAAGGGCTCACAACTCTGTTCTTTGTCTCACCTCCCAGCAGCCTTGGTGGTTTGTAATCTCTCCTCCCCTCTCCCTGACAGTGAGGGGGAAGCTGAAGGCTGGGAGGGGAGCACCCTGTAGGCCAAGAGGCAGCACCCCAGTAGGCTCTTCTCCAGTCCCGCCTGGGTGGCCGTGCGTGGGAACATCCCTGGGTCCAGTTTGGAAAGCCCGAGGCTACTCTTCACAACTCTCACACAGTTGCTCCTCGGCCAAGGGGAATACAACCTTCCTCTCAGAATGGCTCCCGCGGGGGCTCTTCTTCTAGCTAGTGGTGAGGCTGGCGCCCCATGAGGCCAGGAAGGCGGGGCACCGCCTCCCCGCTGCAGCCTCAGCCTCTCGGAAGGGCAAGGTATTACGCGCTCTGGTTGGGGACCCTGGCGGGCGGCGAGCTCGTCACCGCACGCCCACGGCCTTCCTGCGGTGGGAGGCTAATTGCAGCCCCGGTCACGCGGCTCTCCAGCGCTCTCGCAGCCGGTCGCTTCCTCTTGCCTGCGCCCAGAGTTTCCTCAGCATGCCCAGGGCAAGGACCAACAGCCCCAGAAGCTGCTGTCACGTGACTGCCAGCAGACAGAAGCCAGGCTCCCCTAAGTCCTCTAAGTGCCACACTTCCTCCGAGCACTTATAACAAATGAGCAACTCAGGTCTGAAGGAATGTGGCCAGCAGCATACCTACTCCCCGGGCTCCCCATCCCTTTCAGACTACAGGATTTGTCTACAGAGCTAAGTCAATGGATCGAACTGGGGACCAAGGTTCTGCTTGAATAGTGACACATCTATACTCCTGGAAGCCACTTGAGAACGGGATTGTTCCTATGCTGAGCGACATCATCATTCCCCCGAGGGGGAGTGACAGCACAAAAGTCATCCTTTTGAAGATGCTGGTTACAAGTGCTGCTTCCTAGCTGGGTGCTCTGAAACTGCCCACCCCCAAATTCTACACATACAGCCTAGCCCAACACCGGTTCTGATCACTGGCAGGGAAAGGCTTTGTAACAGCCCAGGCCTGTGACTAGCCCAGCTGGGGAAAGCACCATTAGCCTTCCACCCTGATTCACATCAGTCATTTGTCTAAGCAGATCAGGGCTCTTATCTAAGAATGGACTCCTGTAGCTCAAATCTGACAGCACCCCCCCACCCCTGAGTGTGTGTGTGTGTGTGTGTGTGTGTGTGTGTGTGTGTGTGAAGAAAATAAGCCCCTTGGGAGGAGTTTGTGGGAGGAATCATATATAAGGACTTAAACAGAATGCATCACTATGGAAACAACTGGCTTTTCAAAGGAACCGTTAAAAAAATAATCAAGACTTCAGATTCAACACTCTTAAGTGTTTATGACCAGAAAAGGCAAAGTGGGTCTTAGGTACTCTGTACCCAAGAAAAAGCTGCCAGAACCCAAGGAAGAAATATTCCCAGCAGAGCAGGAACCCATCATCTGTCAGGTTTTCCCCTGAAACAGTCAGAGGGGGGCATTGTGCTCACTGCGGGCCTACTTAACTCTTCCAGGGTTGCTGTAACATGACTCGGCAGCCTGGCCTCTTTACTGATGTGAGACAGACCTGCCATGCACCAGAGCAGAATCAAGGCAGTGGAGGGAGCACAAAGGAGTCCAGACTTCTGAACTGTGACCCACATATGTCAGTGAACTGGAACCCTCGTGGCTGGAGGCTAGCTGCATTTCTGGGCTAAAGCCCAGCTCACCTGCTGTTTGCTGACTGGAGAAGTGACCCCTCATACATAGTTTGCACATCACCAGAGGTCCCACATGTAGTACGACAACAGAAGAAACCAGAGGGAGAAATTCACCTACCTGTGAACATTCTGAGGCGCATCTGCTAGGCTATGCTTAGGAACCACTTGCTAGGGATGTTGTCCAAGACTGTTCCTAAATTCACGGCAAACTGAATTCTATCCCCAACCCTTGCCAAAGTTAGTTTCCCCAGTTTAATGACACTGCTAGTTCAGTGGACCACAGAGCTTCTGATAAGATGTTCATGTTGGCTAAGGAGCTATAAGATTCAGGCATTTGCCCTGATGTGTGAGAAACAGGGGGACACACAGCTGGCCTGTCGCTGGCTATGGCTCAGCCGATTGAGTCCACCTCAGTTCAGCATGGATGAGGAAGGGTACACTGACTGCAGAATTAGCCTCTTAAATGTGTCTCTGCCAGCATAAGTGCACTAAAATACTTCTTAGGGACTCAGCTTCTCACCTCTATAGTGGAATCAGTGTGGGGACAATGAGGTGATGAATGGAAGCTCAGAGGCCAGAGCCTGCAGGCAACCAAAGCTCACAGAGGATGACTAAAACAAAACCTGTGCACTGCTGTTTCATGTACTTTGAGTCAGCAAACAGTTTTGTCTCAGTTCCTGGGAAGGATCTGCAGCAGGCTGGTGCAGTAACTGAACATCACTCTTCCTGTCTACATCTAAACTCTGTAGTTCTGCTTTATGGCAAGTACCTGCTTGATACTTGAGAAGGCATGGGGTCCTAGCGGTGGAAATATCTGGCACTGATTGCACATGGGAGTCTACAGTAAGGGCAAGAAACAGAAGCTATGACTGCTCTGCCCACAAAACCCAGATGGCATACCACAGCTTCTCAGTGGTCTGACAGACTAACTGTAATGAGTGTAGAGATGCAGCGCTGCTCTAAGGCAGGGAGGGATGAACCTCTACAATGTGGGTGGGGTGCTGGAAGACCTGGAGTCACCTGTCAGTCTCCATTTATAAGGAAGAAAGGAGGAATTTCCAGCCTCAGTCATCAAACTCCTAATTGAGGCTGACCATACTGTCCTGGCCAGGTTTTCTTGGCTCTAACCATGGAACAGCTGGGAGATTAAATAGAGGGCTTGTGTTTATGGTGATTCATACCTTCTTCCTAGGAAGGCTTAATATGATGCTCAAATTGTATACAGATTTAGGATTTCTTACAAAAGGAGCTCTACACATTTTTAAAAACAAGACTTTGACACAAGGAACCAGAGAGTCTGTTCAAATCTGTTCTGTATTCATTCCATCTGAGCCTTGAGTAAGCTTGTCCAGCCTCTGGCACCGTTCCATGTCATGGGGACCATCCATCTTACAGAGTGGAATGGAAACAGGATTAAAAACCAAGACAGTAAATTTCCCTCCAGGACAAGGGAGAAACTCTAACCCATGTCCCGCTTTCATCCACTGACATGAACTCTTCCTCTGGGTTTGAGTTCATCTAGTACATTGCTCCTGAGTCAAGGTCAACGAGTCATGTGTTTTTATGATGCAACAAGGGGCAACTACCCCATTCTGTTTTGGAAGCCTTGGTGACATCACAGGCTAACCCCTGAACTCAGGCACCCAGTGAAAGAGAACACTGAGTCAGAAGAGCCTTAGTCACAGGCTTCTGAAATCTAAGGTAGAAGAGCCATGAGGTCATCCAAGCTATTCCCTGCAGGGCTGCTCTGATTCTATCTGGCCTGGGTTTAAATGACTCAAGGAATTCTCCAGGGGAAACTCATCTATTGGAACAGCTGTTACTAACAGGGCATTTGCTGTTCTTCAACCAAAATTTCAGCCTGGTTCTCCTGACATTTTCGGTTATTGCTTGCTTCCAGGATACAGCACTGTCTTTCCATACGCAGGGCCCCAGGTAGGACTGCCTGGGGTGTGGATGGGGGTGGATGGGAGCATGCTGCTGTCTCTGTATTCAGAAGTCTGTAACCTAAGTGTGCCCCAGGAAAACTGACAGCTGGGAAATTTAGCTAAATAAACAGTGTCCTGAACACGCAGCTTTCCATTACAATAACATACAAGCCAAGATGTTAAGGAGTCAAGGAAGACTTCAACAAAGCCCAGAGAAGCCACCTCTGTTTGGGTTTCAGCAGCTGTCTGCCTGTGGAAGGCTCCAGAGTCACTGACACATATTTATATCTCCATTTTGCTAACGTCATAAGGAACAAACATGTTCAGATCTTCCCCAGAGGCACAAGGCCATTTGTATTTCTTCAAATTAAAGGGGGCAGGGCAGGAGGCAAAAAGCTTTTGGAACAAATCATCTGTGAGCACAGCCGGAGCAGTTTTTAATTTGCTTAATGATAACCCTTGATTTGAGATCTGTCTCAAAGTAAGTGTTCCTGTAGTAGACATGTTGACAAGGTGAAGTGCTGGCAGCTCTCATTCAGGAGGAGTAGAACCTGAGAAGCAAACACCACGATTTCCGAACAGCACATCATGGAAGTGCATGGAACAGCTTCTGGAAGTGCTTGCGGGAGATGGGGAGGGGCTGTTAGGTGCATAGCCTCCCCTCAGTGGTATCTCTGCAGAAGTGTCACCGGGGGGTTCTTCTTGGGTCTGGATAAACGGTCCGAAAGGTTAAGTTTACTCTTGGTTCTCTGGAGTGGTATTCCTTGGGCACTCGGTGCTAAATGAAAATATAAATAGTTGCCCAGCATAAATATATGTGCATTTCTTATTATTTCAACATGATTTATAACTTATTTATGTCTTATTCTATCCCTGTCTAAATGAGCAGCACTGGGTGTTCTACATAGGTGTTCTACAGTCCTGTGGGAAAGGGTCTCCTCCTCTGAGTTCCCAGCCCATCCCAGCAGGCTGTGCCAGCGCCCCAGCAGCAAAGCACATCTACTTTTCTAATTGTTGCTTTACTTTAAATGTTTGTACTTAATGAGACCTCACCCACACTGATCTAGAATAGTTGTGGTGCTGTGATGCCCAAGATAGTAGCCACTGGGGTTATTTGCAGGTAAATTAGTGCCAGTCACTTTCTAAGTGGTCAGCAGGCACAGTGGCTAGTGGCTGCAATGGCAGCACAGTCATGGATTCCTCTATCAGTACAAAAACTTCAACCTCTGCTGAGAGGTCTGTTCTGATCACCTCCTTAGACATGACATCATTTTATTGCTACCTGCTCAGTATAAGACTTGCTTCTGTGTAGTTTGCAATGACTCCTCAGCCAGGGTGGAAGCTGCCTCCAGAGAGCGAATCGGTGCTACCTGCAAGCCCTCACCTGCCAGTCGGCTTGTGTGGCTCCTTCCATGATTAGCAAGGTCCCATGATCCAATGGTACCTTCACTCTCTCCACATATGTATAGTCTCCATTTTCTTCCTAGAAAACAGAGCCCATCCCACTGAAGTTTTTATTTATATGGTCATGAAGCAAGAGAACCTGGAGGCAGTCATTCCTGAGCCAGACTGTGGGAACTTGCATAATCCCTTGCCAGCTCGGTGGCCTTCAGCCAGCTATTTTACCTTTCTATTTTTTAATACACTTATTTGTAACATGGAAATGAAGACAGTATCTACTACACAGGGCCAATCTGTGTCTCAAATGATGTGTGTAAATGACTTGGGGCCTGGCAACAGGAAGAACTGTGTAAGTGGTTACGGTCCCTAGAGAAGCCCACCCTGTCCTAGGAGGGAGGTAACACTTCCCACCTCTGCTATACAGTGCTATGACTCAACATCGTAGGAAGAAAACAGCCTTTGACCAAGGCTCGTTTCACCTGGCTAAACCACTAATTGGTAATTACTTTAGACCAGTGGTTCTCAACCATGCTAATGCTACAACTCTTTAATAGTTCCTCATGTTGTGGTGACCCCCAACCATAAAATTATTTTCATTGCTACTTCATAACTGCAATTTGTCTAATGTTATGAATCATAATGTAAACTTCTGTGTTTTCCAGTGGTTGTAGGCAACTCCTGTGAAAGGGTTGTTTGACCCCCAAAGGGTTACAACTCACAGGTAGGAAGCCACTGCTTTAGAACTAACCCCTGCTCTTCCCTTGGCTAATCTTTCAAACAGGAATTCTAGCAATGGCAGGAATTTCTTGAAGAAAGGAGCTCTGGCTTGACTAGACCATCATTGTCTATGAAGCCTGGTTGTTTGATGTCTATGCTTTAGAGAACAGATCACAAATCCTGGATCCTGAGACCTGGACAGATACTAGACATGGACAGCTCAGCTCAGAGCCTGATACTGACCACAGCACACACACCTGCAAAAAGATGGGGCAAGAGATAGGTTGCTCCTCCTCAGAGCTGCTGGGTACAGTGAACAGCCTTGTGGCCTCCTGGCTCAGCCACTAGGAGCTCCCTAGGTGAGATTGGGACAGACCTGAGCTTTCTGTTTTCTTCACTTCCACTGTGGGCAGAGACAACGGGCCTATCCACTCATCTGCCTCCGTTCCCATGCAAAATTACATTGGGTGACTGCAGGATTTACTGTAGTACAAATCTGCTTATGCTTATTGCTGCAAAGGTCTTTCTGAGAACTTAACTGTTTACAATGATTTCCCCCAGGAAAATCTAAAATCAAAACAATACTAAATTTGTATAAACAGTCTAGGTTCCAGGGCCCAGCCCTTGGCAGTGACTTTGTCAAGGACAGCCAGAATTTTTACAGACAGAAGACATAAGCAATGTTTAAAACAACTTCTGATTGGCTGATTTGTTTTGTTTTGTGTCTGTCACCTTTTCTCTTCCAGCAATCAGTAAGCACTCAAACACTGACCTCTCAGCCAACCAGAGCACACTGGGAAGGGAGCCTGCCCATGGAGGCCACACCCACCTCCACACTCACCTTCACTTCAGAAGACCAAGTTAGTGCTTGGAAAAAGTATGCTAGAAGAGATGAACGCCTTGCTAAGGAAAAACATCAAAACATCATAAAAAAAACCATCCATGACATCAGAGGGCTATAAAGGCTTAACAGACTGAAAGGCTGGTCAGCTCAAGCTAAAATTTGGCTGTAGGCAGAAGGATCTCTCCTGCTTTCAGGGAGGACAACATGGCGTGGATCAGTAAACTATATCGACTCGAGAATGAAGGTGAAATGAAGATGAGAGGGAGACTTCATGAGCACACAAGGGCAATTCTGAGATCTAGAACACCCACAGCCCCCATAGGGAGGTAGAGGTGGGACAGAAGAGCACTGTGTCTCCATCTGGAACCATGAAGCCGCAATGGAGCTGAGAGGCACAAGTGAGTTCCACATGCAAGAGGCAAGTATCAGCACCAGTGAAAATGAAGCATAAAGATCGCAATTTTTCAAGGGAGAGAAAATGTTGGATGTATCTTGCACATATAATATCCAGCATAGCCACTAACCACACCAAAAGGGTGAGCAATTCAGGTTGTCCCTAAAGAGTGGGATAGATAATTTGCTCACCCCAGCACATGGTATGAGAGGTCATATCATTTCTCCCCGGCTTGTAATTGATTTCTCCTAACACTTAGAAAACTTAGAAAAACTTAGAAAACATTCCTAATTGCAGGAGATGGGCAGTTAAAGAAGGCAAGGGAGCCTCCCAATGGTAGAGCTCACTGATGGACCTATCTGCCTTAAGACAGAGCAGCAACTGGAGGCAGTGACATTCTAACTTTCCACCTAGGAGGCAATAAAAGGTCAGGGGAGTTCCTGCTATGTGCAAAGGCTAGGTGATGTGGGGAGCAGGGGTCACACTGTCAGAAAAGGCTCAGTCATGGCTACCAATGGCCATATTACCAAATTCACATCTGTGGCCCTGCTGTATTCAGGCAAGCAAAACACACATGCACTCATAAACACATGCACGCATACATGCACACACACACACACACACACACATACACACACACACACTCCGATATGCATATGTGTGCAATACAGTGCTTAAGATAAAAATGTGCAGCCCTGATCCTAGCTAAAAGAAGCTTCTAAGGCAGCAACCTATGGGGGAGTGAGTGGTAACTGCAGATGTTGTCAACCTATGGGGGAGTGAACAGTGACTACAGATGCTAAAACCTTATAAACAGAAAGAACATCACAAAAGGCATTTTTTCTATCCGTGCTGGAGTACCCTCACTCTCAAGTCCAGCAGTCTATTCAGATGCTCACATACTCGTTCCTAAAGAATGCTGAGACTCTGCACACTCCTGCTCCCACCCCACCAAAATGCTACGCTATTCAGTTTCCTCAGGAAGACAGTACTTAGGAGAAAATACTGGATGTTTACTGCTAAGTCATTACGGTCATCACAGACAAGAAACTAGGCAATTTCCTTCTCGGGAAAAGGTAATGCACATTCTGCAATCTGCATTTCTCAGGAACTCAACCCCCTCCTATCCTAAAATGGTGTTAGAAGTCTTTCCCATTGTTACTTCAAAACCTTCCTATCTTCTCTGTAGGATGCATCAGAACTCATGGATGGTACAGGTTTAGCTTTTAGGCGTTAGCTTTCCTGCTCTCAGTCAGGGCAGCAGGGAATGGCCATGTGCGGCTGCTGCTTAGAAACACACTGTGACATCAGTAGACGGATGCTAAGTAACTGAAGAAAGTGCCCAGAATCCTCTGCTCCTAGAGTTCCCAGGCAGTATTCTGTCTGTACAAGCACAGCACTTGGGTGCTTTTAAATACATAATAGTTCAAAAATATTGCCACGCACTATTTCTTTGCACGAGCACATTTTTTTCTTTAGGCTCTCAGTGACTAGCTGTGTTTCAGACACTGTACCAGTGCTGGGGTCTAGCAGTAAAGAACACACTGTGAGACTGAGATTTTGATATAATGGGATTCCTGATTGGTTGTTGCTATTGTTTTTAAAGGAATAAGATTGCTGGGCAGTGGTGGCACACACCTTTAATCCCAGCACTTGGGAGGCAGAGGCAGGTGGA
Source organism: Mus pahari (assembly GCF_900095145.1). Taxonomy (NCBI): domain Eukaryota; kingdom Metazoa; phylum Chordata; class Mammalia; order Rodentia; family Muridae; genus Mus; species Mus pahari. Next base: position 79,117,325 of record NC_034592.1, read on the forward strand.
TTTCTGAGTTTGAGGCCAGCCTGGTCTACAGAGTGAGTTCCAGGACAGCCAGGGCTACACAGAGAAATCCTGTCTCAAAAAACCAAACCAAACCAAACCAAACCAAACCAAAACAACCCCCCCAAAAGGAATAAGGTTACTGCAAGTAGACTTGAGGGGAAGCGTCACTAAACACAAACATCTTGGATCCAGTATTAAAGCTGGAATTCTGGGCAAGGGTCTGACCATTATGGTGCTTGATTTACCATGCCAAGCTCCTTCCTTCTGCTTCCTTGCAAAGCCTCCAGCAATCTGTAACCCCATGAGGGAAGGATGACAGTACCAACCTTTCCTCCGCTGTGGTCTGTGTCTGTGTCACTTTGCTAACTCACTGGTGACCTCAGACATTAAGCTGGCAGCCATCCCCTTGGCATAAGTCTTAGAGGCACTGCTTGTGTTTATCTGCTCTTTAACTGCCATTTGATGTTGAATAAAAAATGTCTGGACGTGACTCCACTGACCTTTCTTTGACCTCTTTCATGAGTTTTATGCTTAGAAAGGATTTTCCCATCCCGAGGAAAGTTAAATATACAACTCCATTTCCTTTAGTTTAAAAAAAAAAAAAAAGTTGACATTTTTCAGATTTAACTCTTTAGTCTACACAGCATTTTTGTTTTGTTTGGGGAGTTTTTGTTTTCCATACCTCTGGGGGTGGGGAAGGGTGACTAGGTTTCATGCATGGCAGGTAAGCGTTCTACCACTGAGTCATCCCCTAGACCAGTGGTTCTCAACCTTTGTAATGTAACCTTTACTACAGTTCCTCATGTTGTGCTAACCTCCAACCATAACATTATTTTCATTACTACTTCACGTAATACAACATGTACTACAGAAACATACAACAATAATTTTACTACTATTATGAACTGTAATGTAAGTATCTGATACACAGGATACTTAATATGAGACTCCTGTGTGAGGGTTGTTTGGCCCCCAAGGGAGTCAAGACCCATAGTTTGAGAATACTGCCCTAGACCCAAATGTTTCTCTCCTAACAACAACTAAGTACTTAATGGAAGGCTTCCTGCTGGGCGTCTGGACCGGCTTACTGTCTGGAACCATGGTGAAGGTAGCATGTCAGATACTACATATATCACACAGAGCCATGGCTAACTCTTGCTGTAACCCACAGGGAGATGCTATCCAAAAGCACAGGGAACTAGAATGAAAAGCTGGCAGGAGACCGAGCAGCGGGTGAGCACAGGCCTGGGAGTGCTCGAACCCACAATCACTTCCCTATACTGCTTCCACTGTGAGGTGAGCTCAAGTCCCACCACACTGCCTCCTCGCGACATGGTACACTCACCTTGCTGAAGGAACCAGCCATCAGCAAGGAACATAAAAGAGAGGTGGCCAATATAGGGGTGAATGGTGTTGAGGAGCAGTTCCTGTCACTGCTGCCCAGTGCTGTCTTGTCCTCTAGCTTTTCTGGGGAAGGAGCTAAGTGGGGTTTTTATAGGAAATTTCAAGTTTTAATTGTGGGCAACTGAGGCCAGACCCAGCTCAAGGTCTTCCCAGCAGAACTGTCCTGCTCTACCCCAGTCCCCCCAGCTGGCCTGTAATTGCTATCATTGCAGTTCTTCCTTGACCCCCCCCCCACCTCCTGCCACTGTTCCACATGCTACTGTGTCTTCAGATATCAGTCTTTGTCTCTCCCACAGCAGAAAAGGCCATCCAAACAAAATATGCTTCCCTGTGTTCTCTAACAGCAGAGTGGTCCTCTGCGTCTCTCTGAGCCTCAGAAAAACTATTAAGAAAACCCCTATCTTGTTACTAAGATCGCTATAAAAACGAAACATAACTGAGCAGAAAGGGCAAGGGAAACAAAGTGAGCACCTGCTCCCTGCATCTCAGTTCCCAAGCTCACAGGAAGCACTGGGCACAGGGCAACTGCTAGCTTCTGCGCTGGAGGCATCAGGGGAGACTCACTGGCTACAGCAGCCCTGGAAGCCCAGACAGGACTTGAGTTAAGCAGGAAGTGGTAAGCAGGGAAAGAGATAATTCAGGAGAATAGAGCAGCCATACAAAGGATAGTGGGAACCCTGTGCAGGCCGGACAGGGATAATATACACACCTGATGACCTGGTTATGGGTCCCATCCGGCCCACTGTTCCAGCACCAGCAATGGATTCTCCTGAGCTACTAAAACCACATGACAGAAACAGACCCAAGGTTGGGTGTCTGCTCCTTTCCTTCTGTTCTCCTGTCCTGGATATGAATGTGCCAATCCCATAGCTTTACACAGTATTCATTAATACATTATTACTTGAAATTCAGCAAGTAATTCCTAAGCCATCCTATGCAGCCAGCTGCTGGTGTCTGTTATTACCCTATCTATATATTATCCCATATTACAATGGGGAGAGTAGCAGCATTAACTTAACATTCAGGGCAGATGAAGGGTAAAGCTTTTAGAATACAGCCCAGAAGATAGGCAACACTCTGTGATAGCTGTGTGTTATCAGCATTTTACCTCGTGAAGGTCGCACAATCAGGATGATGTCTGAGAACTGAGGCCAAGGCTTTTATGGTCAATGGCCTACTTTATATCCAGGCATCTCAAATCTAGCATGCAGAAAAAGAATTCCTGGGGCTAGAGAGATGGCTCAGGGGTTAAGAGTACATGACACTCTTGCAGAGAACCTGGGCTGGGTTCCCCACATCCACATGGTAGCTTGCAACTGTCTGTAACTCAAGTTTCAGGGGATCCCATGACCTCTTCTGGCCTATGTGTACACCTGGTATACAAATAGTATGTGCATATACATGCAAATACTCAACACATAAAAATAGATCTTGAGAGAAAGGACAGGACAGACCTCTTTTAAAAAGGACAAAATCAAATCAATAAATCCCTTTCCTCTGCCATCTGAATTAACAGCACTCCCACCAACCAACCACTCAAGACAAAAATGTGAGAGTCATTTCTTGATTCTTGCTCCATGTCTGAAATACTGGCCAGTTCTACAGCTTTATTTCCCTCAGATACCTGCAATCCACTTACTTCTCTTCTTCTCACAACATCCAGTTCAGGGCAGCAGCTCCTCCCTGGGCTACTGCTCATCAGGAAGTCTCTTGTCTTGCCTACCCATTGCTACCCACACAGGGCCACAGTTATCCGTAGATATGGAAAGGGTCATGTCCCAGCCTCCACTCATTCCCACTGTGCAAACAGTAAAGCCCACACTCCTGTTCTATAGCCTAGCTTCCATACATTCCTCCTGTTATATAGCATAGCCTCCGAGCACTCCTTGTGCTGTATAGCACAGCATCTTGCACTCCTGTTGTATAGCATAGCATCCACGCTGGAACACTGACAGGAGCAAGCCGAGTTTTCTCAACATGACCACAGATACAAGGGAGGCTGTAGGTTTTGTTGTTTGTCCCCTAGCTCTCTGGACCAAGGATCAGAGAACTGGTAGGACTGCTTGATAAGTATACGAAAAGCTGCTGCTTCTCTTCCTCTTCCTCCTCTTGTTTTCTTTTTAACAACTGTAATGGTGTTTTAAAAGTAAGTGCAGCTACCTATGTAGCTACATTCTAAGGCCACATGTCCTTTTTTGCCCTATCTCTCAATGCATGGCTATGCCTATAATGTCCCTTTTGTCAACAATATCTCTTTGAAGCTGGTTTCCCTCAGTGGAGTTTGTATTGCCTGTGAGCACCTGTCCGGGACCAACACTGCTCCAGGGTCAGGCACACCTGCAGGCATTCTCCAGCTTGAGGTGGTTCCTGCAGCACTGAATGCAGTGGGGCTCTTGTTCATGGTGGTGAAAAGGGAAGTACTTGACAGAGAGCTAGGATCCCACAAAATCATCTCTGTGGTTATTCTGCTGACTCAGCCCACAATGAAGTGACAGCACCCTGGGCACTGATCTGAAACACATTACTTAAAAACAAATGAACAAACAAACAAACAAACAAAAAACAGAAGCAGCTGCTCCAAAATGAGACCTGGAAAAGCAGAGCTTTGGACCACAGAGCTTAGTGGTTCAAAACCAACAGTTTGAAATTCATCTGTCACATGCCACTCTTTGGATTTTTACCATCTCCCCACCCTGCCCCTAGTTTTTGGTATTCATTGGGTTTGAAAGGTTTTGGTGAGTAAATGAGAAAAGTAAGCAGAAAGGGCAGGTGGGTGCCAGCAATCACGCACTCTAGGCACACTCACTGATCCTTGGGGAACACCAGTGCCTCACTGACTCACACAGAGGGTCTGGAGGTCAGGGTAGTCCAGGACTACAGCATAGTTCTCTTCAGGCACCAAAGCAGAGCACTGTAGCCCAAACCAACAGCCAGATCCCCTGCCCTTGCTCCTCAACGAGACATGCTAGAAGTCAATGACATCCAGAGGGAAGCACTTGCTGATGGCGTTTGTTCAGACTGATTGCTGGTACAGTCCTGGGGGCTGGATGGGGTGGTTAGTTACAAACCGATACAACAGAAAGCTAGCTTTACACTCACAAAGCCATTCCAGTTGCCCTGGATGTGGCCTTAAAATCTGAAGTCAGTGACGAGGATGCCTTGTTTAGTAAAACACACACTCCCTAGAAATGTACTCCAGTGGAAAGGCTGTCATGAAAGAGCCTCCCCTAAGAGTGCAGCACCAGCACCCCTTTGTCCTGTCTTAGTCAGGGTTTCTATTGCTGCAACAGAACACCATGACCAAAAAGCAAGTTGAGGAGGAAAGAGTTTATTCATCGGCTTACACTTCCAGATCATAGTTCATCACTGGAGAAAATCAGGACAGGAACTTGAACAGGGCTGGAACCTGGAGGCAGGAGCTGATGCAGAGGCCATGGAGGGTGCTGCTTGCTGGCTTGCTCCTCATGGCTTGCTCAGCCTGCCCAGAGATGTTACCACCCACAATGGCCTGGACTAACTGATCACTAATTGAGAAAATGCCTCCTAGCTGGATCTCATGGGGGCATTTCCTCAACTGAGGCTCCTTTCTCTGATGACTCTAGCGTGTATTAACCTAACACACAAAACCAGTCAGTATAGTCCTGTAAAATCAGAAAAAAAAAAAAAAACACATGCAGCTACACCTGCCATCCAGCTAACCACTGTCACCTCAGAGGTAACCCAGGAATGGCAGAGCACTCCTTCCCAGGCCAATCCTGGACAGTATCTGATCACATACACCCCGCCTCTTCCTGCACCTTCCATCACATCCTTTGGCATTCCTCAACCTGAAGGGACCCTCTTCCTCTTCATGCTAACTGACCTAGCTGTCTCCACAAGCTTGAACATCCCCTGGAGCCCTCTCATGTGGAAGATGGTCACCTCTCCATCTAGTAGGAGTGGAGTATCCTTGCCCTTCCCTGTTCTCAGGCCTCCTTATAAAATCATGCTCCCTTTAGCTCTGGTGATTCAGTTTGCCCTCCTCTGTATTCTTTAAGGAGGAAAGGGTTTATTCATCGGCTTACACTTCCAGATCACAGTTCATCATTGGAGAAAATCAGGACAGGAACTTGAACAGGGCTGGAACCCTGTGCCTGGCTCCGCCCTTGCTTCTCTCTAGCGTAGGCTCCACAGAGGAACAACACTGATCTTTTACAGAATTATCCAGGCCAAGCTCTCCTGCCCCACCCCTTCAGTGGCTCCTGAAATCCCCAAGTATCTGCAGGACCTAGCTTTGCTTCCCATCTCTTTGCCTACTATGCTCCTCTTGCTGGCTCACTGAGCCTAGGATGGGACCTCCTACCTCTTCAAAAATACATAACCCTTTTCTGCCTGAGCTATCTAGCCATCCTCCAAGAGAGATGACAGAACCACCAGAACCCCCAGGAACAGGTCTCAGAGTATTGCAAAGAGTAGGAAAAACTCTACTGCTCTCGTAAGGCTTGAAGGTCAAGTTTGCCAGCAATCCCCATACTTAGCAGTGGCATACACAGAAATACAAGAAATTATTTTGGAAAATGTGGTTTTTAAATCCAGAAGTAGAGAGGAGGGGTGGTTCAGGAGTGTAATAATGTACTTACACCCAATATAAAGATGAGATCCTGAGTTCAGATCCCCATCATCCACATAAAAAGCTGGGCATGGCACCATGTGACTATACTCTCATCACTGGGAAGACAGAGACAGGAGGATGCCCTGGGGTTGCTAATCACTCAGTCTAGCCAAATCAGTGAGATCTATGTTCAGTGGGAAACACTATCTTAAAAGATTAGGTAGAAAGCAATCGATCAAAGAGGTCATCCAGAGTCAACCTCTGATTCCCATACACATACACAAAAGTTTCCTAACAAACATTAAATAAAATGAAGTAAGCCAACGAAATCTAGGTTTGGAAAAATGGCTCAGCAAGTAAAGGCTCCTGTCGTCCAGTCTGATGATCTGAGTGTGAGCCCCAGGATCCACATGGTGGAAAGGAGAGAACCAACAAATCCTGTCAGTTGCCCTTTGAGCTTCATATGTGTGAGTGGCAACATGCATGCTCTGACACATACACATATCATACACATGTACACACACATGCATGCACGCACTCTCTCATATAAATGTGAATGAAAAGAAAACCCTAAATCCCAGGAACCTCGCTGGGCATGCTGTCATACGTATAATCAAATATACAGAAGCTGAGGAAGGAGGATCCAAAATTCCAGGCCAACCTGGGCTACACAATGAGAGTCTTTATAAACAACCAAACAAACACTTGGGAAGTAATTGTTTCCTGAACATTCCAGGGCACTAATTCTGGCTGGAATGAGGTAGCAAGGAAGCAAATGAGAGTTCCTACTCTCCTGAAGTTCCAAGTCTTACTGCATTTCTTTATTTACTCACCACTCCTGTGGACATTCACCCTCCTCATTCACACCCTCACCCTCCAAGGAATTCAAACCCCACACTGTCTCTGACCCAGTGGCTGCCCCTGTTCCCAAGATTCCACAGCATTCTTATCATTTCCTTTCTTGGCTCTTGATTAAGCAACCAACAGACCATTTACAACAGTTCAAATTCACTGATTACTCCAACTATGTTCTTGGGAAAGCATTTCCATGTTCCCTTGAAGTCCCTAACCAACAATCGTTTCCCTTTATGAGAAAAGAGTAAGCATAAAGTGTACAGGTAAGTGCTGTTTTCCAGCCCAGGGGCAGAAACAGGAAGCAAGGCTGATCTTGCAACTTTCACTGGAGGGTGTTGGAGAAGACCACGATTATCAAGTGTTTCTTGCAAGCTCTCAGGCCAGACGCTGCAATCAGCTGGTGTAAGGAAAAGGAGGGAGCCTAGATGGTGGTCAACTGTAATCCCAGCCCTCTGGAGGCTGTTAGTCTGAGGCCAGGGTGGGTAAGACAAGCAAGACTCTGTCTCAAAACAATTAAAAGGATGGATGACGTGAAAACTGTAGCCCTGGGGGCCACTGTCTGAGGTGAAAGATTCATCCCTAATTTTGAATGCAGCTCTGGTCTGGCCTGTTTCCATTCAGTATCATAATACTTTAGATCTCAGTATCTTCCTTCTTTCTAAACTCCTGAGTGGGGGAGGGGGATCGGTATTTATGATCAGGCTGACTTTTTAATACTCTAGTATTCCTAGAAGTGTATAACAAATCATTTAGCAGTGTGTTCTCAGAGACTCATCCATTAGTCTTGCTTTTACTACCACTCCCTTCATAAGGTGCTGGAGAGAGAAATGGTTCAGAGAGAAGCCCCTTTTGCCTCAACTCAATTATCTGGGAGTGGAGAGAAGCCCCTCTCACAGGCGCGATGCAGATGATCAGGAGAAGAGCTCATCCAAGGTAATTTGCTACAAAAACAAGGCTTTTGGCATCTAACCCTCCAGTGCATCACAAACTTCCTGCTATTATCTAATAACCCCCCAGCCATCACTGTTTCCATGGTAACCGACAGAGAAATAGCAGCCTGCCAAGCGGCTTTTGTAGTTCCTTTTCTAGTTTGTTCTTCTGTATAGAATTAGAGTTAGATGGGGGGAAAAGAACCAGGCTAATTTTTGCAAACAGGGACACGATGTAGTTTGGAAAGTACAACTGGGCTTGGGATAAGCAGTGCAGAAAAGCTTTCATGAACCCACTCTGACAGGGTACAAAGGTCTGTTGATGAGCATTTAGTAAGCTTTCCCTTTTCTTAGGACGGGGCAGACTGGTGCTGGCCAGTCTCTGATTTGACCCACACAAAAGAAGGGATCAGGTACAAAACAAGACCAAAGAAGTCTACCGTGCCCCTAGTACCTAACTGTCACTAGAGGACATAGTAGTTTACTCCACAATCAAAATAAACGAGACTCAACGGGCTTCAAGAGCAGGGTAGGAAAGAAGGGCACCTCGACATTCCACGGTTAATCCAGACAGCTCCACCAATCAGAGGGTGGATAAGGCCCGAGCTCTCCTATCATCTCAGCATGGGGGAGACGTGTGAAAATGTGTGTAGAATGTGGGGCAGCTTTCAGAAGATCAGCAGCCAGACTGACAGAGGTGGCAGACTGCAAAGCAAGCAGCTGCTACAGGGGTGGAGGAGACTGAATTTGTTTTTTTAAAAATAAAATAAAAAGCAAGACTATTTCTCTTGCCAAGCATGGTAGTGAATGCATTTCCAGCACTGGGGGAAAAGAGGCAGGAGAATCATAAGTTCAAGACCAGCCTTTGTGACATGAGATCCTATCTGAAAAAAACAAACAAAATGTCTTTGAAAGTAGGCCTAAAGGCTTGCCTCAAACTCCACACCTATGTGAAATACAGGAAATCTCTTGCCCTTCATCTGCTTCAGATAAGAAACCAACTCAGTCAGGCAGGTGATAGCCTCTCAACTGGCAGAACAAAGCTGATAGGAGTGTGGGGGACTGACTCCCTCCTAGAGTGTGGGGGACTCCCTCCTAGAGTGTGGGGGACTCCCTCCTAGAGTGTGGGGGACTCCCTCCTAGAGTGTGGGGGACTCCCTCCTACAGTCACTAACTCACTTATCTGCCTTGTAGGCAGTCAGGAAAACTACAACCAGCAGTGACATTCAGAGAGTCAGTCCTCTAAGGCCCACANAGAGGACTGTTTAATGTACAATCTCACTTTGGGTTAGGAGCCATAAGGCTTACTCTCTGAACTAGTATCTAGATAGAAAAGGAGGCAAAGGTTTGCATAGCGAGTCCCCTTGGATCCTTTGGAAAAGGGCCCATTTGCAATAAGATGTATACCCTGAGAAATATTTCTATGGCTGTCAACTCAAAGAAGGCTTCTGCATTTGGTTACATTTATGGGGCTCCAGAATTTTGGAATCTGTTAATGAAGCCTGAGTGAGTCCTCAAAAGTTTAAACATGAACTGTGTTTACTCAAGAGTGGAACTTCTAAGCCGTAATCACCAATGTGTGATTATAATCTCAAACACAATAACATTTAGTTTCTCCATCTTAAACAAAAGTCAAAATAGAGAATATGCACAAGAACTGTACCAAATTCAATCAGTTAAAATGAGGCCAGAAGCCAAAATTTACTAGAGCCAGTAACCTGGGGTACTGACTGTTTATGTTTCTTCCCAAACTCATTTCTGCAGCCAACTTTATTTCAAGACCTCAGATAAATTTTCTCACTCATGAGATGAATTATGTTCCATTAACACAGCTGGCACAGCTGTAGTCCAGGGACACTGAGGGTACCTGACCTCTTTCACTATTCCATGACCTATACTTTCCCAGGTTTCTGAAAAACAGACTTCATGCTCCATATACTCACACCCAGAAACAATGTCGTGTGCGCTGTCCGCTGACCGCACACCAGCCTACAACATACCCAGTGATTACCAATAAATCCTTGTTCACCACGTGTCTGGCGGGTGGGCTTTGGTTTGGCTGTGGTGCTCTTAGAACCCAGGGTCTTGCATATGCACTCTACCACTGAGCTGTAGGCCCAGTCCCTGAGACAGGTCTTCCTAAGAGGGAATGAAGGGCTTCTGTGCTGGGAGGGGAGACAGGAAGGGGTGTTTCTGGACACTAACACACTGCTCATGCTTAGCACTTGGGAACTGGATGTACACTGAAACTACTCGGAAAGCATACTTTGGGAATTCTTAAGTTCCCATCTATAAATAGGCCCCTACTTTTTTTTTCACAAGGGGATAGCGCTGTGTGTGTGTGTATATATATATATATATATATATATATATATAGTCACTGAAGATGTAAACATTTGGCAACAAAACAAATAATTATGAAGAACCAAGAGGAGTGAAGTCTCGCTTACTCACAGGCACACCTAACCTACTTGCTTACTCTACAACCCCAGGCCCGGCCTGGAAAAGAGCTGATGTTTCAACTGTCGGCTTGAGAAGAGTGTCTGAAAAAACATCAGGCACACAGTGTTCCTCTACTACATGTAATATAAGAGTCTTACAAAGGCAAGAACATCTCTTCAGACATGCGGTGTGGGATCCAAGTACTTCTATTCATGCACAGAAGTATAACCATGCCTAAAAGACCCCAGCAAAGGCCAGGAAATCTGGTGCTCAACTCCAACTCTCTAGTCCCCAAGAAAGCTCCTGGAGAATGTGGTCAGGTTCTTACACTATGACTGAGAATGCTCTACCATCAACAAGCAAAGTTTAGGTGGAAACAAAAGCAAAGCAAACTTTTAAAAATGGAAATTACACTAAGAAATTGAGCTTGATGTCATAGGTGCCAACTAAGTCAATGTGCTATAAAGCAGCATGCATGGAGACCCAAAGGCACTGCAGGAAAGCACCTGCATCGGCTCTTATGCAAGTACCTGATGCAGAAGAGACAGGTGGGAGGCCTGAATTAGGTCATAATCAAAACACAGCCTACTGGCCTTCCACACTCGCTGGGGCTTGGTTTAATGATGCAGGTTGAATGACCAGGAATTCTGAAATCAGGGTATCTTAGTGAGTTCCCTCTCTTGGAATTTCTTCCAGTTTTCCATCTTTGTTCTAAGGTATACTTTTGATTCAAAACATTAGGGCTAGACTTGGGAGTCCAATCCAGTGTAATCTACACAAGAGCCAGGGTGAAGTCCAAGTCAGTCAGGTGCCACTTCCCAGCCTCGGCTTAGGCACACTACTGCCTGATGTCTGGTCTGAGCTTCCCTCTCCCTCAAGAAATCACAGGCTCACACACCTTTCAGAAGGTGACTAAGAAGGGAACAAGGATCTGCATGATGCTCCTTCAGAGAACAGTGGCATGCCACGCCGGTGCACAGGAAATGACAGCCACTTCAGAGACATCGTTCTGAGTTTCTGGAGTCTCCCTTCTTGCTCCCACTACTCTAAGCTACCCTTCTGTAACTCTTCAGTCACAGCGTGAGTCATGGTTGCAACCACTTAAATGCTTTCTCTAATAAATGCCTTGCATAGGGTGAGGGCTGTCTGTCCTTTCCGTCAGCCATAATGGGTCCACAGGACCTGTTATAGGGCAGAAATTCTTGTTGGATAAGCAAATGCATGGGTGGCACTTTGCAGATCATGTTTCCTATGAAGGAAGCAACTGGTTGAAAGCGTCTCACCAATATCATGTACTCCTACCAGCTAACATGGAGGTAGCAGCTTTTGGGAGAGCCATCCTCCTCACAGATTAGGAGGTAAGGGAAAACGTGTGTTTATGGCAGGGAATACTTACAGGTAGGGGCTTCTTCCTCATCTCAAAAGTCCGAGTGGCACCAAAACTGAGGGAAGCGATGACGGGGCAGCTCCCCAGGGACGGTTCATCATCACTGTGCCAGTCCACGCTGTCCTTCTCGTCCCGGTAAAAATTACACAGCAAGGAGTTGAAGGTGTGGCCAGTGTTCTCCTCAATGCGGCTCTTCAGAGTCCACAGCACAGGAAGCCACTGCCAGCAAGCACAGGGACAGGCATACAAGACACAATGGGCAGCCATAAAAAAAACCAGAAAGAAATATGAAGTCAGTGGGTTTCTGAGAGGGCAACACAATAGACAGAAGGCAGAGGAGTAGCTTCATCTCCTCCCTCTATCTCTACGCTGAAGCAAGTCTGAAGGCTGGAGCTGTCCACCAGCTCCTGTTTCTCTTCCAGTGCATGTCCTCACAAAGAAGCCAATGCTGGTATGTTCAGGGTGGTTCTGGAACATTAGTGCTGCACTAAGAGGGGCAGTGGAGCTGCTGTGGCTCATGGGTTCACACACCCAGGCTCAAGTGAAGGACAAGAGAACTCTCAACTGGGTGTCTCCCATTCTGTTCGTATTTTATTCTAAACAACAAAATTGCTTTCTTGAGAAATATTTACTACTTAGAGGCTAACTTCATAAAAATAGAACCCAAAGCCTGACATAGTGGTGTGTGCCAGAAATCCTAGCACTTGGGAGGCTGAAGCAAGTTTGTGGCTCTCCTGGTCTATGGTATGTCGATGAACACGTGTTCTTCTCTTTTCTATAGAACAGGACCCACTCTTAGAGCTATAAAACTATGACTGTAACCATACTGCACAGCACTGCTTGCTGTTCACACCCAGTTTAGTGACGCAGTTTATACTGTGCAGCCACATGCACAGGAACATCAGTAACAGGTTGTATGTACTGGCTCTACAATTCTTTGTCTTCTTTTTTTTTTTTTTTTTTGGTTTTTCAAGACAGGATTTCTCTGTGTAGCCCTAGCTGTCCCAGAACTCACTCTGTAGACCAGGCTGGCCTCGAACTCAGAAATCCGCCTGCCTCTGCTTCCCAAGTGCTGGGATTATAGGTGTGTGCCACCACTGCCCGGCCACTGCTCTTTAGAACAGTGGTTTCAAACTTTATACTACCAAAATTATTGATGTCCTCAAATAACCTTTGATGAATTTTACTGTTGCTGTTTGAATCAGGGTTTTACTATGCAGCCCTGGTTAGCTTGGAGCTTGCTATGTACGCCAGGCTGGCCTTGAACTCACAGAGATCTGCCTGCCTCTTCCTCTCTGGTGTGTGCCACCATGCCTGGTTTGAACTTCTGTTCTTATAGGTTACAGGTATTGATATTTACTATATTAAAAGTAAAGCTGAAGTGAGAGTGGTGGCACATGCTATAATGGCAGGGAGGCTGAGGCAGGAGGACAGAAGTTCAAGAGCAGCCTGGGCTATGTAGTAAGATCCTGTGTCAAGATAAACAAACACCTTTGGTAATTTATTCAAAATGCAACAACCACTCTGTGTAACTTTGTATGTTCAATACAAAACTGGGATGAGAGCGGCCCCGTTTTACAAACTCCACACTGTCTCCACAGCATGCTCTTCCGCATCTGCATTTACCTTGCTAAAATCTGTGCACAGCCCTGTCAGATGGATAGCAGGATCTATGACTGCATCCAAAGCTCAGCCTGGGCTGATTCTTGAGATAGTCTCAATTCAGAATTTGACGATAGCTCAAACTTTTCCTTATCTTTTACATTTAAACCATCAGAAATCAGAGATCAGAAGACTAATTTTCAGGGGTCAGTTCTCCTCTTCCACCACGTGGGTTCTTGGGATTAAATTCAGGCCATCACGCTTGGGGACAAGTGCTTTTACCCATTGAGCCATATCATGGGTGCTAAACTCTGCATTTTGCAGTCTAGGTGAAGTGCTTAGTGGTGAGGAGCACAGAGATCTCTGGCAGATTGATTGATCTGCTGAGGTGCTTCCCATTTACCATTTACAGCTCTGTAGCATCAGAACAGAAGCCACACAGCTACCAACACACAGTCTTGGCATAGTAGTGAAAACATACATACAGCAGTGAAAACATACACACAGTCCCTACAAAGACTCCCTGGACCCGTGGGCTATCCTTTAAGAAGTACTGCTGTGTTCCACCTGGAAGAGACAGGATGGGTGCCCAGAAAGGACAGCGCAGTCCTGAGCCCAGCCCCATTTCTGCCACAGAAGCACTGGAGCAGCACAGCTTTTCTGCAATGTGAAGCCAGAAGGAAAGCTGGGTCTCTGTGGTTATCAGCATCACATTTACTATGCAGAGGATTTAGAAAAGAAACGGAGCAGGTCAATAAAACCAAACCAAACAAAAATGTTATTAAGCTGGCCCTTGTTCAAGAGAACAAAATCAAAAGTGAAATCATAGCCACCACATGGGTGAGCTATGCTTCCTGCCCACCTCCAGCTGTAATCTACCTTCACAGAGAGACATGAGATGCTAGAATTACACACTTAACAAGAAAACAAGAATGTAAAGAAGATGGCTTTTCCAGAACGGGACTGAGAATCTCATTAGCACTTGCTGGACTCGCTTAGGACTCAGCACTGTGACAACATCAAGTTTGCATTATGTTTCTAAGTGGGTATATGTTTTTTCTTGGCTATTTCTGGGAGTATAGAGAAAGGGAGCTATGGAGTGGGTAATGGAGGATTAATTTAGACTCTTTAACCATTTCTCTAAATAGAGATCCTTTAGAAGCGAATGTCTCAATTAGAATTCAGCGTCATCTTGCTGTTCAGTGAAGGCATTCTATCCTTAAAAGACATCTGAGGGAATATGTGAGAACACAGAAGTCACAGAACAGGCTTCAGTGTTAAGAGTGGCCTCAGTGCCTACAGAAAGTGGTCATGTTGGTGGGACCTGCAGACAACTAAGTTTTAATGTATTTTATACATGGGGTCCATTATCATTCAGTTTGTACAAAGACAAACCAGCTTCAAAACTTACAACTAAAGCTGGGCATTGTGGCCATGCCTGTAACATCATTGTGGGCAGCCAGGGAAATAGGATTTTAAATTTGAAGCCATCTTCAGCTATAGAGATTTGATGTCAGTCTATTTAACAAGGCCATCTTAAAATAAAACACACACACACACACACACACACACACACACACAGAGAGAGAGAGAGAGAGAGAGAGAGAGAGAGAGAGAGAGAGAGAGAGAGAGAGAATATTCCATAATAGGAATTGTAATTTGAGAATCTTGAGTGTGTGTGTGAATGTGTTTGCACATGTACATGCTTGGACACCAGAAGACAATTTCTTGAGTCATCCCAGAGCTGCAGTCTGGTTCATTGTCCACTGGCCTGGACTTCACTAAGTAGGCTAGACTAACTGGCCAGCAAACTTCTCAACTCTGGGATTCCAAATATGTACCCTTGTGCTGCTTCACCTGGGCTTGTGGAGTTGGAGTCTCAAGCTCACAGGGTCCTCATGTTTGTGCAGCAAGCACTTACTGGCTGAGCAATCTCTATCCCTACTTTGACAATTTTAATATCCAGAAAGAGGCTTGTACTCAAAGACTATGAATTTTATACAGGTATTAAATTGATATAGACTATCTACTGATACTAAGATTTGTTAAGGATATACAGTTAATAGAATCATACATAGGTAATTTTTAAGTTTCATTCATTTTAGGGGTTTTGTTTTGGTCGGTTGGCTTATGTTTTATGGTACTAGGAACAAAACCCAGGGCCTGTGCACACAAGGTAAGCACTGTTCAACTAAGCCACATCACCAAGCCGATTCTGTTTTTCCAGGGAAGGGTCTAACTATTTCAAACCTAGAGCCCTCTTATCTCTTTCTAAGTGCTGAGACTATAATTGAAAAGGCTTGTCATTGAAAAAAATTCTTTTGAAAACTGTTTAAAACAAACATGCCTCAAAAATGAGAGACGATATTGAGCAAGACCATGGTTTTTGTGTACTATAAAAATGGCTTTTTAAGCCCAAGAACTACCCCCAACAGACACATGGCAATGTCTGACTGAGAAAGCTGACTGAAAGATAAACTGGGACAAAATGAAAAAGGACCTCCTCACAGCCTGCTTAGCCCCAGCTTCACTCTGTGGCCACAGACAGTAATGCAGGTAAATGGCTGTGTCGGAGCGGGGCAGCTTCTGTTCCCTCAGAGTCTCCAAATCTACTTCAGAGAAAAGGAGCTTCCACTTCTGAGGCTTCACCCACCCATAGGAGTAGAACCCTTCAGAGCAGCAGGCTCTTCCTGTGACAGTCTGCCCTGTCCTCCGGGGTACCTCGGCACACAGGGGTTTTTGCACTTACATGTTGCTAGGACTCTCAAACATGCCACATTTCTGTGTCCAAATGAATAAGCAAAACTCCATTTCTTCAAAGTCTCTTTCAATAAAGCATAACATTTTTGTCAAAGGCAAGAGTCCAGGAACTAAACAGGGAGCTATTTCTTGGACCTTAAGTCTAGCCTTTGGACAAGCTTATTTATATACTAAAATATCTTTGTCTACACGGATTTTTTTTTTTTTTAAGAGATAGGATTTTACTGTGCTGTTCAGTCTGGCCTTGAACTTTATGATCCCCACTGCCTTAGTTTCCTGAGTTGCAGGGTTACAGGCATGTATTACTATGCTCAGCTGTCATGCAAATCTTCAAAAACAAAGGCATCAATAGAAACAAGCCCAAATGGCAAGAAGTTGCAAGTCTGGAAACTGTACCTATAGAACGAATATAAAGCTAACAAAACCCAGATTCTATACAAGGAATAGCAGAGCTGAGAAGTAGAAGGGCTCTCTACCCTCACTGCCAGCCGTAGGGAGGTGCTGCTGTACATGAAACAGCAGTGTTCACGGAGGAGGGGTCGGGAAGAAACAGCTCATTCCCCAGGACCCGAGAGTCCAGGCCCAGTTCACTGTTTCTGTCTCCTCCCATCCTCCGAGCCCATCTATAGATCATGGGCGCAGAGAGGACAGAAGCAGGGTTTTGAGCCCAGAGGATCTTCTGAAACGGGGACTATCATGTGCCTCGATGAGGAATTACTTGCAGTATTGGACACTGAGACTAGAAAGCCACAGCAGTGACAGCATTGTAACATACGTGAGGATTTGGTTCCATAGTGATTCCCGAGTAAGTGTAAGGAAGCTCTCCATACCATGCTGTAAGTCTTGGCTGCGGATAAGTTACATCTGAGAAAGAAAATACAGGCTCTTGAGACAGTTGCTGCTGGGTGAGGTGCGCCTGCTGCCAGCCATTGTGTGCCTACCCTGTGCGAGGAGCATGGGGAACAAAAGGAGAGGAGGGATGACCCCCAGTCCCTTCCTCACACAGGAAATGGGAGGTGGCTAGTAGAACCTGGAAGGGCTGCACAGGAAATAAGGCATGCTGGCAGGGACAGCAGGGTAAAGGCTCTGGGGAGGGAAGGAGTTCCATCTGTTTGTTTCACTCATGGCAAAACCCAAAAAGTCTCAAAAGCAGAATATGGAGACTGGACCTCATGAAAAAAGACTTTATGGTACCAACAATTCATTTGAAAGCAAGAAAATCCAGTATCCCTGTGTACTAGCAACACTGCGCATGCTCTTTTGATCTAAAAAGTGTGAGCTACTGTACCACACGCCTGCTTTGGTCACAGCGCATGCTATCTAAACTATTTTAGAGAAGTTAGGAGTTACCATCTCTCCTCAACAGATGTTAGTCACAACAATAGACCAAGCCCAGCCTGGGTACATGTGGCTCAGCACTAGTGCTTGATAAGCCACAAGACCCTGGGTTTGTCCTTAGAACGGCCAAAAGAGGAGTGGGGGAGCCAATGTTTACTAAAGGCCACACACACAGACACACACACATCAGCCAGCGTTCTGTTAAGCAGATATCATGCATTATTTTAATTTACTTAATTAACACAAGAATCTTATAATTTATGTACTATTGAAGAAAACCTAGAATTACAGAGTCACTGAAGTATAATTTGCTCAAAATTAATAATTGCTTAGAATGCTGAAGCAAGCAACCAAAGCCACACTATAGAAATTTCTAGAGTAGGGAGAAGGCTTCCCTAAAAAGGCTGGCTCCTGTTCTGACACCCAAATTTTTAAAAAAGCCAATTTACATATTACATACACTTTGTCTCTTCATAAGCAGTTCAAACTCTTTGCATGTCCTACTGAGTCTAGGTCACAGCACAAGTGCCTCCTAGTGGTCATGTGTGGTATCACAGGCATTGCTGGTACTGGGAGAGACTCAGTGAGCAGCAGATCTCAGGAAGCTAATCAATTCTAGTGTACCTTTACAAGCTCAGGAGAGCAGACACTGAAACTGAAGGAGACTGGCTGACTCCAGTGGAAGGAAAGAAAGAACACAAACTCAGTAAGAAGATCTTCAGAAAAATGTGTGCCAAAATGGAGATTAGCAAAAAAAAAGGAAGCTCTAGAAACTTATGTGAAGAAGGAACTTGGCAGCATCTGAACTACTAGAGACGGCAGTTAAAGCCAAAGGGAGAGGCATGTTGGTAAAGCTTCCTTGGCTCTCTGAGGTCTTGTGTCTCTCTTGTCTGCTCTCCCTGACCTCTGAGCCTCTATAGGCTATGGCTTCTGCCTGGCATACCACTTCCTGTCTGTGCCTTAGGGAGTCCAACTGTGTTAAGCAGTATAGAGAATTCAAAAACATCTGAATGGGGACTAGGCAGCAACAACTGTACCCCAGAGGCCTACTTACCCTCTCTGATGCCCATCCTCTGTTTCCAGGGGACATCCTTACAAAGCCGCTCCAAGATCCAGCCAGCTTCCTTCAAGTCCACAAAGCCAGGATATAAGCACACCCTTAATGCAGAAAGAGCCATCAGTAGCTAAAGTACACAGAAAGGGCAGACTAGAGTAATTTCTGTTGGATCACTTGATTGATCCCCACTCTAAAGAGAGAGAATCATCTCACCACCTCCCTCCCATGCGATCTTCACATAAAATAAACTCTGCATGGTACCACTAAAGACAAACGAGAGTACAAGATATGCATGAAGCTTTTATAGAGTTCTGCTTCAAACAGTATCCAAGATTCTGCCAAAGAGATAAGTGGCAGAAATGATTAGCATGGTGTGGTTTCAAAACCAAGGGCAGGCACTTAATGCCTCTAGGTTTTTAATACTACACCAATTAGAAGACAGAGACCATCAAGGCTTTCAAAATAAATATACCCAAATGATGTCTCATCTTACTAAATATAAATATATCCTATCCTGACACAGTTTCAGCTGAAAAAAGCCAGTTTTTATCCCTTTCTTAAGGAAAGTTCTGGAAGCCCACACTCTCTTGAGCAGTCTTGACAGCATCAAGTCCTCAGAAGGTGCATGTGATTTAAAAGATCCAGAGGCCATCTAAAGCTACTTAGTTAAAACAAGATGTGCTCAACCAAAATTTGCTTTAAAGGGGAGCGTCTGGATTGGTTGGTTGGTGTGGGTTTTGCTTTTTGATCTTTGTCAACTTGACATAAACCACGGTCATTCAGAAAGAAGGAATCTCAACTGGAGGATTGCCTTCATCAGACCAACAAGTCTTGACTGATGACTGAGATGAGAGAGCCCAGTCTACGGTGGGTAACCATCCTTGGTGAGATGGTCCTGGGGTGTTTAACAACACAGACATAGTAAGCTAAGAGGAGCAAGCCAGTAAGCAGCATTCCTCCAATGGCCTCTGCTTCTGTTCCTGCCTGACTTCCCTCAGTGATCGAGTGTGACCTGAGAGCTGTAAGATGAACCCTTACCTCCCCACATTGCTTTTGGCCATGATTTTTATCACAGCAATAAAAAACAAACTAAGACAGAGAGGTTTTAGAGGTGATTAAAACAACAGTCACATTTTACAGGGTACTTCATATCCAGCAGAAGCTACTATAAGCAATTTTCATTTGTCATTTCTGATGGATTTTTTAAAAAATATTTCAGTGACTATACTACAAAAACTATACTACAGTGACAATATATTTGTGTATTAAGATATTTTCAAAATATTTTTAAATAGTGACTACATTTAATATATGATTTAACGATACTGCAATTCTCCTTGATGTGGCAATATAATATTATATATTGAATATACACATAGTTCATGAAGTATAGCACCAATGATGAAGCGCTCGCAAAAGACTAGAACCAGCTCTGGCACTGAGTTACTGTGAGTGGTGGGGTACAGAGAAAGGACCATCTCTTTGGGCCTCGCTTCCTCATGAGACATTGCAGTCACAATAGTTCGTGTAACTGGTGGAAGCTGTGAAAATATTTTGATGGTAGCAATACTTTGTAAAAAGGAGTTTTATCCAAGTCTTGTTCCTTAATAAGACAAGTTTAAAGAGACGATAATTCAAATGATAGCCGCAGTTAGGTTCCAACGAGGATTCACTTACCTAGACACACCTGTAGGTGACAAGCTGATTTCATACACACCCTCCCTGCTAAAGAGGCAGAGGAAAAGCATATATTAGTGGGAGGCTAAAACAATCTACGCTTTCTGCCTTCCCCAGGATTCATTTTCTACAGAAAACACTGTGAGGGAGGCATAAGCTCCACCTCTGTAACAGCTAGACAAGGGAAATGGTGGTGGATCCTCAATGGCGCTGGGAACAGAACCCTGACAGGTTCAGGCCATGAAACAAAAGTGGGAGAAAGCAACTTCTGATTCTACCCAGGTACGTTTCACCCAGAATTTAGGCTGATATGATCCCAAATCTATCACCAAAGGAGAGTCTGGACTACTCTCCAGGGGACAAGCACATCTCAAAACCTTGAGCTTCTGTTACTTTCAAAGATATATGTCTAGTGAGATCTTCCTGAGTAAAAAGCCTTCAGTGTCCTGATAATTTTACTCATGGTCCCTGAGACCTAGACCCTCCTCTGCCAACTCCCAGTTTCACCAACCTCAGCATCAATTGCTTGTACCCCCTTAATACAGCACTACAGGCACTTCTAGCCTGTGTTTCTGTATGCTGGAATATTTCCCTACCAGTCAGCTCACCTCCTAGTATGGCCAAATGGAAACCTCTGACTCCCCTACAAAAATCTCACGTAGCCCTACCTTTAAACTTTCCTTGACCATTAATCTGTACCAGTAATATCACCCATCACATCCTGGGCTAGTATTAGATCTTCCATACAGAAGTACAAGTTCCTCACATGACTATCTTATTCCCTAGACTGTGGGTTCCTTATGGGGCAAAGAGTGGCTTATTCTCACAGCCTGCACACAGTGGATGGGTGATAAAAGGTCACTGAATTTTTAATCAAATGTGTAAAGGTACAAAACTACAGATATGCAAGTGAAAGGTTCAGTGCAGAAAAGCAACAGAGAAGACAGGTCATTTACTGTTTTAACAGGTTTTCATATCACTCTCTCTCCAGGGTTCTAGTCAGTGGTTCACCTTTGAGCTAGGCTCTTAGGAGCTGAATTAGCATGGCTAGCACATATTTCATAGTGACATATTTCTATAGAAGCCACTATCCATACAGGCCCTGAGGCATGAATACTCTGTTTTAATGAGATATACTGACACATATGTACAAACTGTCTCACTTTAAACCTGGGGCACGTTTCTGGGAACTGGCAAACAAAACTTTAGATTCAGCAAGGCTGAACCAACAGGGGTGGATGCTGTGACTTTCCTCAGGTTGCAAACTTCTAACTGCAGCCCCACCCACTTAAGCCTCACTCACTCTATCAGTGACTGAGGTAATACTGCACAGCTACTATGCACATAGACCTAGACTGGGCTTAAATGAGTAGAATACAAACCCTTAACATATAGACAAAGAAATCAAACCTTAGGGAAATGGAAAGAACTCAGAACTAGTTAAATAGCTAACTTGTCACAAAGAGGAGACTAGCTATTTCTTGAGACTATGGTAACATCTGTGTTAGCTTCAAATTCTTGTACAAGCCAATCTACTAACATCTAAATAGCATACAGACTACTTATGAGCAGAACGTCTGCTTGATGCTAACTGCTAGCATAAAAGGAGAGTTCAAACTGATGATTTATTTACATCAGGTGGAAAGTGAGAGAAAAGAAGCCAAAGTTTCTCTCAGGAGCTTTGGAGAACATTCAGACACAGATCAATACAAGAGAGGAACATTTAGCATCGCTTAAATTGCTCAGGAACAATCTGGGGTTTTAATAAATGGGCTGGAGGGTCACCTAAGTCCCTGCATCTCCTGTAAGGCCTGCTAGGGAGATGCTGCTGACAGGCCTCTCACCAGCCAAACCCCAGGGACTCAGGAGAAAGCCGTTTTGGTTTTCAGTTTCCTCTACCCTCAAGGCAAACTTTAATGTACAGAGATCTTGCTGTTTTCTATACTATTAGCAAACCCAGAAAGTCTCCTCAAAAGACCAAGTTCAAAGATTAAGGTAGGACTGTTCACACCTGCTAAACATTTAGAGTTATTGGGCCATTCTCTTTTAAAATGGGAAGACGGTGAAGGGAGTGACCCCAGGCACCCGCTTCGCTGTGGGCAGAGCTTACTTACTCAATCACTCTGGGTTCTGGGGCTGCACGGACAACCTGCAAGGAAACAGGTAGATCTGAATGTTCCAAATGTCCAGAATGGTTCCAAGGGTCGAGAAGAGCCTGTCCTCTCATTTCGAGCCAAGTCAAGCTCCTTAGGTTTAAGCTATCCTGTTGTCAGCCCTGCCTCCACTCCTGTAACTGAGCTTTGTGTCTGCAATTCCCAGAACTATGTCACACCGGCCAGTTGACAGAAAAGGCCATACAACAGCACTAATCAACTTTCCTGTTGGCCAGAAATGGTGTAAACCCCTTTTATTAATAAAAGAGATATTTTAGAAAGTGGATATTTAAAAGTGAAAGCTGAAAAGATAGCTCAGTTGATACAAAAGCATGAGGGGCTAAATCCACACCCACATAAATGCTGAGTGGGCACAGAGGCTTATCTGCAACGGCAGAGCTCAGGAGCTAGAGACAGGAAACTTGAAGGATAATTTGGCTGGTTAGAGCAGCCGAATTGCAAAGTTCTAGATTAAACCGAGATAATCTGGCTCAATATACAGTGGGGACCAACTGAAGAAGATATCTGATGTCATCCTCGCCTCTGCAGGCACATGTACACACCTCTGCAGGCACATACACATGTGCACCCATACATGTGAACATGCATTTGCATAACACACACATGAAAATAAGATTGGGCTCCATCCCCAGCCCTGCAGTACCCCTGTTCTCCAAAACTGAATCTTCTATTTTTTACATCCCCCTTACAGGTGGCTAAAAATCAGGCATTTTGCCACAATAACTGAAATTTCACAAGGATTTCTGTAACAGCTCTGAAGAAAGCATCATTATAGAACTGTTAGCCCTTAGCTAGCCCACACAAGGCCTTAACCTAGTGGCCATGGCTTAAGTAGAGCTTCCCTGACAAAAATAAATAAATAAATAAAAGTTGAGGGTTTGGAGAGAGATATGGCCATATAATAAATGGGGGCAGAACACAAAAAAATCTTCAGGCATACAAGACAACTGAAATATTCCACATTTCATTATTACAAGAATCCTTTGTTCTGCTACTCACAAGTAAATGTATTCAGCCACTATTGGAGTACCTGCTCAGAAACATAGCTTTTATAGGCACACCTTTGTTACAATTGAGCAAGAAAAGACGATTTACCAACTGAGGCTCTTTGAACACAAATTGTCGGTCACATAGCTGCTGTTCCTTGCTCCTCCAGGCTGGCCCTGCTGTCTGGGAAAGACGGCTCCTAGCAGGAGTAGCTGAAATAGGAGAGAACAGTGTCAACAAGAGCCAATAAAAACTTCTTGAAGATGACTTATGACCTCAAAATGTAATAGCAAAGACAACAAACAGCCTCAATCCACTCTCACTAAATACTCAACTGGAGAAGCCAAATTCATACCCTTAGTTCACCATTCACAGACCAGACAAAATGGCAGACACATTCACAGAACTCAAGTGGGAGTTCATGATAAACCAAAGCTTGTAAACAAGAGAGGATGGCAGCTGTGCACATGCACTCGCACTGTCCCTGCAGGTTCTTGCCTGGCTGAGCAGCAGACTGGCTCTTGGTAGGTGTAGCCCAGCCTCCCTGCACTCGGGCTCGCTGTCTCTTGTCCTCCATGGTGAAGAAAAGGCGTTCTGCTCTGAGACTTCAGAAGAGTTCATTCCCCATTCAGACCTGTTTTCAAAACGAAGCAAGTGTTTTATTAAAGGCAGTGCATGCCTGGCCTAGTAAAGGGTAATTATGGCCTTTAATATAGTCAGCAGAGATGGCTTAACAGCAACCAGAGCTTCTCTACTTTACTACATCTCTGTCAAGGGCTGGATCAAGTGGGCTACTGGCTATCAAGCCCTTTTACCATAGGCAGTCTACCAGAAACCATGTTATTCAGATTGGTCCCATGTGCAACTGTAACATTCCCATTGTCCACAGCATGGAAATGGACAAATCAGCCAAGACCAGGTTTCCCAGTGCAATGCTCCTTACCACCAGCTGTACAGGACTTCCTTGGAAGCCTTAAAAGCACCCACAACAGAGAAACCTGAAGGACTTCGGCCTCATGAAGTAAGAGAAGCACAAAGACATAAATGCTATGTGACCTTATACATAGCAACTTAAGAAAGCTGAACCCTAAGAGTAGAATGTGATTGCTTATGACTAGGGAAGGGGGCTAGGTGGGGGCAAGGGCACTGTGGATCCAAAGTACAGAGTTTCACTTGGATAACAACAGGCTTTACTGACCACCTGCACAGAACAATGACCATAAAAACCAAATCACTGGATAGCTCAGTTACGAAGATTTTAAATGTTTCCATCACAAAACGGTATTCAAGGCAAGAGATGTATTAATTTTATACACTCATTCTATATCAAAAGCATATATCAAAATGTCACAGTATACCATAAATAAGAACAATGATTTGTCAACTTTCAAATTAAGTTTGAAATGAAAATCTAAAATATCCATATACCACTTTTAAAACTACAATTTAGGAAAGATTCTATTTCTATGTTTGTAACAAGCTGCAAAGGGTAAGATATGCTAATATGTATAGGGATCAGAAGGTTTAGTGACTTACAAAGTCACTCAGGAAATCAATACTGATGAAAAATTCAACTCTTGTCAGGTTCCAGCCTTGAGCTAATCAAACCCCCTATAATTTTGCCCAAAGGTTACCCTATAGCAAATACAGAATTCAGAAGAGTCAGGTCACATGTTCGGAACCTGTGAGCCACTTCTTTATGGGTCTAGGAAAGCTTCTAGCTCTCAAAGACAGCCCACTCATATGGCTGCTTACACCACAGGTTCGCAGGCCTGTCTACTAGACCGTCCGATCCAATAGAGCAGATCTGGGCTCAGGGCTCTGCTTAAATTTCCTTACGAGTTAGAAATTAAGGTTTACAGGCACGTACCAGTAATCCCAGCATCCAGGAGGCCTGAGCTAAATACTGAGACCCCGTCTCATCACCGACAACCTATCAAGTGTTTATCATTTACCAGGCGGGGCCTTGGAGAAGCTGTTGATTCCCTCAAAAAGTTAATGACACAATCAAATCCAACTCTCCGGGCTTACGGAATGTGTGAAGGAAGTCCCCGTGTTATCATATTCTCTGAGTCCGGAAGGCCTAAGACGGTGTGTGTGTGGGGGGGGTGGGGGTGTCAATGATGGCCTCTGTCCCGCTCACCTTGATGTGATTTGTTTAAGGCAACGGGTGAACATAGAAATTGCAGAGTGCTGGCTGAGACTTCCCGAGTGCTGTCAGTTCGAGGAGTCCCAGAACTTAGGTCCTAACCAAGGTCCCACCACCCTGGAAACCTAAAATGAACAAGGGCTCTGGCGGGTGCGGGAACTTGCTTGGATCTGTCCCCGTCCCGCCGGCAAAGCCCGTGGCAGCTGTCGCCACCGCCTGACCTCCGGCCTCTCCCTCAAGCAGGAGGCAGTCCCGCCCTGGAGGCTGAGGATCAGAAATGGCTAACAGCCTACTGATGAGTAGGACCGTCCGGCAGTCCTCACACGCCCGGCCCCGCAGCCAGCGAGCCCGGAGCTTGGGCGCCCCGGACCAACCTGGCTGGACCTGAACAGAGGCCCCGACCCTCCGACCCGGGTCAGCCGTCCTGACGCCGGGGAACCTTCAGAGTGAGGCACCAACTCCTGCAACGCCCAACCACAGGCCTCCGTTGCGCGTACTTCCTCTTTAGGTGACACACGGCCACCGCTTCCGCTTCCGGTGGGTAGCCGGGAGTCCGGATCGCCCCGCATCCCTGGCAACTAAAGGGCCGGGTGGAGGAGATGCAGAAGGAATAAGGTCGGAATGGGGACTGGAGTCAGGGGATGAGGTGGGGATGAAGATGAGCCTCCTAGGCCTAGGTCCGCAGGAAACTAGTTCCCGAAACTAATGCTGGCATCTTAGGTCTGTTGTGCAAAGGGCAACCGCACTCTCCCGGAACTTGTACTGATCCGGGAGTGGGGAGGACTGGGTCATGCTGGGTTCTGCTATAGAATTCGCTCCTTCCCTTGAAAGCCATGAAGAGTCTAAGGTGCGCTTTGTTCTCAACATAGCGCGCCCGTCTTTTCTACACAGCATCTACGCTGGGCCGTGAGAGCATGCCTTATTTGTCTGAGTTCCTTGGTGCTAAGGAAACTTGAGTCCACAGATCTGTCTAAATTTCATTCCAGTGCCACCATTTGGGGCAAGTGCGCTGCTTACTTACTTTTTAAGTGGTCATAGCTCCTGTTAAGTGAGATTAAATGAGATAACAGTGTCTGGAACACTATATAAATCTAATAATTCACGATAGCTCAAAGTGTCTTCTCACGCTTCTGACCTCTTGACAAGCTTCTTTAAAGAGATCAGGCTAAGCCATGTCTTTTATAATTTGACAGTTCTAACTGTAGCACCGAGTCAACTATTTTCTGTCAAATATTATTCTCTAAAATTTACCAAAACACGATCATTGTGGAAATCTTTCAAATAAGCCTGATTCTGTCAGGGTATCAGTAAAGGCTCCTTAAGAAAAATCCCCTCTGGTCAAAAGAATAGAATCTGCGTCCTGAGTGGAGTCCTGGCATTGCTCTTGGTCTGGGTCAGTCACCTGGCCAAAGAACTCCCCCTAGGAAGGTAGGCTTACCTCAAGTAACACGAAAGAGAAAAGTGGGCTAACTAGTCCTTTAATGAGATACTGTACTTCCCTTCTCTGATTCCCACCCTCTATCCCCATCTCTCATGGAACATGGCCACGCTGGTTCCAAGTCTTCGTGCTTTTCTAAATTACCTAGAGAAACAACAACAAAAACTAAAAACAGCTTACCTTTCTTGCTGTCTCTGCTCTAAGCATGCTTCTCTTAAGACTTCAGACTTCTGCCTGCGTTCGATGTTCCCTTACTCTTCTCTGATGCTTCCCTCTCTTTCATGATGATGGCCGCCTTCCACTCAGTGCCTGACCTCCGCTCCCACTTAACAAGGCATCCCCACGCCCTATTCTCTTCCTCGGGGCAGCTGCCTACAGTGTACCTGTCCTCCGATGTTTGCTGCGTTTTTCTTTTAAACTAATAAAATTGTCCTTATCCTTCCATTTGAGCCATTCTTTTATTCTTTTCTTAGTGGAACTCCAGGAGGCAATTCCAATTCCCCTGGTACTGATGCTAAGTAGCATTCAGCTGTAGGAAGCTCAGGTTCCTGACCAAGGTACCCACATGCCTGCCATGGTTGAGTCCAATTTTTACAGCATCTATTTTGTTGTTGTTGTTATATTCTGTGTCATTGAAAGAAAAATGATTTATCCCAGGACTGAAAGGAGAGTGAGCTGGACTGTAATTTTTACTTTTTTCTCCATCACCTAGTAATCTTTCTATGTCTGCTTTGGTCTCGGAAGCATTTGATACATCTCCTAAAGGGTGTAATTTCTTTCCTTCTGGTAATTATAGCTCGGAACAGCAGTAGAGATGCTTGGGATGAAGTGTTCCTAAAAGTAATGGTTAACATCTAGAGAGCCTCCCACAGAATGCTTCAAAGTCAGTTCATGATCTGTTGGCATCTGAAATCACAGCACTTTTTCTTATTTTTTATAATTTTTTTATTATTTAAAACACTTTTTAAATGTAAATATATTTTGATCACATTCTTCCATTCTCCCAAGTCCTTCCCTCATCCTTTCCTTATCCCTTCCCACCCAACTTTAAGTTCTTTATCAAAAATCAAAACCCAGGTCTGGTGAGATGGCTCAGTGGGTAAGAGCACCTAACTGCTCTTCCGAAGGTCCAGAGTTCAAATCCCAGCAACCACATGGTGGCTCATAACCATCCATCCCTAACAAGATCTGACTCCCTCTTCTGGAGTGTCTGAAGACAGCTACAGTGTACTTACATATAATAAATAAATAAATCTTAAAAAAAAAAATCAAAACCCAATACAACAACCCCCACAAACCAAGAAAACCAAGTAAAACAACATATACATACCCAAAATACAAACAAACAAACAATAAAACAACTGCCCAACTGTAACCAAATAAAAATAAACAAACAAAAAACTCTGTGTGTAAAAACAGAAAAAAAAAAAAAAAAAAAAACCCTGTGTGGGTTCATTATATGTTGTTCGACTCTTCCTGAACAAGAAGCCTACCCTGGCTGATTGATACACCTGCTTCACTCCATTGGAGAAAACTGACTTTCCCTCTCCCAACAGGTATAAATGACAATTCAATAAAGATTTACCCTGATAGCTAGGTTTTTATTCACCCATTTATTTAACAAATGATTTAACAAAAGAAAATATAATAAAACAAAAACTATCAGATCAAAGTAGGACAAGAAAATCCAACAGAAGTAAAAGAACCAAAGAGAAAGCACAGGAATCAGAGATCCACTGATTCACACAGACGAGAGTATTATGCTAATACTGAACCCGGAGACATAGTGTATTTGCAGAGGACCTGGGGCAGCTGCAAGCCGGCCCTGTGCTTGCTGCGTCAGCCTCTGTGAGTTCGTGTGAGCTTCGCTCCTGTTGACTTAGAGGGCTTTGTTTCCTTGGTTCCTCCATCCCTTCTGGCTCTTAACCTCTTTCCACTTCCTCTTCCACAGGGTTCCCTGCAGGGAGGGATTTGATGAAGACGTCTGATTTAGGGCTGAATGTTCTAAAGTCCCCCACTCTCTTTGTAGTCTGTCAGTGGGTCTCTTTATTTGTTCCCATCTGCTGCAGGAGGAAGCATCTCTGATGATGACTGAACAAGGCACTGATCTATGAGTATAGCAGAGTGTCAGTAGGAGTCATTTTATCACTATTTTTCTATGTTTAGACCAGTGTTATTTGGTTTTATCCCAGGTCCCTGCACTATCTAGCCTCAGGTTCTTGGTCACCTAGGCAGTGTCAGATATGGGTTCCATCTTCTGGAGTGGGCCTTTTAACTCAATCAGTTATTGGTGGCTTACTTCTACAAGCTTTGTGCCACAATTTGCCCTAGTTTATCTTACAGGAAGTATAGTATTGTAGGGAAAGAAAGGTTTTGTAGCTGACTTGGTGTTTGTTTTTTTCCTTTGATAGCCTGCAGAATACTCTTGTGTACCAAAGACACTAGAACATAGGGATGTTGACCCGTGTTATGTATCAAGAAAATTACCCATTTAATATTTTCAAATTTGGTGGAATACAGGTCTTCTTTCTCCACCTCTTAGTTAATTCGGAGAAGGGTCTGTTGATCTTATTGATTTTCTCAAAGACTTATCTCTCTGTTTCATTGATTTTTTTGTTGTTATTGTTTTTCTATATTATTGATTTCAGCTGAGTCTGATTATTTCTTGATGTTTACTCCTTTTAAAAGTGCTTTCTTCTTTTTGTTCAAGAGCTTTCAGGTGTGTTGCTAAGTTTCTAGTATGAGATCTTGCCAATTAGATATAGATATAGATACAGATGGCACTTAGTGCTATGAACTTTCCTCTTAGAACAGCTTTCATTGTGTCCCATATATTACGGTATATTGTGCATTCATTTTCATTCAATTCTAGAAATCTTTGATTTCTTTCTTGACACACTCTTCATTCAGTAGAGAATTCTACAGTTTTCATGAGTTTGCAAGCTTTCTGTTGTTTCTGTTGTTGATATCCAACTTTAATTTGTGGTGGTCAGACAGGATGCTATTTCAATATTCTTGTATCTATTGAGATTTGATTTGTATGTGGTCCATTTTAGAGAAAGTTCCATGATTCACCGAGAAGTTATATTCTTTCATTTGAATGGAATGCTCTGTAAATATGTTAGGCACATTTGGTTTATAACTTCATTTAGTTCCACATGTCTGTTCAGTTTTTGTCTGGATGACCTGTCTACTGGCAAGAGATGGGTACTAAAGTTTTGCACTATCAGTATGTGAGAGTTGATGTGTGATTTAAGCTCTACTAGTTTTCTTTTTACAAACTTGGATGCCCTGTATTTGGAGCATGGGTGTTAAGAATTGAAATGTCCCCCTGATGGATTTTTCCTTTGATGAGTATGTAGTGTCCATTCCCCATTTCTTCTGTGGTTCTTATTTGAGTTCCTAAATTTTTTCATTTTTCATTTCTCTAGGCATGAATTTCCAGATTTCCCTCCATTTGGGTTTTCTTTATTGGTTCTATTTCCATTTTCAGATCTTGAATGGTTTTATTCATTTTCTTCCACTGTTTGTTCATGGTTTCACCACTTGCCATCTTGTCCAGCAGGCAGAATGCTGTGGGGATATTAGTGGAGATACCAGGCCCTTTTTCTTCAACTCGGTGTGAACTCAGATAGTTGCTTCCATGCATGGTAGCTAGCAGTGTTTGGCCAATTATGATGTTAGTTGAAATAAACAACTTCTAGGTCTAGAAGGCAAAAACCTGTCCTCAGTTGTCAAGTTAACAGAGGTGGTCTGTCACATAGTTTCTAGACTTAAGTAATAACATGTCCAACCTCTTGATTGAAGAGGCCAGGTTTGCTTGAGGAAGAATCTTGCATTGTAAACACAAATATATACTGTAAATTGATCTAAGTAACTGTAGCCAGTTAGTAGAATGATCACATTTTTGAAAAATTAAATTGCCACACATTTTAAGGATTACTGGACATGGACTCAGAATTGAAGCATGGTCCATTATGATGGGTGATTGGGTAAAGTACTTGCTGTGCAAGAGTGATGACCTGAGTTCAATCTCCAGAACCAATGGAAATGTGGAAGGATAGACCATCTCCACAAGATTGTCTTCTGACCTCCACATGTACACCTCCACACTCACTGTCTACACACACACACACACACACACACACACACACACACACACACAGGATTTTAGAAACAAATAATCCTAGAACTCCTCTGTGGTCCATTGATAAAAGTTAGTCAAAGGGAGAGTTTGTGATGCTTATGTGAGAACTAGAACCACAGCTCAAGTTTGATGGAAGAAATGAATGAGGATGCCTAGTTCATTCTCACTTAAACCATTATTGACTGACTGCCCACTCTGTGGTGAGAGACTGCTCTACTGAGTCATGAAGAGAGGATATTGGGTTTCTGGATAGTCAGACACTTGATCAGGAATGGGAAGTCTTGTGACAAGGAAGTCTGGGGGAAAGGAAAGTGGGTAGGCAAATACTGAAGATGTTTGTGTCCAGTATGAATGTTCAACAAAGGCATTCCCACTCCCTGCAAGGAAATTTTTACAATCACTAGACATAGTGACGTGCTCTATCAGTGGTACCCTATTCTCGGGGCTTGTCCAACTGGTTGTCAAAACAGACACTATGGAAGAATAGAGGATATATATGGGCTCAGTGACATAAATTCCCCCTGCCAAACCTGAACTGGCTAGTGATACCATTCCAAACCCAATATGCAAATGGTGTGACCTGTTATGGAGTCCTCCATATGTCACCATGCCTCAGGCAGACACCAAGTCATTTGGTGACAGAATGATTACATGGCCTGTTTCCACCCTGGAGATGGTACAGACTCATGCTCACTGGAGTGTAAACACACTCTGGAATCTTCCTGGACCATACTGCTTTGGCCAGCAACACCATCTGTGGACTTCAAAATGTCTTATTCACTAGTAGCATCCCCCAAGGGTATTTACAGCTCCTGATCAAGACACTTCACAGCAAAGGAAATATACCAGTGAGCTCAAGCCCATAAGATTTAATCCCCACTACCTGAAAACCATTGGGTTATCTGAAAATAAGTTGCTGCTATAGGGGAGTTAAACGATATTCCCATTGAGTTGGGATATAAGACTGCCACCTAGATCTCTTTGGGTTCTTTATGTCACTGAACCAAAATGTAAGGGAGAACTTTGTTCTTTCATCTGGGGTGATTGGTCCCAATTACCAAGGGGGTACTTGAGTTGCTGCTATATAATGGAGGAAATAACTGTGACTGTAACCAAGGGCATTGCCTGGGCACCTATTAGTACTTCATGCCCACAGCAAGTGGAAGCAGAAAACAACAGCACCAGCATCAGTGACAACACAGTATAATGAATAACTTGCATCTTTAGGAATGAGGATGTGGGTCACTCTGCTAACAACAACAACAACAACAAAAAAAAAACAAAACAGGCAGCCAAGGTTCTTGGCTAAAGGCAAGGGAACAAGCAGCCATAAGTGTAGACACTGGTTTCACAGCTACAGCAGGAATGAATGCTTCAGCCTCACCTGTGTCCTCCTTGCTTATTACACATGTGTGCCCATTGCCTATCTGTGTATGATTGCCACTGTGTGTGTGTGTGTATGTGTGTGCGCGCGCGCGTGCATATGTGTGTTTCTGGAGGTTACTTCTGCAATTTTGGTTCTTAGTTAACAGATTACTCAGTGGGACCCATTGAGCTGAGAAGACATAACAAAGCAATAGATCTAGTTCTGGAACTTAATTTCATTCATGAAGAAATGATGAGAAAGAACTCCACCAGTTACATGAAAAATACCCCTGCCTCCTTGCTAGGTGGAATTAGAGTTGTGCTGCTTTACATAGATATGAGTGTGTGTAGCGGGTGCGGTGTCAACTGAGAAAGGGGCTGGGCTGTGCCAGTTGTCAACCCTTTGCCTCTCAGCTCCAGAACCACCATTCACTGTCCTGTGTACACACTTCATTCCTCCCTGCTGCCTGATCCAGGATTCAGCTTCATCAGCTGCCTGCAGGGAGAAGAGGTTTGTTATAGTTTGGAAATGAAAGGTCCCAACCACCAGAGGTTCTTGTGTTTGAAAGCACTTCCCCCTCCCCCCGTTGGGGGTGCTGCTTGGGAAGTTGTGAATTCTTTGGGAAGTGATTCCTGGCGGCGAGACACAGACCACTGGGGCTGAGCCATTGAGGGTTATTCCCACCTGCAGGTCTGCTCTAGCTCTCTACTCATGGCTTCTGAGGTGTAAGCAAGCCTCTATGCACACTCCTACCGCCATGGAAGGAGTGCCTCCGTGGCCATGCCTAACCTGCAATGTTGGACTGAGACCCTGTCAACCGGAAAACTGAGCCAGAATAAAGCTCTCCTCCCTCAAGCCATTTTTCTGTCAGGTATTTGGTCACAAAGCGAAAAACTAGCTAAGACAGGCTTCTTCTCCCTGGTTCCCGGGTTCTCCTCTATCCTTGGTTGGAGAGTGCATCCCCCAAATTCACTCAAACTTGTGAGTGTGACCTTATCTCAGAATAAGATCTCTGTTGAGGGATTTAAGATGAGGTGGGTTCAACACCATTGACTGACATTCTTATAAGCAGAGAGAGAGAGACACAGGAGAGAAAGCGAGGTGCCTTAGGGTTACCACTGTTATGATAAAATAAAATGACCAAACAACAACAACAACAACAACAACTTGGAGAGGAAAGTGTTTATTTTGATTGCATTTCTACATCATGGTCTATCATCAATGGAAGTCAGGGAAGGAACATGGAGGCTGGAGATGCTGCAGAGCTTAGTGTGTGTGTGTGTGTGTGTGTGTGTGTGTGTGTGTGTGTGTTTTGCTTACTGCCTTGCTCCTCATGGTTTGCTTAACCTGTTTTTCTTATACACCCCAGGACCACCTGTCCAGGAATGGCACCTCCTCCACTGGACTGCACAGTCCCACATCAATTGCTAATTAAGAAAATTTCCACAAACTTACCCATAGGCCCAACCTATCGAAGCATTTTCTCAACTTAGTTTCCCTCTTCTGAAATGACTCCAGCTTGTTTCAAGTTGACAGAAACACTCGCCAGCCTACCATGAGAGACAGAGGCAGAGGGTGTTGTGACTGTCACAACCTAAAACTACAGGAGCTGGGAAGGGTGGGGAAGAAACATGGACCTGTTCTGGTCTCTGGAAAACTAATTTTTCTTCTTTCAATGTCCTCTTCTGCAGTATTTGTTTTGGCAAGTCTGACACACCAGCACCTTCCTTGAACTGGCTGTATGGGGATCGGTGGTCCATGGACACCAGTCCAAATATCACCATGCATTTCCAAGGCTCAACTTCAACTTCTCTACCACCCAGCAAAACCTGGCTACATTCTTTCCAGTGGTGCTTAGGCCTTCATCCCAGAATCTGGAGCAGAGGCCTAGACTGTTCCACCTGCCTCTGTCCTGTGTGCTCTTCCTGCGTCCAGAGAGCATCCCTCCACCTTGTCAGTAGCCCCTATTGTGGTTAATGCTTCTGGTGTCTGAGACAGGTTCATATAACCAAGGCTTTGGAACTCACTATGTAACCCAGGATGACCTTGAACTTCTGATCCACCTGCTTCTACCTTCATAGTGCTAATACTTGCATATGTCATCATACCCAGTGTATGTGGTTCGTGAGATCAAACCTAGGGCTTGCTCTTTAATGACTGAGCTATACTTTCTAGTCCCTAGAGAATAATTCTCTAATTTTATTGTCCAGTGTTGTGTGTGTCTTCTACCATCTGAGTCTTGACTGTGACAATGAACTTGGTCTCAGAGTTGGAAGAAATGATTAATAAGTGTCTGGACCAGAACTGGTAATTCCAAGTAGCTATCTCGGCTGTGGCTGGGTCCTAAGTTCCCTCAGACTTCACTTTATGTAGCTTTCCATTTCTCTCCTCACTATGACTGTTGTCTGGAAGGACATTTTACTTCCTGCCTTGACCTTTCTTTGAAGTCACAGTTTCTCCCCATGTGGCTGGAAAACCATCCGAACCAGGGGATGTGATAAAAATGCATATTATGGATTGGAGAGGTTAATGGCTCAGCAGTTAAGAAAAACTGCTCTTCCAGAAGACCAGAGTTTAATTCAAAGCACCCATGCCAGGCAGCCTACAACTCCTTAATTCCACCTCCAGAGGCACCACTTCTGGCTTCTGTGGGCACCTACCTACATGCACATGCACAAATGCACACACAGACACACACATGTACTTTAGAACAATGAAAATACTTTCAAAATCCATATTACCCCCACTCCTCTCCCCTAAGTGTGGAGCTATTGGCAGATAATGACTGTTGAGGGAGGGAGGGTCATTTTTCTTTGGGGGTGCAAACACAGGTAGATTACTCAGATCTTGGCAGATGTGCATGTGGGCAGCACAAATTTAATTCAGTGGGTCTGGTTTAATTAGTTCATTTGTTAATAAATTAATGAAAAAAATGGGGCTGGAGAGATGGGTCAGTCGTTAAGAGTTACTGCTCTTGCAGAGGACCTTGGCTTGGTTCCCAGAACCCACATCAGATGGCTCACAACTGCCTATAATTGTAATTCCAAAGGATCCAGCACCTCTGCAGATACTAGCACACACATGGTGCACATGTAGGCCTGCACGAATACTCATAAATGAAACAAAAATGAGAAGCAAGTATATTTCTGTAAGTTCAAGGCTATCCTGGTCTACAGAACCAGTTTCAGGTCAGCCAGAGCTACACTGAGAAACCTTGCCTCAAGGGGGAAAAAAAGCAGAGCTGAACTTGGGAAGTAGATATGTTGGTCCTGGTTGGTGTGAGGGAGTGGGAAAGGGGGGTACGGATATAATCCAGACACACTGGATACATGTACGAATTCCTTTCTCAAGGACTAAATTTTTAAAACTTCAGAAAAAAAAACTGCATATTCCAGGCCCCATCACAATTTTGGTCAGCAGTTCTGGGAGCTCACAGCAATCTGCATTTCTGCCACCTTTCTGCGGGTGCAGTAAGCACCCACAGAGTGCTCTGGACCCTTTGCAGATGCTTGCTTTCTGCGGGGGACCGCTCTTCATCAGTCATTATCCCAGACCCTGGCTGGCTGAACAGATAGATGCTTTAAGGGCTGCTGGCTTTTACATATGGTGCTGAGTGAGGTACATACCAGCCCATTTTCCGCTGCTGATTTTCACACCAGAGCCTTGGCAAACCTCCCTGTTCCAATCACACGGAGCATGCGGAGGGCCTGCTGCCGTACTCTCGAGGAAGTCCAGACCAAGGGAGACAATGGTACACTCTGCATAGCTGCCCGGGAGAGTTGTGCATGGAGAGAGCCCCAGCCTCACTGCCTGCGACTCGGCAATTCCCAGCTCGAAGGGCCGGCCGCGGGAAGGGATCCTGCTGGCCCTGGAGCGTGGTCCCCGTGAGGCTTTCAACTCTCCACCGATTCCAAGCCACTTTGAAGGATTGAGGGTGCTTCTCCAGAGTCCAGCAGGGACCAGCAGTGCTATCACGACTGTAAATGCTGAAAAGACACAGCTCCAAGCTGCAGGGAGCAGTTAACAGTCTCACTCCAGTGAGAGCAGGCAAAACTCCAGGGAACAGTGAAGATTCTGAGCAGTGACAGTGTTCACTAAAGGCTTTGTGGAGCTTTTATTTATTTTTATTCAATTAATTGTGTGTGTGTGCGTGTGTGCATGCTATCTCCCCCCCCCCTCTCTCTCTCTC